>NC_041386.1:547038728-547193084 GCF_002162155.2 Triticum dicoccoides | reverse complement strand
AAGTGCCAGATACAACCGGTGGTCGCTCTACCTCAGGGATATGAGGAGGGGATCGCCGGGTAGGATTATGCTATGAGATGCTATTTGGAGATGCTACTTGGAGATGCTACTTGGAGGACTTCAATCTACTCTCTTCTACTTGATGCAAGACGGTGGCTGCGAGAAGCGTAGTCTTCGACAGGATTAGTTATCCCCCTCTTATTCTGGCATTCTGCAGTTCAGTCCACTGATATGGCCTCCCTACACATATACCCATGCATATGTAGTGTAGTTCCTTGCTTGCGAGTACTTTGGATGAGTACTCACGGTTGCTTTCTCCCCCCTTTTTCCCCTTTCCTTTCTTTCTGGTTGTCGCAACCAGATGCTGGAGTCCAGGAGCCAGACGCCACCGTCGACGACGACCCCTACTACACTGGAGGTGCCTACTACTACGTGCTGCCCGCTGATGACGTCCAGGAGTAGTTAGGAGGATCCCAGGCAGGAGGCCTGCGCCTCTTTCGATCTGTATCCCAGTTTGTGCTAGCCTTCTTAAGGCAAACTTGTTTAACTTATGTCTGTACTCAGATATTGTTGCTTCCGCTAACTCGTCTATGATCGAGCACTTGTATTCGAGCCCTCGAGGCCCCTGGCTTGTATTATGATGCTTGTATGACTTATTTATTGTTTTAGAGTTGTGTTGTGATATCTTCCCGTGAGTCCCTGATCTTGATCGTACACGTTTGCGTGCATGATTAGTGTACGATTGAATCGGGGGCGTCACAGTGAGCAAGGTAGTATTTATTCATGGCCGAATCTAGATCGACGGGAATAGTACACAAGCAGGTCGCCGGAATTGACGTGTACTGTAGTTTGAATTACACATGATTCCCACAGCAAAATTCACGTGTGAACATAATAGCTGATGGTTTCCAATACAGAACCGTGTCTGATTAATGATCTTCGACACTCACCTACCAAACCTCGAGCCGCAAGATAGAGTGCCAATCGTGTGGGGGGCGGTTGTCTTGCCAGATCTTTACATTTTCTTTTTTGAACACAAGATATTTACATCATCTGATGATTTTTTAACTCGCACACAAGTACACAAAAATATGATTTTTCAAACCGTTATGCTTAGCCGTTGCATGTAGATGTAGTTCCAATTTGAATTACGGTCATTAAATGGCTAGAAAAACACTTAAATGTCTTTAAAAGGTTAAATGACCCCTGAAATTTTCCAAATTTTCACATGACAGTTGTATTAGTGCACGTTAAACGTAGAAAAAAATTGAAGGTCGTAATAGGAAGTTATCTCTCGTTTGCCATCCAACATGCATTGTTCCCTATCGAAACCACAAGCCTTCTAGTGAGTTGCTCCGGTTTGTGAGGGGGTGTGTCCAAAATTTCGTCAAACAGGCCAATTTTTTTACCACATCATCTTGGTGGCATGACATTACATCAAGCAAGGTTTCATGTTTTTTTGATCATATTTTAATTTTTTGGAATTAAAATGCCATGGCACTCCATGCATGTGCCCATGCCGTGAGACCAATATGTTTCAAAATTCTTTCTAATTTACTTCACATGGAATTAACTCACACACAAGTACACAAATATGATTTTTCAAACCTTTACGGTTAGCCATTGCATGTAGATGTAGTTCAGATTTGAATTGCGGTCATTAAATGGCCATAAAATCACTTAAATGTCTTTAAAAGGTTAAATGACCCCTGAAATTTTCCAAATTTTCACATGACAGTTGTATTAGCGCACGTTAAACATAGAAAACAAAATTGAAGGCCGTAAGAGGAAGCTATCTCCCATTCGTCATCAAACATGCATTGTTCCCTCTCGGAACCACGAACCTTCTAGTGAGTTACTACGGTTTGTGAGGGGGGTGGGTCCAAACTTTCGTCAAACAGGCCAATTCTTTTACCACATCATCTTGGTGCCATGAAATTACATCAAGCAAGGTTTCATGTTTTTCAGATCATTTTTTAATTTTCTGGAATTAAAATGACATGGCACTCCATGCGTACATACGCATGTGTTCATGTCGTGAGACCAATATGTTTGAAAATTCCTTCTAATCTACTGCACATGGAATTAACTCGCACACAAGTACATAAATATGATTTTTCAAACCATTATGGTTAGCCGTTGCATGTAGATGTAGTTTAAATTTGAATTACGGTCATTAAATGGTTAGAAAATCACTTAAATGTCTTTAAAAGGTCAAATGACCCCTGAAATTTTCCAAATTTAACATGACAGTTGTATTAGTGCATGTTAAACGTAGAAAAATTTGAAGGCCATAAGAGGAAGTTATCTCTTGTTCGTCATCAAACATGCATTGTTCCCTCTCGGAACCACGCGCCTTCTAGTTAGTTGCTCTGGTTTGTGAGGGGCTATATCCAAACTTTCGTCACACAGGCCAATTTTTTTACCACATCATCTTGGTGGCATGACATTACATCAAGCAAGGTTTCATGTTTTCTGATCTTTTTAAATTTTTTAGAATTAAAATGCCATGGCACTCCATGCATACGTAAGCATGTGTCCATGTCGTGAGACCAATATGTTTGAAAATTCCTTCTAATTTACTGCACATGGAATTAACTCGCACACATGTACACAAATATGAATTTTCAAACTGTTATGGTTAGCCGTTGCATGTAGATGTAGTTCAAATTTGAATTACGGTCATTAAATGGCTAGAAAATCACTCCAATGTCTTTAAAAGGTCAAATGACCCCTAGAATTTTCCAAATTTTCATGTTACAATTGTAGTAGTGCATGTTAAATGTAGAAAAAATTGAAGGCCGTAAGAGGAAGCTATCTCCCGTTCGTCATCAAACATGCATTGTTCCCTCTCGGACCCACGAGCCTTCTAGTGAGTTGCTCCGGTTTGTGAGGGGGGTGTGTCCAAACTTTCGTCAAACACTCAAACTGGCCAATTTTTTACCACATCATCTTGGTGGCATGACATTACATCAAGCATGGTTTCATGTTTTCCTTATCATTTTTTAATTTTTTGGAATTAAAATGCCATGGCACTCGATGCATACATATGCATGTGTCCATGTCATGATACCAATATGTTTGAAAATTCCTTCTAATTTACTACGCATGGAATTAACTCGCACACAAGTACACAAATATGATTTTTCAAACCGTTATGGTTAGGCGTTGCATGTAAATGTAGTTCAAATTTGAATTACGGTCATTAAATGGCTAGAAAATCACTTAAATGTCTTTAAAAGGCCAAATGACCCCTAGAATTTTCCAAATTTTCACATTACAGTTGTAGTAGTGCACGTTAAACATAGAAAAAAATTTGAAGGCCGTAAGAGGAAGCTATCTCCTGTTTGTCACCAAACATGCATTGTTCCCTGTCGGAACCATGAGCCTTCTAGTGAGTTGCTCCGGTTTCTGAGGGGTGTGTGTACAAACTTTCTTCAAACATGCCAATTTTTTACCACATCATCTTGGTGGCATGACATTACATCAACCAAGGTTTCATGTGTTTCTCATCATTTTCTAATTTTTTGGAATTAAAATGCCATGGCACTCCATGCATACATATGCATGTGTCCATGTCGTGAGACCAATATGTTTGTAAATTCCTTCTAATTTACTGCACATGGAATTAACTCACACCCAAGTATACAAATATGATTTTTCAAATCGTTATGGTTAGCCGTTGCATGTAGATGTAGTACAAATTTTAATTATGGTCATTAAATGGCTAGAAAATCACTTAAATGTCTTTAAAAGGAAAATGACCCCTAACATTTTCCAAATTTTCACATGACAGTTGTATTAGTGCACGTTAAACGTAGAAAAAATTGGAAGGTTGTAAGAGGAAGCTATCCCCCGTTCGTTATCAAACATGCAGTGTTCCCTCTCGGAACCACGAGCCTTCTAGTGAGTTGCTTCGGTTTGTGAGGGGTGTGTGTCCAAACTTTCGTCACACATGCCAAATCTTTTACCACGTCATCTTGGTGTCATAACATTACATCAACCAAGGTTTCATGTGTTTCTGATATTTTTTTAATTTTTTGGAATTTAAATGCCATGGCACTCCACGCTTAATTGTCATAGTCGTTAGACCAATATGTTTGAAAATTCCTTCCAATTTAGTGCACATGGAATTAAATCGCACACAAGTATACAAAATATGACTTTTCAAACCGTTATGGTTAGCTGTTGCATGTACATGTAGTTCAAATTTCAATTGCGGTCATTAAATGGCTAGAAAATCACTTAAATGTCTTAAAAGGTCAAATGACCCCTGAAATTTTCCAAAATTTGACATGACAGGTGTATTAGTACTACAAATTTTCTTGTACATTTAAAACACCATTCATTCCCACTTTACTCCAAATTCATCTTTCACAGCTAATAAAAAATATCTACAACATCACACACAGTTGTTTTCTAGGAACCGTTTGCGATGAAAATATCTGGGTCTATTTAATTCTTCCTCCTTAAGCTTCGCCGGCTCATCTGCTCGAGTGTCGGCAACCCACGAATCCACAAATCTCGATCACCATTCTCGCATCCCCTTCTTGCACAGATGATGCCATGGAAACGCTTTGTGAAGGCTCGTACGATGGTCGCGTCCCCCCCCCCTCGAGCGTCGCCGCCTGCACCGAGTGCGCAGCCGCCTACGCCAAGAGTGTCGCCGCATCCGCATTGAGCGCGTCCGATTCCGCCGAGAGGGCATCTGTGGCAGCCGACAGGGTAGCTGCAGTAGCCGAGATGGCTGCAGCTGTTGCTGCGACGGCGGTTGCAAACACCGAGAGCACTTGAGCTATCGTCCGTGCCGCCGATGTTGCCCTAGCCCGGGTCGAGGCCGTCCACACCAAGATCGAGATGCACACGCCAAGATATTCCAGGCCACCTCAGACTCCAGCATGCAACCCACGTCTGAAAAGGCGGCGGTGGCTATGGAGCACATGTTCCCTCATGAGGTCGCTGAGCAGGAGCTGGAGATGCAGGAGGCGGTGGAGATCAAGGAGCGCCGGGAGGAGGAGTTGCGCATGGCCGAGGTCACGGTAGAGAAGAGTATGTCCGTCGAGGAATCGGCGGTGGAGTACCAACACGAGCTTAGGCGCCGCCACTATTATGAGTACTACAACCTTGAGGGCGGAGCCGAGGACGTGGACGAGGACGTGGTCGACTTCAGCAGGGGGGGGCGCGGAGTCCACCAACGGTGGCATGTCGCCAGGACAATTCATAGACGTCTCATCTCACACTGGCGATGCATAGGCTGGCGCAGCGGCGGATTTGTTAAAATTATGCGTACTTAGGCTTTGTTTTTAATGCTGGTCTTTTGTTAGAGCAATGTTTAGGTCAATTGTCTCTGTTTAATTACTAAAATTGCTTGATTCAGTAAGTGTGGTTGTCTGCTGTACGCTCTTTTGTGTGCCCAAATTAGCAAGCGATGTTAAATTATGCAATGATGTACCCGGGGAAATTTCCACAAAAATTTGAATTATTTAATTCATCACATGCGCGTAAAGCAAAAGAATTGTGACGCCCCGAGACCGGTGCTCCAGATGCCCTCCATGGATACTGAGATTCGTCGTGTGATTTGTTTGGTTCGTTGTATTCATCTCTGCATCATGTGCATTGCATCAGTCATCTTGCACCTTTTTTTAAAACTCAGCTAAATAAATTGTATGGATCTTTGGTCCATTTAAATCAAGGGAATTCACATGGTTATTTCTCTTTATAACATATCCTCTCGATATTTAGGGAGCTATAAGAAATATTCCGTTAATCTGGAATGAACCATAACAAACTTGCATTTTTAATTCCATGCCTTCCTAATTTCAATTTTGGCTTCCAGCCTTGCCCTAAATTCTTTCATCCTTCCCGAGCTTCACCAAAATTCTCAACATTTTTGCACCTATCGAATACCCACTTCCTTCTCACACTCATTTGAATTAAATTCAAATGAGTTTGAATTCAAACTTCACACATGTTCTCTTTTCTATTTTCTTGGAGTGTGCACATTTTTGTGAGTCCAAGAAAATTATTCGCTGCCCAAGTTCCTTCCCTAATCTTTCATTTCTCTCTTTTCATTTCTTTTCTGCCAATAGAAAATAAGAGAGAGGGAGCAGAGAGGCCAGCAGCCCAGCCGGCCTCTTGGGTCTGACCATCTAGGCCGAGCCATTCCCGCAGCAAGCCAAGCCCACTAAATCCCTAAACCTAACCCAGTCCCCGATCCCCTTCATCTCTCCCGATCGACCCCCCCTCTCCCTCGTTCCCCTGCTCGCGCCGCCAGAGAGGAGCGAGAGCCCCACTCCTCCCGATCTACTACACTCGCGCCTCCCGATCCATGGCCTCCTTGCGCCATCGCCACCGCAACCAGTAGCCACTCCGGCGATGCTCCGCCTCTACCCAGAGTCTCACCGGCGTTCGCCTGCCTCCCCACGCTGTCGCAACGGCCATCTCCGGCCATGGTCCGCCCCGTGCGCCTCCCAGTCGTCCTGCCGCCCGCGCCTCCTTCTGCTACAGGCCATCCCCATGGCCTCGAGGTCCCCGATGCCCAGCCACCGCCGACTTCTTCTCTGCTCGAGGAGATCCAGCAGCCATGCATGGCCATGCCTCCCATGGAGCTCCGCCGCTGGGACTCCTCCTTGCCTGCGTCACTGCCTTCCCTCGTCCGGCCGCCGACCTCCGCCGCTTCCCGCCGCCCCTCGCGCCCCTGCATCTTCTCTTGGCGTTCGCACCTCCTGCCCATCGGTCGCCTCTCCGTGGCGCCGCGCCCGACCCCGACTCCACAACCACCGAACCAGGAACGCCAAGGCCATCTTAGAAATTTTCGCCAAGTGCCACAACCGTTGCATTCCGTTTCATCTGTGTCAAGGCCGAGATGACACCAAGTACCAGGAGGTCAATCACCCGTCAAAGTTCATCTACATGTGTGTATGACCGTTTTCGCCAAAGTCCCGTGTACGACTACGGGGAATCACAAAGTACCCTTCGGATGCGCCAAGTTCGACTACATGGACCACCAAGTTCCTCTACCGATGACTCGAACGGCTACGAAACGTGTACCACTACCGTCCACCCGCGAAGACCCCATCGACGTCAAGTTCCTTGTCGTGACCCCGAACATCTATGGACATAAACGACTACTTCCTCTTCGACTCGTGAACCACTACTTTCACTACCGTCGTGAGAACGTCTACTTCCATCTACACCGCATTGAACTCAAACCGCCCCGAAAACGCACGCTTCGAAGGTATAACCGCCGAGACGACTGTCCGTGAACGAAAGCATATGTTGTATGAGATGTATGTTTTGATGTTGTATCCGCCCGTGAACATTAGTTGTTCCCTCGTTTGGCACCGCCGTCGAACCGTGGGAACTTGGTATCCGGAATCACCCCACCATCCTTGCATGACATGCTCCCGTCACACTTTCTTTTGAACCGACATCTCAATCGAGTTACCGGAACCGGAATGTTGTCGTGGCACCATTTCCGTTGTCTTTGTCGTGGCACCCCTTTCATTTCCGCCACGATGACAAATGCTTCATAACATGCTCATGTTAACATTTTCATAAAAATTGCATAAAACTTGTATATGTCATTCGCATCATGATAACAACATTTAAATGTTTAAAATTGTTGTTTGCATTAATGGCTAAATGCACGTGGGGATTTACCAGAATTGTTGTTTGTTATTTCCGGCCTCATTTAAACTTGCCTAAATGTGTAGTTTACATATTTTTCACCTCTTGCCATGTTAAACAACATTTAATATTGATGGGTACATGACCGAGAGAGAACTAAATAAGTCATGTGGTGTTTCGTCAATATGCAACTCGTTGCATATTGAGCTCCACTTAATTTGTAGTGTTGTTTGTTGCACTTTGCCATGCCATGACTCGTTAAATCGGACATGCATCATACTTGATTGTGTATCATGCCATGTTTATGTGATGGTTGTTTACCATGTTGTTTGCTTCTTCCCGGTGTTGCTTCTTCTTTATAGTTCCCGGTTTCGTTGCGATTGTGAGGATCCGTTTGACTATGTTGTTCGACTACTTCATGGATTCGGTCTTCCTCCTAGCGGGATTTCAGGCAAGATGACCATCACCTTGGATCTCACTGCTATCTTTGCTATGCTAGTTGTCTCGATGCTATCGCTATGTCGCGCTACCTACCACTTGTTTATCAAGCCTCCCAAATATGCCATGAAATAGCCTCTAACCTTTTTCACCGTCCTAGCAAACCATTGTTTGGCTATGTTACCGCTTTGCTCAGCACCTCTTATAGCATTGCTAGTTGCAGGTGCAGTTGTAGGTTGTTCCATGTTGGGACATGGATATCATGGGATATCACAATATCTCTTATTTAATTAATGCATATATATACTTGGTAAAGGGTGGCAGGCTTGGCCTTTTGCCTGATGTTTTGTTCCACTCTTGCCGCCTTAGTTTCCGTCATACCGGTGTTATGTTCCTTGATTTTGTGTCCCTAACACGGTGAGGGTTTATGAGCCCCTCTTGATAGTTCGCTTTGAATAAAACTCTTCTAGCAAGGCCCAACATTGGTTTTACCATTTGCCTAATAACAACTAAAACTTGCATAAGGACCAGCTAGCACTCGAGGACTCTTAATCAACCCCCGGGCCAATGCTCCTCATGAGTGTTGGTCCAACCTGGGCGATGTTCGGCGCCCCCTCGGCAACCAGGGTCTCAGCCAACCTGACGTTTGGCCCATCCGGTGTACCCTAAGAACGAGATACGTGCGACTCCTATCAGGCTAGGTCGGTGCATCAGGAGGTCTTGCTGGTTTTATTTTACCATTGTCGAAATGTCTTGTGCACTGGGATCCCGAGTTTGATCGGATGTCCCGCGATGGAGGATTGTCTCCGCGGAGCATGATCTTGTCATGGGCTAAGTTGGGACACCCCTGTAGGCTTTAAACTTTTGAGAGTTGTGCCCGCGGTTATGTGGCAGATGGGAATTTGTTAATATCCAGTTGTAGCGGACTTGAAGTAAACTCAACTAAAATACACCAACCGCGTGCGTAACCGTGACTGTCTCCTTTCAGGAAGTTTGAGAGGAGAACACGGTTGGGTTATGTTTGAATGTAAGTAATTCAGGATCACTTATTGATCATTACTAGTTTGCGACCGCTTGCATAGATTCTCATCTTACTCTTGTACTCGTGAGTTAGCCACCATACATTGCTTAGCCGCAGCTGAAACCTCACCACTTATGCTTTCCATACCCTTTAAGCTTTGCTAATCTTGATACCCATGGTAATTGGATTGCTGAGTCCTCGTGGCTCATAGTTTACTACAACAATAGTTGCAGGTACAGGTAATGCGATGACCCGACGTGAGGGCGCTTGATTGCTTGATTGGAGTTCTCCTTCTTCAATCAAGGGATAGGTTCCGGGTCGGGGAGCCTGGGATTAGCAGGGTGGATGTCGTTCTTCTTTTTCGTTTGATTTCATCTGTAGTCGGATCATGCTCTTTTGTATGATGGTTGCTATGTATTGATGTACTGTTGTATGAATGATGTAGCTTGTGGAGAGTGTAAGCCTTTATCTTGTATTTTCATCTATCCAGTACATGGTATGTTGTAATGATATCCACCTTGCTATGCGCTCGAAATGCGGTTGTGCCCTAATCATGAATTCATCACGTGATTGGGATAGAATCACATCTTGGGCACTACAAGTTGGTATCAGAGCCTTACCGACCTTAGGAGCCCCCTTGATTGCTCGAACCGCTGTCGTTGTTGAGTCTAGAAGCAAAAACTATTTTGAGTCTTATTTATATCAGAGAGTAAGAATTCTTTTTACTCCTTATCCCCTTCGTCGCTCTGGTGAGGACACCTGACGTAGATGTTTTGACTTTACTCTTCTCTTTTTCACTCAAATTTTTTTAGGATCACGCGACTATTGTTGGATCATTGCGATATCATTGTGATGGGAATTCTGTCTTGGTGCCTCCTGACATTTAGGGGTTGTGGCAGTGTCCCGGGGAGTTGAGCTCCAAGGTGTTTTTGTCACAGTGCTTATCGCTTCAGTTCTGGAATACAAAAGTTCGCCGACATCGAAAATGCTTCTATACTATTTGTGGTGAGAGTAGTTTGACGACACCCAGTACTAGCGAGAGTGATCAAATGTATTGCCACATCTAGTATATCGGATGTTTTTAAAGGTCTGAGGTACACAATTTCCGATGGTTTCTTGGTTATGTGTTGAAGGATGGATACAGTTGGAGCGTAGGGCATGTTAGTTGTGTGAGATATTTGTGCCTCCCTGTATCCCCAACACCAGATTGCATAACCAAAAAGTTTCGGGAGTTCATATGTGAGAATTCAAGTAGTTACCTAGGATATCTTTCCAACAGATGCATGATATGAGATTGGGGTTCGACGTCTAGTGGTCCGCCTGTCCATGGTTGGTTTTATAGTGGTCTCGTTGTGTCTTAAAGAGTCCTTGGCTATGCTGACTCGGGGACGCTTCATATTTCATGTTCACTGCCTTGTACATGATGGTGATGTATGATCGAGCCCGTGCGGGCCCCACCACGAAAACTTCGAACGAAATCTCTATCATATGTTTGTTTCCAGCTTATTCTGCAAGCCAATCCTTTGTTTTGTTTTGATTTGTGGTATTCGAGATGCTTCAATGTCAAGTGTTGATTTCATACCTTTTCGTAACCGATGTTCTCATATTTCTATGTGAATACTAATCCTTCTTGATCATCGAGGTTGTCATGTTAATTCCTTTCCAGCCGGTGTGCTTCTCTTCAAGTGGATCCAATCATTTCAACATTTGTGAGATCAATTCTAAGTTTTATCAACGGTATCCATTCCATCTACCCCAAGTTGCCTTTGTTTTCCCGCCCTCCCACCCTTTTCTTCAAGGACTCAGATTTCTTAATCAAGTATCCATCTTATGGATGTGAAGTTTCTTCATTCTTTCCTTCAATGTTCTTATCCGGTGATTATCATGAAGATGGTCAGGAGTTTCAAGTTCATCATTCTTCGTTCTTTTTCTTTTCCGGTGGATTCAATTCAAGCTTAGATTTCGGTGTTGATCATATCCCTTTCCTCCTTTCAAATGCTTTCTCATGCCAGTTTATCTCTTAATCATTCACCTCTCGCTTTCCATTTGTTCCGGAGTGCTGAAGATATCTTAGAAGATTCGTGTTTCCATTCTTAATCCGATCAAGCTATTTTGAGGTTGTTATCTCATTTAAGCCATTTAATTCAACCGGTGCAATCTCTCAAGCAACCATCTCCAACGGTGTTTATTTTGAGTGGGCCCTAACCCACAGGTCTTTTCCCAGGATCTTACCTACCTCTTCTGAATTTTCTGGAGCTATTCTCAAATTCATTTCAAAGTTTGACGTAAGAATGAATTTCATCAGTCAGATGCCCTCTCCAAGATTGTGCCAAATTATTTTCATCGTTGGCTCAACCTTTTCTCTTTTCATTCTTCTGGAGTGTCTAAACAATTCATGGTGGCGTTTCTCATCGCCATTCTCAGATTTTGGAGACTGAAGAAGAGTTTTCCTCTAAATCTTGCCGGCTCTCCCGAAGATTCATAGTTCAAGCTTCATGCCATCCCCTCAAATTGTTCCGATCATCAAGAATTATTTCACCTATTTGACGCATTTCAGGAGTTGTTTTCCTTTTTTGATCATCTGAAGGCCATCATTTCAGAAGATTTATTCATTCTCAACATTGATCTCTCATTCTCCAAAAATTTGCTGGTATTTCAGTCAAGTATTCTTTAGTCAGCTTGTCATCTCTTCATTCTCTTGTATCTAAATTCCCTCAAGCATCTCCTTTCGCTTTCTAATTCTTCCCGGTGATTCGTTCATTTTCAATCCTATCGGCGATTCATTCTCTTTCTTCATCATTCTCAAAATCCTACCGGTGGTTCGATGAAGACCTTACCAAGTTTGCGATATCTCTCTCTAAATCCTCTCAACGAGAATAAGTAGCATGCCTATCCGTTGCTTGTCATCAATTTAAGATGGTGAAGGGTATGCGTGACATAATTCTTATTCGTGTTTCCTTGAGGTAATTTAATTCCTTCTTTCGGAGTTCATTATGGTATCAATTTCTCAGTTCTAAGTTTTTCATCTTTTCTTTTTCGGAGTTTCAAGTTTTTCTCGGCTATCTCGTCTCGAAGCTCTAATTCATTGCAAGACTGCAATCTTATCCTTTTCAACCTTCATTTATTTTCTAGTAATCCTTCCATTGCTAGAGTTCTTCATGGAGGCTATACATGGTGGTTCATCAAGGATTTAATTCATTCTTGAAGTATTCTTCAAGATTCTTGTTGGATCTCAAGCATTCTTCACCTTGCATTCCGATCTGCAATTGTTCTCCATTATCTTTTGAGGTGGTGTTATGTCATTCTTGATAATTTCCTTCTTGTTTCATGATTCACAAGTTGTCAGGAATGAGGCATTTAAACCCATCATTTTCTTCCTTAGAGTTATCTTGGTATAGATTTCACCTAAAGCCTTCCATTGAGAATGTTGCTATTTGTGGTGCTTATCAAGGATCCAAGCTTTCTCCATATCCTTCTCGGTGAAAGAGGCTTTTCATCTTTTCGTTGATCTAATCCGACCAATTGTTTTCGTTGGTGATAGAAGCTCACCTCATAATTTTTATATGTCTCCATAAACCCACGAGGATCATATCTTTTCGTATTGATCTTCCAACAACTCCGTTAAATCCTACCTTTAAGGATGCTCTCTAAAACTCATTTGAGGTAGAACATGTTGTTTTCTTCACCATTCTTTTGATTCCATTCTTACATTTGTTCTAGAAACATTGTGATGTTTCTCTCTTCGACCCATCATCTCATTTTGTAAATATCATGTTCTTTTCCTTGCTTATCCGTTTAGCTGGAGTGTTGTGTTTTCATTCGAGCTCTTTCATCCTATCAAGTCTTGCATCTCTATTCAACCGGAGTGTTGTTTGAATTTGCTCTTCCTTGTCCCTTGTTTATCTTGTTTCAACCAGAGTGGTTTCAATTCCTTGTTGTCCATTGTGCTCGTCATTCATAGCTTTGCAACCTCCAAGGTTCACATGGTGTTCCTTGTTTATCTTTTCTACAGGAGTGCTCTCAATTCTATTCAACTCTGTTGTATTCTTTCAAGTTTTCAACCTCTCAAGGTTCATTGGTTTCACTCGTTTGTCAAAGAAGCAACTTGTTTTACCTCTTCCTCTTCTGTTTCTCCCCGGTGCCATCCTTAGATCTCGGTTCGAGATCTCTTGTAAGTGGAGGAGAGTTGTGACGCCCCGAGACCGGCGCTCCAAATGCCTTCCACGGATTCCGAGATTCGTCGCGTGATTTGTTTGGTTCGTTGCATTCATCTTTGCATCATTTGCATTGCATCATGTCATCTTGCACCTTTAAAAAAACTCAGCTAAATAAATTGTATGGATCTTTGGTACATTTAAATCGAGGGAATTCACAGGGTGATTTCTCCTTATAACATATCCTCTCAATATCTAGGGAGCTATAAGAAATATTCCGTTAATCTGGAATGAACCATAACACACTTGCATTTTTTTTACCCTGAACACACTTGCATTTTTAATTCCATGCCTTCCCTATTTCAGTTTTGGCTTCCAACCTTGCCCTAAATTCTTTCATCACATTCCCGAGCTTCACCAAAATTCTCAACATTTTTGGACCTATCGAATACCCACTTCCTTCTCACACTCATTTGAATTAAATTCAAATGAGTTTGAATTCAAACTTCACATGTGTGCTCTTTTCTATTTTCTTGGAACATGCACATTTTTGTGAGTCCAAGAATATTATCCGCTGCCCAAGTTCCTACCCTACTCTTTCATTTCTTTCTTTTTTCTGCTAATAGAAAATAAGAGAGATGGAGCAGAGAGCCCAGTAGCCCAGCCGGCTTCTTGGGTCTGACCATCTAGGCCGACCCATTCCCGCAGCAAGCCAAGCCCACCAAATCCCTAAACCTTACCTAACCCAGTCCCCGATCCCCTTCATCTCTCTCGATCCACCCCCCTCTCCCTCGTTCCCCTGCTTGCACCGCCAGAGAGGAGCGCGAGCCCCACTCCTCCCGCTCCACTACGCCCGCACCTCCCGATCCGTGGCCTCCTTGCGTCGTTGCCACCGCAACCAGCAGCCATTCCAGCAATGCTCCACCTCTGCCCAGACTCTCACTGGCCTTCGCCTGCCTCCCCTCATCGTCGCAACGGCCATCTCCGACCGTGGTCTGCCCCGTGCACCTCCCCGTCATCCTGCCGCCCGTGCCTCCTTCTGCTGCAGGCCATCCCCATGGCCTCGAGGTCCCCTACGTCCAGCCACCGCCGGCTTCTTCTCTGCTCGACGAGCTCCAGCAGCCGGGCATGGCCACGCCTCCCATGGAGCTCCGCCGCTGGACCTCCTCCTCACCTGCGTCGCTGCCTTCCCTCGTTCGACTGCCGACCTCCACTGATTCCTGCCGCCCCTCGCGCCCCTGCATCTTCTCTTGGCGTCTGCGCCTCCTGCCCATCGGTCGCCTCTCCATGGCGTCGCGCCCGACCCCGACTCCACAACCACTGAAATAGGAACGCCAAGGCCATCTTTGAGATTTTCACCAAATACCACAACCGTTGCGTTCCGTTTCATCTGTGTCAAGGCCGAGATGACGCCAAGTACCAGGAGGTCGATGACCCATCACGTTCATCTACATGCATGTACGACCGTCTTCGCCAAAGTCCCGTGTAAGACTACGGGGAATCACCAAGTACCCTTCGTATGTGCCAAGTTCAACTACATGGACCACCAAGTTCCTCTACCGATGACTCGAACGCCTATGAAACGGGTACCACTACCGTCGACACGCGAAGACCCCGTGGACGTCAAGTTCCTTGTCATGACCCCGAACATCTACGGACATGAACGACTACTTCCTCTTCGACTCGTGAACCACTACTTTCACTACCGTCATAAGAACGTATACTTCCATCTACACCGCATTGAACTCGAACTGCCCCGAAAAAGCACACTTCGAAGGTATAGCCGCCGAGACGACTGTCCGTGAACGAAAGCATATGTTGTATGAGATGCATGTTTAGATGTTGTATCCGCCCGTGAACGTTAGTTGTTCCCTCGTTTGGCATCGCCGTCGACCCGTGGGAACCTGGTATCTAGAATCACCCCACCATCCTTGCATGACACGCTCCTGTCACAGTTACCGGAACTAGAATGTTGCCGTGGCACCATTTCCGTTGTCATTGTCATCGCACCCCTTTCGTTTTCGCCACAATGAAAAATGCTTCATAACTTGCTCATGTTAATATTTTCATAAAAAGTGCATAAAACTTGTATATGTCATTCGCATCATGATAACAACATTTAAATGTTTAAAATCGTTGTTTGCATTAATTGCTAAATGCATGTGGGGATTTAATGGAATTGTTGTTTGTTATTTCCGGCCTCATTTAAACTTGCCTAAATGTGTAGTTTACATATGTTTCACCTCTTTCCATGTTAAACAACATTCAATATTGATGGGTACATAACCGAGAGAGAACTAAATAAGTCATGTGGTGTTTCGTCAATATGCAACTCGTTGCATATTGAGCTCCACTTAATTTGTAGTGTTGTTTGTTGCACTTTGCCATGCCATGACTCATTAAATCGTACATGCATCATACTTGATTGTGCATCATGCCATGTTTATGTGATGGTTGTTTACCCTGTTGTTTGCTTCTTTCCGGTGTTGCTTCTTCTTGATAGTTCCTAGTTTCGTTGCGATTGTGAGGATCCGTTCGACCATGTTGTTCGACTACTTCATGGATTGGGTCTTCCTCCTAGCGGGATATCAGGCAAGATGACCGTCACCTTGGATCTAACTACTATCTTTGCTATGCTAGTTGTCCCGATGATATCCCTATGTCGCGCTACCTACCACTTGTTTATCGAGCCTCCCAAATATGTCATGAAATAGCCTCTAACCTTTTTCACCGTCCTAGCAAACCGTTGTTTGGCTATGTTACTGCTTTGCTCAGCCCCTCTTATAGCGTTGCTAGTTGCAGGTGCAGTTGCAGGTTGTTTCATGTTGGGACATGGATATCATGGGATATCACAATATCTCTTATTTAATTAGTGGATCTATATACTTGGTAAAGGGTGGAAGGCTCGGCCTTTTGCCTAGTGTTTTGTTCCACTCTTGCCGCCCTAGTTTCCATCATACCAGTGTTATGTTCCTTGATTTTGCGTCCCTAACACGAAGAGGGTTTATGGGCCCCTCTTGACAGTTCGCTTTGAATAAAACTCTTCCAGTAAGGCCCAACATTGGTTTTACCATTTGCTTAATAACAACTAAAACTTGTATAGGGGCCGGCTAGCACCCGAGGACTCTTAATCAACCCCCGGGCCAATGCTCCTCATGAGTGTTGGTCCAACCTGGGCGATATCCAGCGCCCCCTGGGCAACCAGGATCTCAGCCAACCCGACATCTGGCCCATCCGGTGTACCCTAAGAACGAGATACGTGCGACTCCTATTAGGCTAGATCAGTGCATCAGGAGGTCTTGTTGGTTTTGTTTTACCATTGTCGAAATGTCTTGTGCACCGGGATCCTGAGTTTGATCGGATGTCCCGCGATGGAGGATTGTCTGCGCGGATCGTGAGCTTGTCATGGGCTAAGTTTGGACACCCCTGCAGGGTTTAAACTTTCAAGAGCTGTGCCCACGATTATGTGGCAGATGGGAATTTGTTAATATCTGGTTGTAGTGGACTTGAAGTAAACTCAATTAAAATACACCAACCGCGTGCGTAACCGTGACTGTCTCCTTTCGGGAAGTTTGAGAGGAGAACACGGTTGGGTTATGTTTGAATGTAAGTAATTCAGGATCACTTATTGATCATTAGTAGTTTGCGACCGTTGGCGTAGATTATCATCTTACTTTTGTACTTGTGAGTTAGCCACCTTACACTGCTTAGCCGCTGCTGCAACCTCACCACTTATCCTTTCCATACCCTTTAAGCTTTGCTAGTCTTGATACCCATGGTAATGGGATTGTTGAGTCCTCGTGGCTCACAGTTTACTACAACAACAGTTGCAGGTACAGGTAATGCGATGACCCGACGTGAGAGCCTGGGATTAGCAAGGTGGATGTCATTCTCCTTCTTCGATCAAGGGATAGGTTCTGGGTCGGGGAGCTTGGGATTAGCAGGGTGGATGGCGTTCTTCTTTTTCGTTTGATTTCATCCATAGTCGGATCCTGCTCTTTTGTATGATGGTTTCTATGTATTGATGTACTGTTGTATGAATGATGTAGCTTGTGGCGAGTGTAAGCCTTTATCTTGTATTCTCATCTATTCAGTACATGGTATGTTGTAATGATATCCACCTTGCTATGTGCTCGAAATGCGTTTGTGCCCCAATCATGAATTCATCACGTGATTGGGATAGAATCGCATCTTGGGTGCTACCAGAATCGTTTGCGATGCACACAATCGTTCAAAGTGAATGGTCTGGCGGCAGCACGCACAAAGTTTCCCTCCATATTTCCAAAATCTACTCCCGCCCCCCTTCCCCACCCCCTTTTCTCCCCGACCGCAAGTCACATTTCCTCTGTTTCCTCCTTCCTTCCTTGCTTCCTAAGATATAGCCGCTTCCTCGCTCTCATCGTCTCGCATCGTATCGCTGGGTCGCCCTGGTCTTCTTCAAAGACCTCTCCAGCGGTTCGTCCTCTAGAGACGACTCCTTCACCACTCGGGTATGCCTCTCTTCTCTCTCTCTCGGGCTATGAGTTGGAATGAAGAATTTTTACCCGGTGCTTGATTTGAGTCACTTCTTCCTCTTGTAGCTCCCTAGGACCATCAGTGGCAACGAAGGGAGCGGGGTGGCTGAAGATCTATCTGCTTGTTGTCACCATCAATCTCCATATGTGAAGCTAGTTGCGTTTGAATATGTGGATAGTGGGAGGAAGTTTCTGGCATGTGCAAAGAAGGTTAGACCCTCTTTCGTTGTTACAAATCATCTGTTAGATGTGATTCAGACACTATCACGGTCCCAACCCATTCATACCACACCTTCAACCAAACGCATCCTAAGACAGTGTCACAGTTTGTACCTAGTATCTAAAATTGTTGTCATCTCATCAGTGGTGCCATTAGAAAATTATTTGGCACCACTTCAGCAGTTTGTGCAGCCAACTTTGGTGCACACATCCGAGCATCCAAGCAGTAAAATACTAAATCTTTATGGTATGAAGGAACTAGGCATCGGAGCAACTAGGTGCTCTGAAGTCCAGGTCCCTGATTTTTTTTCCGCTACATTGGCTCATCAGTGCAGGGCACCGATGCGAGATGTAGCAACAGTTGTCTTTACACCAGTTTTGGCATACATAGTGGACAGCCTTAGTGCTATTAGTTCTACGTTACTAAATTTGTGCATGTACACACCTTTTAGTATCAATTTGCTATCATCCAAACACTATCGCTGTGCTGTTGCAGTTATATTTACCTTCCTCATAAAATGTTCAATTTGTTATTTATTGTACATGAGTAAGAACTTGTAGCATTGTTGTAGTTAATTATAGCTTCTGATGTTCTAGAATTTCGTTATTGTATCAGTAGCAATTAATTCATTTGCACATTGATCTTTTTTAGAAGATATGTCATAATTAACATGTTTCTTCAGTTTTTCAAAATAAGCATAGGTGATTTTCTATGTTGATATAAACCCATTTCCCCTACAATTGTTACTGATCTAGTTTTAAATATTATAGGATGAACATAAGTGTTCTTACTTGGAGTGGGTTGATCAAGAGTGGCTACAGTCTTTGAAGATGTGCCTAGCGAAGCTATGGAGCATGTATGAGGAAGAGAACAGAGAAAGTGTTGTCAACACTGAAGAATATTTGAAGATGCGCGGTAAAAAGAGGAAGGTGGAGAATGAGCTCAGATTTTTTAAATCAGACTTTGCTAAGATGGTGTTGGCGAAGGAGGAGGCACTTTCCTAGTTGGCCAGTGCAAAACAGGTTCTTACTGAACTGAAAGCAGAGGCGGATAAGACGAGCCTGGATGATCTCAATTAGGGAAATGAATATATTGTTCTAATATTGTTGTGATGAAGTTGAACTAGCTATATGTTTTACTATGTTGTTTTCATGTAGCTATCGCACTGTGATGTTAAAATATATTTACGTGCCTGATATGAAATTGGCAAATAGTTGTTCGATATGAAATGTGAATTTGCGTAATACTAGAATTATTAATTGTAAACTGATAAACTTGCTAAATGTGTGATGGAACTTTGCAAACTGTTCTAACAGTGAAAGCGCTTGTGATGGATAGCCCAATGCCACGTAGTTTTCTTCATCAAATCGTGTGTGATGTAGTTGATAAAAGCAAAGAGTTAACCAAGGCAGAGCGTGTGTGATAGTTACACCTTTCACACATGAGCCTACACATTAAACTGTGTGGGATGTACGTACGAACGGAAACGTTTTCCCTGGATTGACTGTGTGGGATGTACATAAGAACGAAAATGTATTCCTTGGATTGATTGTGTGTCATATACATACGAGCGGAAATGTTTTCCTTGGATTGAGTATGTGGTATGTACATAAGAACGGAAACGTATTCCTTGGATTGACTGTGTGTGATATACATATGAACGGAAATGTTTTTCTGGGATTCACCGTGTGGGATGTACATACCAATGGAAATGATTGGGTTTCGATGCCTCGCCCGATCACACACGAGCTCATTTTGCCCCAGCCTGTGTCCCAAGAGGGCCTATCCCTGACAATTTCTGGGTCGTGTGGGAAGGGCCCCCCTATCGCCCACACTCACCTGGTGACGGTTCCAAATGTCGTTGCGGAAAGGGGTTAAAAACCGTTTGTATAGCACCGACGCGTACCAGTGTAGGCATCACGTCCAAGATTAGTAGACCGACTCCTGCCCGTATCTACTACTGTTACTCCACACATCGACTGCTATCCAGGATGCATCTAGTGTATTAAGTTCATGGGGAAACAGAGTAATGCAATAAGGAGGACATGATGTAGATAAGATCTATTCATGTAGGAATAGACCCCATCTTGTTATCCTTAATGGCAATGATCAATACGTGTCTTGCTGCCCCTTTTGTCACTGGGAAAGAACACCACACGACCGAGCCCATCACAAAGCACTTCTTCCCATGGCAAGAAAAAATGATCTAGTCGGCCTAACTAAACCAAAGATTCAAAGAAGAAATACGAGGTTATAAGTAATCATGCATATAAGAGATCAGAACTCAAATAACTTTCATGGATAAAATAGATCTAATCGTAAACTCAAAGTTCATTGGATCCCAATAAACACACCGCAAAAAGAGTTACATCAAATAGATCTCCAAGAGACCATTGTATTGAGAATCAAGAGAGAGAGAGAGAGAGAGAGAGAGAGGAAGCCATCTAGCTACTAACTACGGACCCGTAGGTCTACAATGAACTACTCACGCATCATCGGAGAGGCACCAATGAGGATGATGAACCCCTCCGTGATGGTATCTAGATTGGATCTAGTATTTCTGGAATTGTGGCGGCTGGAATTGTGCTTCGTCGACTCCCCTAGGGTTTTTGGATTTTCGGGGATTTTTGTCGACTCCCCTAGGGTTCTTCCCATGACAAAGAACGAAGATCCCCCTCTTCGGAGCCCCAAACGGACTCCAGATCTGGCCTCCCTATGAAGAATAGGAGGTGACAGCAGCTTCGTCTTGTGGATCGCGATAATTCTTTCTCCCTGATTTTTTCTACAAAAATAGGATTTTATAGCGTTGGTGTCAGGGTCTGCAGGGCCACCAGATGGGGACAACCCACCTATGCGCGCTAGGAGAGGGGCGCGCCCTGGTGGGTTGTGCCCACCCAGGTTCCCCTCTCCGGTAGGTCTTGGCTCCAGAAATTCTTGTTTATTGTATAAAAATTCCTCGCAAAGTTTCATTCCATTCCAAGAATTTTTTTTTCTGCACAAAAACAACACCATGGTAGTTCTGCTAAAAACCACGTCAGTTCGATGTTAGTTTCATTCAAATCATGCAAATTAGAGTCCAAAACAAGAGGAAAAGCATTAGGAAAAGTAGATACGTTGGAGACGTATCAACTCCCCCAAGCTTAAACCTTTGCTTCTTCTCAAGCAATTTAGTTGATAAACTGAAAGTGAAAAAGAAAAAAAATTATGAACTCTTTTGCTCTTGTTTGCATAAATAAGATTAAACAGCACCCAGGTTTTCAGCCAACATTATAACTAACCATACCGACAATAACTCTTAAAGATTATATTAACTCATATCAATGACATAATCAGCTAGCGAGCAATAATAAGATATCTCAAACGGCAACACGTTGTCAAAACAACCATGATATAATATGACAATAGTGGTATCTTGCTAGCCCTTTTTGAGATCGCAAAACATAAATGAAGAGCACCTCCAAAGTTCAAGCAGCGACTAAACATTGTAATTCATGGTAGAAAAGGTCCAGTCATGATGCACCCAACATTAGCTACACACAATGCATAAGTCATGACAGTAGTGCTCTCAGGTTCTAGTGCTTGTTTTAGAAGGTGATGACACAACATAAAAGTAAATAGATAGTCCCTTCACAGAGGGAAGCAGTGATTTGCAGAGGTGCCAGAGCTCAAGTTTTTAAAACAGAGGTAAATGATATTTTGAGACATGCACCCTTTTCATTTACTTCACGACTATCAGTTATCGATATCTTCCATGCTAAGCACGCTAATGGCGGTTCCCAAGCAACAAAAGTAAAGGTTTTGACTCCATTGGGAGTTTTTGTTTGATTATTTGTAAGCTTTTATGTTTGCAGTTTGGGACTGGGCATCCCTATTACCGCCCTTTTCTCGTGCGATGGCGAGTGAATAAACACTCGACCTAAGAATAACCCGCTTATCATGGAAGATACCGACCACCTCCTGTCGTTCCATGGACGATCCAGGCACACAAAAAGGATATTTTTTAGAAGTTTTTAGAGGTGGCACATGCAAATTTACTTAGGACAGCAGGGTAATATCGCATATATGTAGGTATGGTGGACTCCTCTGGAATAACTTTGGTTCAAGGTTTTTGATGTACAAGCAGAATTCCCACTTAGTACAGGCGAAGGCTAGCAGTTAGATTGAGAGGTGGCCAGCTAGAGAGCAACAACGGTCATAAACATGCATTATGCATAAGTAACATTGGACACTAGCATGAGTAGGATATGAACACCATGAACATAATTATCATAGAGGCTATGTTGGTTTTGATTCAACTACATGTATGAACATGTGCCAAATCAAGCCACTCGAAAATTCAGAGGAGGATACCATATCATCATACTACATCACAATCATTTTAACACAATGTTGATATCCAAGATAAATCCTTATCCACTCCCAGCTACTTATGCATGGCATGAAAAACTATAATCTCTAATTGTCATTGAAAACATGTTTAATCATAATGGGCTGGATCATGGATACTAGGTTAAACATATTTACACAAACAGAACAAGTCGAGTTCATACCAGTTTCTCTCTGCCACAGCCAGTTCATTGAATATCGTCATTATTGCCTTTCACTTGCACGACCGAATGATGTGAAAATAATAATAGTGCAAGAGTGCCATGTACTAAGCCGGCATCTGCAAAATATTTTATTCAACAGGAGAAGACAAGGTAAAATGGACTCTTTATTAGTTCAACAGTTATTCAAATGAGAGCCACTCAACATTTTCATTGTGGTATTCTCCTCGGTACAACTCGAATAAAAAGAAAAGAATTTTAGAGAAACACACTGAAATATTTTTAGAGTTTTTGGTTTTCTTGAACAAGAAAATGAAAGGGAAAAGCAAAAGCGAGAAAAACTATTTACACGGGAAAGCTCCCAACAAGCAAAAGAAGAACAAGAAAATCTTTTTGGGTTTTCTTTTTAATGCTACAGCTAAGCATGCATAGAAAGTAAACTAACTACAACAATTTTTTTTGGTTTTTCTCAAGTTTTTCAAACACACAAGAAAGCAAGGAAAATAAAATTAAGCATGGATGATACAATGAAAAAATGTGAACACCGACAACTGGAATAAGTCGACATGAATGTAATGTCAGTGAGAAACACGTACTCCCCCAAGCTTAGGCTTTTGGCCTAACTTGGTAATCAATCAGAAGCTTGGATAGTAGTTGGTGTGGTAGCTCATAGAGGCTCTCGGTGTGGATGCCTTGGCCTGCCCTGCAGCCTCCACTACTGCATTGTGAGCTCGGGCCTTGATCTCAAGAACAAAATATCTTCCTTTGTTGTGATAGAAAAAAAGAGCAGGCGCAGGAAAATATGTGTGCACAACAGATGTTTGGTTAAACAACAGATTGTAAGTGAAGTTATGAATTTTTCCTTTAAGGATCTTATGATCTTTTAAGGTGTCAAAATCTAAATACTGCGTGGGCAGGATAGGGTCAAAGGGCAAAGGTGAAACACCCAGCCCTCGTGCTAAATGTGTGGCATATATTCCACCATAGAAATAGCTATTGTTAGCGTTCTGCTGAAGTCTGCGTACAACAATAGCTCCAAGGTTATAATTCCTTTCACCGGTGAGAGCGATGCGTATGAGGCTCAAGTCTGGAGCACGAAGTGTACTACGGTCTTGCTTTCCTACTATAAATTTCCCATTAAATAATGCAAAGTACTGAATTGCAGGAAAATGAATGCTCTTTATTCTACCTTGTGTCACTCCCATCGTCTCACCGTAACAAAGACTAGTCAAGAATGATTGGAACTCAGCCCTTGGTGGTTCGTCAAGCGAACCCCAGAAAGGGAGTTTGCAGTGGTAAGCAAATTTCTCTAGTGAGATGGTAAATGGATTATCATAAAGCATAAACAACACCCTAGACTCACGGGGATGGAATTTAAATCCTTTGACAAACGATTCAGTGAGAATGTGGCGTTGTTCGCACTTATCTGAAATGTAGGGACCGAGAGTGGCATTGTGAACATATTGCTCCAATTCTTCCTTAATGCCCACACGCATCATATACTCATCGCAATGCCATAAGCATGTTTTGGTGGCGGCATCTCGTATGGAACTTTCACTTGGTTCAACATATGACCGGCGAGCGGAGCTGTCACTAGAAGATGCCCCCGAGGATCGCCTCCTTGAAGAACTCCTTCCAAAAAGGTTCATCGTGTTCACGTACAATTTTTTGAAAAATTTTGCGTGACAAAAATTTATCAACAAAACTTTACAAAATTGATAGCAACTACTCATAGGGATACATAGAGGCCATAGCAAGCATTCGAACTACTTAGAACTCTAAGAATTCAACATGCAAGCTCATCTACAGCAGCACCAAGAGTAGCTAAGTATTCAAAATATAAACCACTAAAACAAAAACTAATTGGACAAACGGTGGAGTCACATACCAAGCAACAATCCCCCGAAACAGTTTCTGAAATGGAGCTTCGAGCAAAGAGATCAAAATCCACGGTCTTGAGAGCAAGAACACGAGAGAGAGAGAGAGAGAGAGAGAGAGCTATGGAGAATTTTTTCTGGAGGTAGGTGATGAAGTGGTGTAAAGAGATAAGTGAGGGGCCCACGTAGGGACCACAACCCACCAGGGCGCGCCTGGGAGTCCTGGCATGCCCAGGTGGGCAGCCCACCTGGTGCACCTCCCTTTGATATTATTTGCACCAGGAATTCAGAAATATTCAAAAAAATGTATTAAATTTTCAGGGCATTCTGAGAACTTTTATTTTTGGATCATTTTTTATTGCACAGAAAATCAGAAAACAGGCACAACATGGCATTTTACTTTATTTAACTAATTAAAACAGAAAACAAAAAGGTAGGGATAGAAGGTAGTGCTTACTAAATTCATCAACTTCATACCGCTCAAAAATGATCCATTAATAAGGTTGATCAAGTCTTATTAACAACCACTTTTGATTAGCATGAAACCGAAGAACTTCCATAAATCACTAAGTTACCTCAATGGGGATATGAATGTCCCCAACAATAAGCATTTCATGTTTCTTTTTGACAGTAGGTAGAGGTATTTGAAAACTTCCAATAGTGATTGTCGGAGATTTTTCAATAACATTAATACCATTCACTTGGAATTGTTTCTTCGGAAAGTGCACTGTATGCTCATTACCATTGATATGAAAAGTGACCTTGCTTTTATTGCAATCAATAACAGCCCCTGCAGTATTCAAGAAGGGTCTACCAAGGATAATCGACATGTTGTCGTCCTCGGGCATCTCAAGTATAACAAATTTAGTCAAAATAGTAACATTAACAATAACACCGAGCACATCCTCACAGATACCGATAGGTATGGCAGTTGATTTCTCAGCCATTTGCAAAGATATTTTAGTAGCTGTGAGTTTATTCATATCAAGTCTTTTATATAAAGAGAAAGGCATAACACTAACACCAACTCCTAAATCATACAAAGCAGTTTTCACATAATTCTTTTTGATGGAGCAAGGTATAGTTGGTATTCCCGGATCTCCAAGTTTTTTTAGGAACTCCATCTTTAAAAGTATAGTTAGCAAGCATAGTGGAGATTTTAGCTTCCAGTATTTTTCTTTTATTAGCGATGATGTCTTCCATATATTTTGCATAAGGAGGCATTTTCAAGATATCAGTCAAGCGAGTACGCAAAAAGACTGGCCTCAGCATTTCAGCAAAGCGTTCAAATTCTTCATCATCATTCTTTCTAGTTGACTTAGGTGGAAAAGGCATAGGTTTTTGAACCCACAGTTCTCTTTCTTTACCGTGTTTTCTAGCCAAAAAGTCTCTTTTATCATACCTTTTATTCTTAGGTTGTCGGTTATCAAGATCAACGGGTGGTTCTATCTCAACATCATTATCTGGTTCTTTATCATTATTAGGTTGAGAGTCTTCATGAACATCAGCATTATCTTTTTCATTGTCACTAGGTGGATGTTCATTACCAGACCGAGTTTCAGCATCAGAGATAGAAGTTTCATTATCATTATCACGAGGTTTTTCTATTTTAGGTTCACTAGAAGCAGGCAAAGTCCTATCATTTTTCTTTTCCTTTTTCTTTCTAGAAGAACTAGGTACAGCGGTGTTATTCCTTGGTGAGTCTTGTTCAATTCTTTTTGGGTGTCCCTCAGGATAAAGTGGTTCCTGAGTCATTTTACCTCCTCTAGTTGCAACTCTAACAGCAAAGTCATGTATATTATTATTCATTTCATCAAGCAATTCTCTTAGAGATTTAGCAACTTGTTCTAACTGGGTTTGAACCATAGAAGCATGCTTCCCAACACCTCTAACATCATTTGAGATTCTAAATAACAAGTCTCTCAAGCGAGCAATCATATCAGAATTGTGTTTCAATTGTTTCCTAACATTTGCATTGAAGTGATCTTGTTTTCTAATGTAGTTTTCAAACTCATAAAGGCATTGACTAGGATGCATATTGTGAGGATTGTAATTATAATTGAATTTCATAAGATAATTTACCTCTAGCACCTTAGGCAATGGTGGTGTATTAAGCCCGTGTATTTCTTCAATAGGAGGTAAAAATTTTACATCCTCAGCTTTAATACCTTTTTCCTTCAAAGATTTCTTTGCCTCTTGCATATCTTCAGGACTGAGATATAATAATCCCTCTTCTTCGGAGTGAGTTTAGGCGGTGGTTCAGGAATAGTCCAATCATCATAATTTCTCAATATGTTATTCAATAATTCTTCAGCTTGACCAATAGTTCGTTCCCTGGAAACACAACCAGCACAACTATCTAGGAAATCCCTAGAAGCATCGGTTAGTCCATTGCAGAAGGTATCAAGTATTTCATTTTTCTTAAGAGGATGGTCAGGCAAAGCATTAAGTAATTGGCAAAGCCTCCCCCAAGCTTGTGGGAGACTCTCTTCTTTAATTTGAACAAAGTTAAATATATCCTGCAAGGCAGCTTGTTTCTTATGAGCAGGGAAATATTTTTCCAGAGAAGTAATAAATCATATCTTGGGGACTACGCACACAACCAAGAGCAATAATATTGTACCAAGCTTTAGCATCACCCTTTAATGAGAATGGAGATAATTTGAGAATAAAGTAATAGCGAGTTTTCTCATCATGAGTAAAAAGGGTGGCTATGTCATTCAACTTAGTAAGATGTGCCACAACAGTTTCAGTTTCATAACCATGGAAAGGATCAGATTCAACCAAAGTAATTAACTCTGGGTCGACAAAGAATTCATAATCCTTATCATCAATAAAGATAGTGAAGCAAACTTAGGATCACATTTCATTCTAGCACTCAGAGATTTTTCTTTATACTTGCATAATAATTTCTCTAGATCATCTCTATCTCTGCAAGCAAGAATTCTAGTTGTATCCTCATTCATAACATAACATTTCGGTACCTTAGGCAATTCATATCTAGGAAGGCTATTTCTAGCAGGTGTTTCAGGAGTTTCAGTTTCAAGCTCATCATCAGATTCAACAACATCATGTTGTATTACTCTAGCAATTTATTTATCAAGAAATTCACCAAGTGACACATCATCATTATCAAGCAAAGTACTAGCATCATCATAAGCATTATCCATAGCAGAAGTAGCATCATAAAAAACTTGCAACATATCAGAATTAATAACATGTGGTGGTGTTGCAATCTATATCTATACCTACTAATAAAGCAAGGTGCATTTCTCTAATATTTTCATCCGTTCACCAGCGAAAAGATTTTTTTACTATCCGAGGTGGTACTAATTTTTTGTGCATCCATATGCTGAAAAAAGAAATACGGTTTGTCCAGAATATCATACATGAGCCGCGTGCTATGGCCCAGTCAAGTCAGCCCACTTATTTCCCTGCCCTACGCAGCTGAGAAAATCCTATTTGTCGCGCGAGGCGGCAGATAGTCGGAGCTTTGCACAGATAGCCCTAGACTGGGTTGGCATGTTTTCCTTTTTTTCTGTGTTCTTTTTCTATTTAAAATTTTATGTTCCTTTCTCTTTTTTTCCTCTTTCTTTTTTATTTTTTTATTTTTAAGTTTTTTTTTGTTTTTTTACTCTTTTCATCAATTATTTTTTTTATAAAATGTTTAGAATTTCTTTTTTTGTTCAAAATTTTGAAGAATGTTCAGAATTCCAAATTTTTATTCCCATTTTAAAAATGTTCGCATCTTCATAAAAAATATCATTTCAAAATTTGTACAAAACTGAAAAAATGTTAGTGTTTTATATTTTTTTTTAGATTTTCAAAAAAATTGTAGTTTAAAAAATGTTCCAAATTCGAAAAATGTTCTTGTTATAGTGAAATGTTCACGAATTCAATGTAATAATATTTGAAATAGCCCCATATTGCTCTTTACATACAGTCGTGCCAAGTTATTAATGTGTGTGAAACTACATGTAGTAATAAGATGTATGAAGTATGGATCTATTATGCCGGACGAAGGACGGATAAATTGGCACGTGAGCTAGCTGGAAAGGACACTTAAATTTTTAAATGAAAAGTAATGTTCCCATTTTTTCAAAAAAGCTTGTATTTTACAAAATTGTTGATGATTCTCTAAAAACTTGCATTTTAAAAAATGTTCCAAATTTGAAATATTTTTCTTGTAAAGTAAGGTATGTTTCTCCAATTTTTTCATCTTTTCACCGTCGGAAAGTTTTTTTCTATCCGAGGTGGTACTAAAAAAATTGGCCGTTCGTCTATTAAAAAACGAAAAATGACAAAATTTCAAACGTGGGCCACCCTCACTGTGGCCCAGCAAAGCCACAGCCAACTGGAAAAACTCTATATCTCGCATGAGCAACTGGAAAAACTCTATATCTCGCACGAGCGGCAGATAGCCGGAGTTTATACAGGGTGCCAAAGCTGGCCTGACATGTTTTCGTTTTCTTTCTGTATTTTGTTTCCATTTTTCTTTTTCTATTCCTTTCTCGTTTTATTTTCTGTGTCTTTTTTCTTTCCTTTCAACATTATTTTCTTTTTCCTTTTTTACGTAAATTCAATATTTTCAAAAACAATCATAATTTGCTAAAAAAAATCATATTTTTCAAAAATGTTTAGAATTCAAAAAAATGTTGTTTTAAAAATTGATCCAAACTTTAAATCTTTGTTTTTGTTCGAAAATTGGTTCAAATTTAGAACATCAAAATTTTCTTTGTGTTTTCCGAAGTTGTTCAAGATTAAAAAAATGCATTTTAGGAAATGTTCCAAATGTGAAACATATTATTGTTTTCGAGAAATGTTCGTAAATGCAAATAATGTCAGAGTTTAAAGAAACATATTTCATAAAAAATTTGAATATTCGAAACATGTTTCATTTTCAAAAAATGTTCAGAAATTTAAAAAATATTCATATTTTAAAAGGTTCATGTTTTCAAATAAAGTTCTGAACTTTAAATGTTTCAATTTTTGTTGTGTATTTCAAAAAATGTACAAAATTTTAAAATTTTGTTTGGATTCCCAACATTATTCATGTTTCTGAGAACATTCAAAAATTTATATTTTTTGAAAAGTAAAAAAACAAAAATTTCATCTAATCAAACATTGCAGTATGTTCTTAAATATTCGTGCTAGCCGGTGGTTAGCAGGACTCGTTTGTTCGATTGGTAGCAGCACGTGGTCAGGTCTTTGAGGGCATGAATTCGATCCTTCTACTCATATTTATTTTTGGATTTTTACTGGCATCTTACAAACACAGGGCGTCCTTATGCTGCCAGTGCGTTGACCCATACACGAAAAGATGTGTGGCCCACTCAGTAGCATCATATAGTAGCTCCCACGTAATTGGCCTAAGAAAAAGCCAAAAAATGCTCCATCGCACAGGCCGTACTAGGCCTCAGTCGCAGTGCCCTACTGGGCCGTCCGCATCTGGCCCGTCAATCCTCTCTGAGGGAGCCAAAAATATTTGGTGGTCTATATATACTATATATATATTATTACGTTGGGAAGCATGCTCATGTGCCAATTTATCCGTCCTTTGTCCGGTGTAATAGATCCATACTTCATACAACAGTTTCACACATATTAATAGCTTGGCACGACTGTATGTAAAGAGCGACATGGGGCTATTTCAAATACTATTACATTGAATTCATGAACATTTCACTATAACAAGAACATTTTTCAAATTTGGAACAGTTTTGAAACTACATTTTTTTAAATCTCGAAAATTTTGATAAAACTCTAACTTTTTTTAGTTTTGTACAAATTATGGAACGAGATTTTTTATGAAGATGCGAACATTATTAAAATGGGAATAAAATTTTGTAATTCCGAACATTCTTCAAAATTTTGAACAAAAAAAGAAATTCTAAACATTCTATAAAAAAGTTTAATAGATCAAAAGAGTAAAAAAACAACAATAAACTTAAAAATAACAAAAATAAAAAAGAAAGAGGAAAAAGAGAAAGGAACATGAAATTTTAAATAGAAGAAGAACACAGAAAAAAAAGGAAAACGAGCCGGCCCAGTCCAGGGCTATCTGTGCGAAGCTCCGACTATCTGCTGCCTCATACCGCAAATAGGATTTTCCCAGCTGCGTAGGCAGGGAAATAAGTGGGCTGACTTGACTGGGCTATAGCGCGCGCGGCCCATGTATGATATTCTGGACAAACCGTATTTCTGTTTTCAGCACATGGATGCACAAAAAATTAGTACCACCTCGGATAGTAAAAAAATCTTTTCGCTGGTGAATGAATGAAAATATTAAAGAAACACACCTTGATTTATTAGTAGGTATAGGTATATATATAGTATATATAGACCGCCAAATATTTTTGGCTCCCTTAGAGAGGATTGATGGGCCAGATGCGGACGGCCCAGTAGGGTAGTGCGACTGAGGTCTAGTACAGCCTGTGCGATGGAGGATTTTTTTGGCTTTTTCTTAGGCCAACTACGTGGGAGCTACTATATGATGCTACTGAGTGGGCCACACATCCTTTCGTGTATGGGTGAGCGCACTGGCAGCATAAGGACGCCCTGTGTTTGTAAGATGCCAGTAAAAATCCAAAAATAAATATGAGTAGAAGGATCAAATTCATGCCCTCAAAGACCTGACCACGTGCTGCTACCACTCGAACAAACGAGTCCTGCTAACCACTGGCTTGCATGAATATTTAAGAACATACTGCAATGTTTGATTAGACGAAATTTTTGATTTTTTCACTTTTCAAAAACTATAAATTTTTGAATGATCTGAGAAACATGAATAATGTTGGGAATCCAAACAAAATTTTAAAATTTTGTACATTTTTTGAAATACACAACAAAAATTGAAACATTTAAAGTTCACAACTTTATTTGAAAACATGAACCTTTTAGAAATATGAACATTTTTTAAATTTGTGAACATTTTTTGAAAATTAAACATGTTTCGAAGATTCAAATTTTTTTATGAAATTTGTTTCTTTAAACTCTGATATTATTTGGAATTTAGGAACATTTCTCGAAAACAATAATATGTTTCACATTTGGAACATTTCCTAAAATGCATTTTTTTAATCTTGAACAACTTCGGAAAGCACAAAGAAAATTTTGATTTTTTAAATTTGAACCAATTTTGGAACAAAAACAAAGATTTAAAGTTTGGATCAATTTTTAAAACAACATTTTTTCAAATTCTGAACATTTTTTAAAATTATGATTTTTTTAGCAAATTATGATTATTTTTGAAAATAAGGAATTTACGTAAAAAAGGAAAAATAAAATAATCTTGAAAGGAAAGAAAAAAGACACAGAAAAGAAAACGAGAAAGGAATAGAAAAATGAAAATGGAAACAAAATACAGAAGAAAAAAAACGAAAACATGTCAGGCCAGCTTTGGCGCCCTGTATAAAACTCCGGCTATCAGCCGCTCATGCGAGATATAGAGTTTTTCCAGTTGGCTGTGGCTTTGCTCGGCCACAGTGAGGGTGGCCCACGTTTGAAATTCTGTCATTTTTCGTTTTTTAATAGATGAACGGACAATTTTTTTAGTACCACCTCGGATAGAAAAAAAAATTCCAATGATGAAAAGATGAAAAAATTGGAGAAACACACCTTACTTTACAAGAAAAATATTTCAAATTTGGAACATTTTTTAAAATGCAAGTTTTTAGAGAATCATCAACAATTTTGTAAAATACAATTTTTTTTGAAAAAATAGGAACATTACTTTTCATTTAAAAATTTAAGTGTCCTTTCCAGCTAGCTCACATGCCAATTTATCCGTCCTTCGTCCAGCATAATAGATCCATACTTCATACATTTTATTACTACATGTAGTTTCACACACATTAATAACTTGGCACGACTGTATGTAAAGAGCAATATGGGGCTATTTCAAATATTATTACGTTGAATTCGTCAACATTTTACTATAACAAGAACATTTTTCTAATTTGGAACATTTTTTAAACTACAATTTTTTTGAAAATCTCAAAAAAATATAAAACACTAACATTTTTTGAGTCTTGTACAAATTTCGAAATGAGATTTTTTATGAAGATGCGAACATTTTTAAAATGGGAATAAAAATTTGGAATTCTTAACATTCTTCAAAATTTTGAACAAAAAAGAAATTCTAAACATTTTATAAAAAATTTAATCGATCAAAAGAGTAAAAAAATAAAAAAAACTTAAAAATAACAAAAATAAAAATTAAAGAGGAAAAAAAGAGAAAGGAACATAAAATTTTAAATAGAAAAAGAACACAGAAAAAAGGAAAATAGGCCGACCCAGTCTAGGGCTATCTGCGCGAAGCTCCTATCTGCCGCCTCGTGTGACAAATAGGATTTTCCCAGCTGTGTGAGGCAGGGAAATAAGTGGGCTGACTTGACTGGGCTATAGCGCGCGGCTCATGTATGATATTCTGGACAAACCGTATTTCTTTTTTCAACACATGGATGCACAAAAAATTAGTACCACCTCGGATAGTAAAAAAAAAAATTCGCTGGTGAACGGATGAAAATATTAGAGAAATGCGCCTTGCTTTATTAGTAGGTATAGATAGCGCCGGTTTCAGGGTCTGCGGGGCCACCAGATGGGGACAACCCACATGGGCGCGCCAGGAGAGCGGGGCGCGCCCTGGTGGGTTGTGCCCACCTAGGTGCCCCTCTCTGGTAGGTCTTGACTCCAGAAATTCTTGTTTATTGTATATAAAAATTCCTCGCAAAGTTTCGTTACATTCCGAGAACTTTTATTTCTGCACAAAAAGAACACCATGGTAGCGTCAGTCCGAGGTTAGTTTCACTCAAATCATGCAAATTAGAGTCCAAAACAAGAGAAAAAACGTTAGAAAAAATAGATACGTTGGAGATGTATTGATTATCTTCGGCATTGCAAGGCGGGTTCCTTCTCCTGAATACTTTAAGTTTGCCTCTTGCATAAAGTAACTGTGTCCGGCTCTGCACAATCAATACAACCCTTAGCCACGAAGGCAAGACGTCAAAATAGGAAAAATCGCTTTTACTGACAACTTTTTTGGCGAAGCGTCACACTTGAGTCTTTAACATTTCGAACCATTTTCACGCCCCCCGTTTAGTGTTTCGAGGTCTAGCCTCCATTGGCATGTCTCGTCAAAACAGGGATCATGCTCGCCCATTACGGGATTCTCATCAATATGGTTTGGGTAATCTAATCGCACCTTACGCACGATCTCGTTGGGAGCAAGGAGTTTTATGGCTTAAGAGGGGGACATTTGGTATTTTAAACGTCTATAAAAGGATAAAGATCCATCCTTTTTCTTCACGCCTTCCTCTAGCCCCTGTCTTCCAACCTCCAAGCTCCAGCGCTCACAGCTCCGATCTTCTCCACTGCTGCCACCCTCCTTAGCAATGGCCGGGTCTGGTTCCAAGGGCAAGTGGGAGGCCTCCTCTGTCACCGAAAAGGACATCAAGGACCTCCGGAGCACAGGCTATCTGTCCACGAATATCGCGCATAGGATCCCTGACAGTGATCAGGTTATCCCCACTCCGGACCCTCATGAGAGGATTGTGTTCATCCCCCATTTCCTCCGGGGGCTAGGATTTCCCCTCCACCCCTTCGTTTGGGGTCTTATGTTTTACTATGGGCTAGACTTCCACGATCTTGCCCCAAATTCCTTCCTCCACATATCGGCTTTCATAGTCATGTGTGAGGCTCTCCTCCGCATCCCCCCACACTTCGGCCTGTGGCTCAAGGTCTTCAATCTGAAGCCGAAGGTGGTCGACAGACAACATGCAGACTATGGCAGGGCTATGTTAAGCAAGCTCCCCAACGCCGCCTAGCCCAAAGGGGCATTCATAGAGACAGTCAAGGTATGGCAGCAGGAGTGGTTCTACATCACCGAACCCCGCGATGCCAACTGGGCGGCCACGCCTGACTTTAGATCCGGACCCCCCATGAGACTCACCTCATCGATCGCTGATACGTCCATTTTGCATCATGCTTTTATATCAATATTTATTGAATTATGGGTTGTATTACACATTATATCACAAAACTTATGCCTTTTTTCTCTTATTTTATAAGGTTTACATGAAGAGGGAGAATGCCGGCACCTGGAATTCTGGACTGGAAAAGGAGCAAATATTATAGACCTATTCTACACAACTCCAAAAGTCCTGAGACTTCATGGAGCATGTTTTTGGAATATATAAAAAATATTGGGCGAAGAAAGAACCATAGGGAGGCCACCAGCCAGCCATAAGGGTGGAGGGTGCGCCCTAACCCTTGGGCGCGCCCCCCAACCTTGTGGCCCCCCTGGCAGGCCTTCGGTGCCCATCTTTGGCTATATGGTGTGTTTTGACCTGGAAAAAAATCAGAAGGAAGCTTTCGGGACGAAGCACCGCCGTCTCGAGGCGGAACCTGGGCAAAACCAATCTAGGGCTCCGGCGGGGCTGTTCTGCCAGGGAAACATCCCTCTGGGAGGGGGAAATCGAAGCCATCATCATCACCAACAATACTCTCATCAAGAGGGGGTCAATCTCCATCAACATCTTCACTAGCACCATCTCCTCTCAAACCATAGTTCATCTCTTGTATCCGATCTTGGTCCCAAAACCTCAGATTGGTACATGTGGGTTGCTAGTAGTGTTTATTACTCCTTGTAGTTGATGCTAGTTGGTTTATCCGGTGGAAGATTATATTTTCATATCCTTAATGATAATTAATACTCCTCTGATCTTGATCATAAATATGTTTTGTGAGTAGTTACGTTTGTTCCTGAGGACGTTGGAGAAGTCTTGTTATAAGTAATCATGTGAATTTGGTATTTGTTTGATATTTTGATGAGATGTATGTTGTCTTTCCTCTAGTGGTGTTATGTGAACGTCGACTACATGACACTTCACCATTATTTGGGCCTAGGGGAAGGCATTGGGAAGTAATAAGTAGATGATGGGTTGCTAGAGTGACAGAATCTTAAACCATAGTTTATGCATTGCTTCGTGAGGGGCTGATTTGGATCCATATATTTCATGCTATGGTTAGGTTTACCTTAATTCTTCTTTCGTAGTTGCGGATGCTTGCAAGAAGGATTAATCATAAGTGGGAGGCTTTTCCATGGAAGGGCAGCACCCAAGCACTAGTCCACCCACATATCAAATTATCAAAGTAACGAACGCAAATCATATGAGCATGATGAAAATTAACTTGACAACAATTCCCATGTGTCCTCAGGAGCGCTTTGCTTTATATAAGAGTTCGTCTAGGCTTGTCCTTTGCTACAAAAAGGATTGGTCCACCTTGTTGCACCTTAGTTACTTTATTTACTTGTTACTCGTTACAATTTATCTTATCACAAAACTATTTGTTACTGATAATTTCAGTGCTTGCAGAGAATACCTTGCTCAAAACCACTTGCATTTCCTTGTGCTCTTCGTTGGGTTCGACATTCTTACTTATCGAAAGGACCATGATAGATCCCCTATACTTGTAGGTCATCAAGACTCTTTTCTGGCATCGTTGCCAGGGAGTGAAGCGCCTTTGGTAAGTGGAATTTGGTAAGGAAACATTTATATAGTGTGTTGATATTTACTGTCACTTGTTACTATGGAAAATAATCCTTTGAGGGGCTTGTTTGGGGTATCTTCGCCTTGTCCGGAAGAACAAAGAGTTGCTCCTCAACCTACTGCACCTACTGAAAATATTTATTCTGAAATTCCTTCGGGTATGATAGAGAAACTGCTGGCTAATCCTTATGCAAGATATGGAACATTACATCCTGATATGCACCTAATCTATGTGGATGAAGTTTGTGAATTATTTAAGCTTGCAGGTATGCCCGAGGATGTTGTCAAGAAGAAGGTCTTCCCTTTATCTTTGAAGGGAAAGGCATTGACATGGTATAGGCTATTGGATGATATTGGATCATGGAACTACAACTGGTTGAAATTGGAATTTCATTAGAAATTTTATCCTATGCATCTAGTCCATCGTGATCGGAATTATATATATAATTTTTGGCCTCATGAAGGAGAAAGTATCGCTCAAGCTTGGGGGAGGTTTAAGTCAATTTTATATTCATGCCCCAATCATGAGCTCTCAAGAGAAATTATTATTCAAAACTTTTATGCTCGGCTTTCTCATAATGATCGATCCATGCTCAATACTTCTTGTATTGGTTCCTATATGAAGAAGGATATTGAATTCAAATGAGATTTATTGGAAAGAATTAAACGCAACTCTAAAGATTGGGAACTCGACAAAGGTAAAGAGTCAGGTATAAACCTTAAGTTTGATTGTGTTAAATCTTTTATGGATACCGATGCTTTTCGTGATTTTAACACTAAATATGGACTTGACTCTGAGATAGTAGCTTCTTTCTATGAATCTTTTGCTATTCATGTTGATCTCCCTAAGGAGCAGTGGTTTAAATATCAACCTCCTATTGAAGTTAAAGTAGTAGAACCTATTAAAGTTTAAGAAGAAACTATTACTTACAATGTTGATCCTATTGTTCCTACTTCTTATATTGAGAAACCACCTTTCCCTGTTAGAATAAAGGATCATGCTAAAGCTTCAACTATGGTCAATAAGAGTTATATTAGAACACCCAAACCCCCTGAGAAAATTATAGTTGAACCTAGTATTGTTATGGTTAAAGATCTCTTGGTTGATAATATTGATGGGCATGTTATTTATTTCTGTGATGAAGCTGCTAGAATTGCTAAACCCGATATGAAAGATAAACACAGACCTGTTGTTGGCATGCTTGTTATTTCTATTAAAGTAGGAGATCATTGTTATCATGGCTTATGTGATTTGGGTGCTAGTGTGAGTGCAATTCCTTATACCTTATATAAAGAAATTATGAATGATATTGCACCTGCTGAGATAGAAGATATTGATGTTACTATTAAGCTTGCTAATAGAGATACTATATCACCAATTGAGATTGTTAGAGATGTTGAAGTCTTGTGTGGGAAGATAAAATATCCTATTGATTTTCTTGTTCTTGCTTCCCCACAAGATAATTTTTGTCCCATTATATTTGGTAGACCCTTCTTGAATACTGTTAATGCTAAGATAGACTACGAGAAAGATATTGTTACTGTTGGTTTAGGGGATATGTCTCATGAGTTTAATTTCTCTAAATTTCGTAGACAAACCCATGATAAAGAATTTCCTAGTAAGGATGAAATTGTTGGTCTTACTTCTATTGTCGTGCCTCCTACTGATCCTTTAGAATAATATCTCCTAGACCATGAAAATGATATGTTTATGAATGAAAGAACGGAAATAGATGAAGTATTTTTAATCAAGGGCCTATTTTGAAACACAATTTTCCTGTTGAAATCCTTGGGGATCCTCCTCCACCTAAGGGTGATTGAGGGAGTCCTAGATTAGGGGGTCTCCAGACAGCCGGACTATATCCTTTGGCCGTACTGTTGGACTATGAAGATACAAGATTGAAGACTTCGTCCCATGTCCGGATGGGACTCTACTTGGCGTGGAAGGCAAGCTAGGCAATACGGATATGGATATCTCCTCCTTTGTAACCGACCTTGTGTAACCATAGCCTCCTCCGGTGTCTATATGAACCGGAGGATTTTGGTCCGTAGGACAAGATACAATCATACCATAGGCTAACTTCTAGGGTTTAGCCTCTCTGATCTCGTGGTAGATCTACTCTTGTAATACTCATATCATCAAGAACAATCAAGCAGGACGTAGGGTTTTACCTCTATCAAGAGGGCCCGAACCTGGGTAAAACATCGTGTCCCCTGCCTCCTGTTACCATCTGCCTTAGACGCACAGTTCGGGACCCCCTACCCGAGATCCACCGGTTTTGACACCGACATTGGTGCTTTCATTGAGAGTTCCTCTGTGTCGCCGCCATAAGGCTCGATGGCTCCTTCGATCATCGCTAGTGATGCGGTCCAGGGTGAGGCTTTCCTCCCCGGACAGATCTTCATATTCGGCGACTTTGCACTGCGGGCCAACTCGCTTGGCCATCTGGAGCAGATTGACAGCTACGCCCCTGGCCATCAGGTCAGATTTGGAAACTTGAACTACACGGCCGACATCCGCGGAGACTCGATCTTCGACAGATTCGAGCCCATGTCAGACGCACCAAACAGTCTTGATGAGCATGACGTAACTCTCCCATCGGACAGTATTTAGGAGATCACATCCGCAACTACTCCGTCCATAAATCCAGAGCAAGTCGCGCCATCTGAGAGCAGAGGGATGGACCCCGCCATGGAGGCCGCACTCTCAGCGGCGATAGAGCCGGATACTGACTTCACCCCTTACGAGAGCCGTGTTGCCAAATCACTAGATTCATCTTCGGTCATGGACTCCGAGTCGCTCGTATCCGCGCCCGTCAAGTCCGACTGGGCGCGGATCATGAAGTTCACCTCTGCGGATATCTTTCAGCACTCACCTTTTGGAGATGTGCTAAATTCATTAAGGTCTCTCTCCCTGTCAGGAGAACCTTGGCCGAACTATGTCCGGCTAGAATGGGATGCGGACGACGAAGAAATTCGCCACCCACCCACCACCCACTTAGTAGCCACTGTCGATGACTTAACCGACATGTTCGACTTCGGCTCCGAGGACTTCGACGGTATGGACGACGAAGCCGTAGACGAACCGGAACCGCCGCCCACAGGGCGCTGTACTGCTACTTCATCACATGACGTGTACATGGTGGACACCCCCAATGAAGCCAATGGCGACGAGAAAGCGGAGGATGACCCCTCCAAGAAGCAACCCAAGCGCCGACGTCAGCGGCGCCGCCCTAAGTCCCGCCATAGCAAAAATAGCGATAACAATAGTCCACGCGACTCCTAAAAAGACGACAACTGCACCACCCCGGTGGCAAAAAACGATCAAGATGCAAACAACAAACATAGTGCGGATCCGACGTGCGAACACGATGACGCCAAAGATAAGCATCATCAATCCCCATCTAGGGAAGAAAACAGTCCGGACGATGATGCACCCATCATCCCGGAAACACACTTGGAGTAAGAGAACCTCCGCAGGAGGCTTACTGCCACAGCGAGAAGCCTGAAGAAACAGAAGCAAAGGCTCAAGGCCGCACAAGATACGCTCAACAACAAGTGGAACAAAGTAACAAAGTATGGTAGAAGCTACCACCCAAATAGCTATCCAAAGTGCAAGCTATTACCGGAATTCGACGACGAGGCCTTAGAGCCCATACAGCGGATAAGTGATACGGCCAACCGGCCGGATCCACCGCCCTGTGAACGCGATAGAGCGGCTAATAAAGACACGCATAAGTCAACACACGTTCTACGTGAGAACTTGCGTCAAAAATCCAGCGCGACCAGATCTATCTATGGATCTAGGAAGCACGCTACGGTACACAACCAACACCGAATACAACAACCGGCCGAACACTATGGCGCATCCCAATACAGGGGTGCCGCACACCCACTATGTTTCACTGATGAGGTGATGGATCACGAATTCCCAGAAGGATTCAAACCAGTAAACATAGAGGCGTACGACGGAACCACAGACCCCGGAGTCTGGATAGAGGACTTCATCCTCCATATTCACATGGCTCGTGGAGACGATCTCCATGCCATTAAATACTTGCCCCTCAAGCTTAAAGGGTCGGCTAGGCACTGGCTGAAAAGCCTCCCCGAAAACTCAATTGGAAGTTGGGAGGAGCTTGAGGACGCTTTCCGGGCCAATTTTCAAGGGACTTATGTCCGACCTCCAGATGCAGACGATCTAAGTCATATAATCCAACAATCCGGAGAGTCCGCCCGAAAGCTTTGGAACAGGTTCCTCACCAAGAAAAACCAAATAGTCGACTGTCCGGACGCCGAAGCCTTAGCAGCTTTTAAACACAGCGTCCGAGACGAATGGCTCGCCAGACACCTCGGTCAAGAAAAACCGAGAACAATGGCAACCATAACAAGCCTCATGGCCCACTTTTGTGCGGGCGAGGACAACTGGTTGGCCCATAGCAGCACCAGTGACCCAAGCACATCCAAAGTAAGGGATGGCAATGGTAAATCATGATGCAACAAAAACAAGCGTCGAAATAAAGAAGGTAGCCCAGATAATACGGCGGTAAACGCCGGATTCAGGGGCTCCCGACCAGGTCAGTGGAAAAAGCCTTTCAAAGGCAGCAGAGAAGGACAATCTGGCTTAAACAAAATTCTTGACAAACTCTGTCGGATTCACGGCACCCCAGACAAACCTGCAAATCATACCCACAGAGAATGTTGGGTCTTCAAGCAGGCCGGTAAGCTAAACACCGAACACAAAGGGGAAGAGACACCAAGCGAAGACGAGGATGAACCTCGCTAGCTAAGCGCTGGAGGACAGAAAAAGTTCCCACTAGAGGTTAAAGCGGTAAACGTGATCCATGTGACAAGGAGGAGAAGCAATCACGCACTCCGGTACACACGCGCCATAGAGCCCGTCACCCCTAGGTCCAACCCCTGGCTTGGCTGCCCGATCACTTTTGATCATAGGGATCACGATACACATATCCGACGTGAAGGACTGACAGCCTTGGTGTTAGACCCAATAATAAATGGGTACCATTTCACAAGGGTCCTCATGGACGGCGGTAGTGATCTCAATCTGATATAAAAAGACACAGTACGCAAAATGGGGATAGACCCGACACAAATAAGCCACAGTAATACTACCTTCAAGGGAGTAATACCAGGCCAAGAGGCCCACTGTACGGGCTCTCTACTACTAGAGGTGGTATTCGGTTCTCCTGATAACTTCGGAAGTGAAACGCTAACTTTTCACATCGCTCCATTCTAAAGTGATTTTCAAGCACTACTCGGAAGGGCGGCTTTCGCTCGTTTTAACGCAATACCGCATTATGCTTTTTCTGAAGCTCAAGATGCCCGGTCCACGAGGCATCATTACAGTTAGTGGAAATACCAACCGTCCTTCACGTACGAAAGAGGACGCGGCGGCTCTAACAGCCGCACACTAGGCGGCCTCACCAACCAGAAAAATGGCAGTTCGTCAAGACCACGGACACGGTTAGACGAGTCCGGCGTTCCATCATACATGCATGAGATTGGTTTTCGAACCCTCATAAAATGATACCAGGGGCTTCCCGCGTATAATCAGGGCCAGCCCGGCTCAACTAGGCTTCTCTGGAATTCTGATAACTTATTCTTCTTTTCGGTACCTAAATTCTTTCCTTTTGCAGGTTGCAATCGTGCTACACCCGTCCAGGACACGGCACAACGGAGACACAGGCGCAGACATGCAGCAGGGACCCGCCCAAAGGTTTCTTTTTAGATTAAGGCCCTGCGTAAACCTTTTTTACCATCTCTTGTTGCTCACATCCTCCGGATACTCCATACAACCGAGAAGGATGCCGGCGTTATTGGGATGTGGCCATGCCAGGATTTTGCACGTACCTGGACACATGGGGTTTCTTATAAAGGGAATTTTTTAGTCCGGTATCTGTTATAAAGACCAAACACCTTAGGGAGTGTTCGACGTCGCGAGTTTGGCCCTATATACATCAGCTCCGAATCATGTCTTTGGTCAAATGTTGGGTTTGCCCGGCTCCCACGTTTTGGTACCTTACGTTCCGTTATATCGGCTAAGGTAGCACTGGGAGAACTACTGCGATTGTGTCCTGGTTCATCCGGATGAGAACCTCAGTAGAGAAAGCCGAAAACTTACTGTAATGATATAGCGAGAGACTGGTCAACCACTCGATGACTAATCGGAATCTTCGGGGATTCCTCCGCATTAACGAAGGGCCGCTTCCCGGTCATGTACGTACGCACACATTCGGACGAGCGCAAAAGTACCAGGGGCTATATAGTAGCCCCACTGTCAAACTCCTATGGCTAAGTGAAAGTGTTAAAGCAATATAGTCTGATTGCCTTGTTCGCTACGCTATCACCTCCTTAACGGACCAAGACGCTGGATCAAGTGTGGATATGCATCTTTTGCAAACACCCCCGCATTATATGCGTGGGGGCGGAAGCCGATGACTGCAAACTTTCAGGTTATATATACACACAAACGGCCGCACAGGAGGCATCATAGTACTTTCGGGCAAAAGTATAAATACATCCTTGATTACAATGGGACTACATGTCACTGGAATATAATATTCTTCGAGCACTGAGCCTCTATCGAGCGAGCGCCTTCAAGGACTTCTTCAAAGTAGTGCTCGGCAGCCACTCGGCCTATGGCCGAACCCTGTGCCGCAATAGTGGTGGCCTCCATATCCGCCCAGTATGTTTTGACATGAGCTAGGGCCATCCGCGCACCTTCTATGCATGCTGATCTCTTTACAACATCGACGCATGGCACAACTTCAAGGAATTGTTGCACTAAGCTAAAGTATCTACTCGGCCTTGGCCCTCCCGGCCATAGGTGATCCACAACGGACCTCCTGGAAAGTCCGGACAACCTATGGAGCTCGACCCAACCGGTCAATCGCTCATTCAGCAGCAGCAGACGGACTGGAGCGTGAAACTGTGACCAGAACAACTTCTCCACTTTAGGACCTTTCTGATCCTTGAAGTACTCGGCTGCATCAGCAGCACTTGCAGCCAAATCCATGTACTCGTCCGCAGAACTCCATAGCCGGTCCAGAGGAGCATACTTCGGATCTCCGAACTTAGTTCGCAACAAGAAGGGCTTCCCAGACACGATATCTGTAGCTTGATTTAGCTCCTCCCTCGTCGCTCTAATTTTGGAGCGGGCTTCCTTGGCAGACACCCGGGCCTTCTCCAGGCTCGTGGCTTTCACCCGGTCTTCTTCTTCAAGAAGCCGGTAATGGTCAGCAGCATCTTTTAATTCTACAACCATCTTGGCTATTTTCTCCTTGCTCTCGCAATGCGCGGCCTGTTCGACCCTTAACTCTTTGACCGCCTTTAAAGCGGCCGCATTGCTACTCCTCGCTTGATCCTTGGCTCAGGCAAGTTCCGCCCGAAGGGTCTCCACGGTGGCAACTCCATCTATAGTCACACCATATTAAAGATGCTGGCATCATGCTGCTCTTACTATGTGACGATCACTAGAAAAATCACGCACCTGCGCCTCGTCAAGCCGCTTGTTGACAAGCACGATGTCGGCATCTGCCGCATCCAGCTGCCGCTTTAGTTCGGCAAACCCATCAGTCCGGCTAGCCACCGGAGCTTCAACCACGTGCACATAAAGGCGGTCTGGTTATTACCTGGGACTATGATCCTCTGTTTGCCACCGTTCTCGACGACAACCAGAGTCTCAGGGGCTACTATCTGCATGGGCATACCTAACGTATGCGGTACTGTTAAAGGCATACATTATTTCACATACCTCGAAGCCTTTCAATAGACTCATAAAAGCTTCATGCAAACCGCTTTCGGCAGATGAAATCCTTTCAATTACCGTACCCATTAGCGTACGATGTGCTTCCGAGACGACAGCTTGCCCCAGAAGATCCTTTAGCATGTTCGACCGCACACTGTACGGACCCTTGCTGTCGCTCTCCTTGGGAGCCGGATACTGGGGACGCCAGGCAGCCAAAGGGTTATCTTTCGGCAATAGTGGATCCGGAGATACCCTTCGCGACGACACTTCAAGGTCGCCCGCTTCTTGAGTTGGGGAGTCCAGGGGAGGCGTTTCGCTCTCCATCATCTCCGGAAGAAGATCCCCCGAAGATGAACTCTATCGAGAAGGGCTGCGATCCGGACTACAATTTATAAGCATCGATTATTGTCCTCGGAAGTAAGATAGGATATCTTCACTATTAACTACTTTTTGACTACTTACAGCTCAGTAGAGGGCTGATCCCCGCGCGGACATTGTGCGGCAAGAATACCCTCCGAGGCAGGACCCTCTGGCAGAGATTTCTTCTCCCGTTTGGAAACCTTAGTTTCCGGATCATCAGAGGTAGTCCTCTTCCTTCCCCGGGAAGGGAGAATGCCAGATTCTTCCCCTTGGTTATCCTCCCTCGCGGAGGCGCTCATTCCTTCGATTGGAATAGGCAGCAATGGAGGCCCACTTTCGCCCTCTTTATTCCCCCCTTCATCTTCCTTTGAGGGCACTAGACGAGGTGCTGGCTCGAGCATCTTTTCCAGCACCGGATTGTCCAAGCCTTCAGGAAGGGGGGCCGAACACCGAATCATCTTCGCCTTTGCTGTCCAGTCCTGGTCAAAGAGCGATTCGTCAGAATGATGTCATGATAAACAAAAGGATAGTATGTTCGGCCAGGGGATTACTTACTTGGGCAGCGGGGCGGTTGCAGCTCAGGCCCACGTCCTCGGTGGTGTCCGGACACTCTATTTGGGGTCCGAAGAATGATTTGTACATCTCCTCGTGCGTCATGCCGAGGAAATGCTGAATAGTGCGCGGTCCTTCCGGGTTGAATTCCCACATGCAGAGGGGCCGACGTTTGCAAGGCTGGACTTGACGAACCAACATAACTTGCATTACCATAACCAGACTGAAATCTCCCTCAAAGAGATCTCGGATACGGCTCTGTAGTATTGGCACGTCCTTGGCTGGACCCCAGCTCAACCCCTGCTGATCCATGACATCAGTTATGGTGGGGGGCCCGAGCGAAAGGTGGGGGCAGCTACCCATTTGGCACTTCGGGGAGCTGTGACGTAAAACCACTCCCGTTGCCACAATCCAGAAACCTTTGGAAAGGAACCCTTTGGCCATGGAGCGTCAGCAATTTTGCTTATTAGAGGACCTCCGCACGATGCTTACTGCCCCTCGACCATCTTCGGCTTCACATCGTAGGTCTTGAGCCACAAGCCGAAGTGAGGGGTAATGCAGAGGAAGGCCTCACACACGATAATAAATGACGAGATGTGAAGAAGGGAATCCGGGGCCAGATCGTGAAAATCCAGCCTGTAATAGAACATAAGGCCCCTAACAAAGGGATCCAGAGCGAGGCCTAGTCCTCGGAGGAAGTGGGAGACGAACACAACGCTCTCGTTGGGTTCGGGAGTAGGGACGGCCTGCCCTCGGGCGGGCAGCCTATGCGAAATTTCGGCGGTCAGATATCTGGCCTCCCTCAACTTCTTGATGTCCTCCTCCGTGACGGAGGAAGGCACCCACCAGCCTTGAAGGTTGGGTCCGTACATGGTTGAAGGTCCGAGGCACCTGACCTGAACTTTCGGTGTTAGAACTCGAGGCGGGGGAACGATTCGATTGAGCACAGGAGGGAAAAAGAAAAAGCCTTGTCCCTTTATAAAGGGGATGAATATCAGGCGTCCTCCTCGTGGCCGTTCGAGACTTATAAGATCTAGGAGTCATACCAACAGGCACGGTTGGGTTACCCACGTTCGTATTAATGAGAATTCCATGATAAGGGGAACACGATCTCTGCTTTGACAAGACGTGTCAAGAAACCGCCTCGCGTTATGTATGGGGCTGGTTAAAGAAAAACGGTTCTAATGATTACCAGGCTGTGGCGTGATGTCATGCTGCCAAAACGTGTTAGCAGATAAGATTTGTGGAAATATTATTCTCTCTACGGTGGTATGTGGAACTTATTTTGCAGGGTCGGACACTATCCTTGTATTCAAACTCTTCCGTGGTGTATTCGGAGGAGGAACCCGCCTTGCAATGCCGAAGACAACACTGCGTGTCGGACTCATCGTCATTGAAGCGTGGTTCAAGGGATACTGAGGGAGTCATGGATTAGGGGGTCTCCGGACAGCCGGACTATATCCTTTGGCCCGACTATTGGACTATGAAGATACAAGATTGAAGACTTCGTCTCGTGTCCGGATGGGACTCTACTTGGCGTGGAAGGCAAGCTAGGCAATACGGATATGGATATCTCCTCCTTTGTAACCGACCTTGTGTAACCCTAGCCTCCTCTGGTGTCTATATAAACCGGAGGTTTTTGGTCCGTAAGACAAGATACAATCATACCATAGGCTAGCTTCTAGGGTTTAGCCTCTCTGATCTCGTGGTAGATCTACTCTTGTAATACTCATATCATCAAGAACAATCAAGCAGGACGTAGGGTGAGGGCCCGAACCTGGGTAAAACACCGTGTCCCCTGCCTCCTGTTACCATACGCCTTAGACGCACAGTTCGGGACCCCCTACCCGAGATCCGCCAGTTTTGACACCGACAGTGATCCCGTGTTTGAGATTAAACAATTACCTAATACTTTGAAATATGCTTATCTTGATGAAAAGAAGATATATCCTGTTATTATTGGTGCTAACCTTTCGGAGCATGAAGAAAACAAATTATTGAAAACTCTGAAGAAGCACCGTGCCACTATTGGATATACTCTCGACGATCTTAAGGGCATTAGTCCCACTCTATGTCAGCACAAAATTAAATTGAAGGAAGATGCTAAACCAGTTGTTGATCATCAACGGCGGTTAAATCCTAAGATGAAAGAAGTTGTAAGAAATGAAATACTAAAGCTTATGGAGGCAGGTATAATTTATCCTATTGCTGATAGTCAGTGGGTAAGTCCTATTCATTGTGTCCCCAAGAAGGGAGGTATTACTGTTGTTCCTAATGATAAGAATGAATTGATTCCTCAAAGAATTGTTACAGGTTATAGAATGGTAATTGATTTTCGCAAATTAAATAAAGCTACTAGAAAAGATCATTACCCTCTACCTTTTATTGATCAAATGCTAGAAAGATTATCCAAGCATAGACATTTTTGCTTTCTAGATGGTTATTCTGGTTTCTCTCAAATACCTGTGTCAAAATATGATCAAGAGAAAACCACTTTTACTTATGATTTCGGTACCTTTGCTTATAGATGTATGCCTTTTGGTTTATGCAATGCACCTGCTACCTTTCAAAGATGTATGACTGCTATATTCTCTAACTTTTGTGAAAAGATTGTTGAGGTTTTCATGGATGATTTCTCCGTTTACGAAACTTATTTTGATGATTTCTTAAGCAACCTTGATCGAGTTTTGCAAAGATATGAAGAAATTAATCTTGTCTTGAATTGGGAGAAGTGCCACTTTATGGTTAATGAAGGTATGGTTGGGGCATAAAATTTCTGAAAGAGGTATTGAAGTTGATAAAGCAAAAGTAGATGCTATTGAAAAGATGCCGTGTCCAAACGATATCAAAGGTATAAGAAGTTTCCTTGGTCATGCTGGCTTCTATAGGAGGTTTATTAAAGACTTCTCTAAAATTTCTAGGCCTCACACTAATCTCTTGCAGAAAGATGTTCCTTTTGTTTTTGGTGATGATTGTGTAGAAGCATTTGAAATACTTAAGAAAGCCTTGATTTCTGCACCTATTGTTCACCCACCTGATTGGAATTTACCCTTTGAAATTATGTGTGTTGCTAGTGATTATGCTATTGGTGTTGTTCTAGGACAAATAGTTGATAAGAAATTAAATGTTATCCAGTATGCTAGTAAAACTCTAGACAATGTCTAGAGAAATTATGCTAGCACTGAAAAATAATTTTTAGCAGTTGTGTTTGCATGTGATAAGTTCAGACCTTATATTGTTGATTCCAAAGTAACTGTTCACACTGATCATGCTGCTGTTAAATATCTTATGGAAAAGAAAGATGCTAAACCTAGACTTATTAGATGGGTTCTCCTGCTACAAGAATTTGATTTGCATATTATTGATAGAAAGGGAGCTGAGAACCCCGTTGCAGACAACTTGTCTGGTTAGAAAATGTTCTTGATGACCCACTGCCTATTGATGGTAGCTTTCCTGATGAACAATTAAATGTCATAAATGCTTCTCGTAATACTCCCTGGTATGTGGATTATTCTAATTATATTGTTGCTAAATTTATACCACCTAGTTTCACATACCAGCAAAAGAAAAACTTTTTCTATGATTTAAGACATTACTTTTGGGATGATCCACACCTTTATAAAGAAGGAGTAGATGGTGTTATTAAACGTTGTGTACCTGAGCATGAACAGGGACAGATCCTATGCAAGTGCCACTCCGAGTCTTACAGAGGACACCACACTGGAGACAAAACTGCACATAAGGTATTGCAATATGGTTTCTATTGGTCCACTCTCTTTAAGGATTCTCGTAAGTTTGTCTTATCTTGTGATGAATGCCAGAGAATTGGTAATATTAGTAGACGTCAGGAAATGCCTATGAGTTATTCACTTGTTATTGAACCATTTCATGTTTGGGGCTCTGATTATATGGGACTTTTTCCTTCCTCTAATGGGCATACACATATTTTAGTTGCTGTTGATTACATTACCAAGTGGGTAGAAGCTATTCCAACTAGTAGTGCTGATCATAACACTTCTATTAAGATGCTTAAAGAAGTTATTTTTCTGAGGTTTGAAGTCCCTTGATATTTAATGACCGATGGTGGTTCACATTTTATTCATGGTGATTTCCGTAAAATGCTTGCTAAGTATGATGTTAACCATAGAATTGCATCTCCATATCATCCTTAGTCTAGTGGTCAAGTAGAATTGAGTAATAGAGAGCTTAAATTAATTTTGCAAAAGACTGTTAATAGATCTAGAAAGAATTGGTCTAAGAAACTTGATGATGCATTGTGGGCTTATAGAACTACTTATAAGAACCCTATGGGCATGTCTCCATATAAAATGGTTTATGGAAAAGCATGTCACTTGCCTCTTGAATTAGAACATAAGTCATATTGGGCTATTAAAGAGCTCAATTATGATTTCAAACTTGCTAGTGAGAAAAGGTTATTTGATATTAGCTCAATTGATGAATGGAGAACCAAAGCCTATGAGAATACCATGTTGTTTAAAGAAAAAGTTAAAAGATGGCATGACGCAAGGATACAAAAGCGTGAGTTTAATATAGGTGATCATGTTTTGCTATACAACTCTCGTTTAAGATTTTTTGCACGAAAACTTCTCTCTAAATGGGAAGGTCCTTACATCATCGAGGAGGTCTATCATTCCGATGCCATCAAAATCAACAATGCCGAAGGCACAAATCCGAAGGTGGTAAACGGTCAAAGAATCAAACATTACATCTCAGGTACTCACATAAATGTTGAGACCAATATAATTAATACCATAACACCGGAGGAGTACATAAGTGACACTTTCCAGAATGTTTCAGACTCCAAAAAGGAATAGGTATGTGGTACGGTAAGTAAACCGACTCCAAAACGTTTACCATAGCAAATTTTCTCCGTTTTGGAGTATTTTAAAAATTAGGAAAATTAAAAGTAGTCCGAAAGAGACACGAGGCGTCCATAGGGGTGGAGGGCGCGCCTTACCCGCTGGGCGCGCCCCCGTCCTTGTGGCCACCTCGTGTGCCCTCCGGACTCTGTTTTCTTGCATGATAATTCTTATGGTCGGTAAAAATTTATTATATAATCTCCCGAAGTTTTTGACCACCGTACCATGACAAAATCCCCTGTTTTCATTTTGAGTTGTTTCTGTAGTAGATTTAAAGCAATATGTCGTCCCTAGATTCAGAGGAAGAGGGCTACTTCATCAACAACTCCATCATCACCACTTCCGAAGAAAGAGACATAAATACATGGGTATGGACACTCCCCTTGGCAACTACCAAGCTTGGGGGAGGTGCCTCGATATCATATCACCATCACACCTCTATCTTTATCATTTTTCTTAGTTCAATCCTTTTGGTTATGTCTTGATCTAGTAGAATAAAGTTTTTAGTATGATCTAGCTTTGAGTTTTGCTTTATGTTCCCTCTATGTAATTGGTTCCATGAATTGTATATAGTAAAGAGTAGTTTTGAGTTGAGGGCTTTGCTTTCTTGCTATGATCCTGAGGGAAGTAAATAAAAGAAAGAACAAAAAGAAATAAAAAGATCATATATTGATCTTATGGAGAGTAATGACTTCACATATAAAGAGTATGATGAATAAAAGTTGTTGAGAGTTGACAAACAGAGTTTTGGTCATTGTTGCAATTAATAGGAAGTAATAAAGAAAGAGAGGCTTCACATATAAATATACTATCTTGGACATATTTTGTAATTGTGAGCACTCATTAAAATATGACATGCTAAAAGGTTGATGTTGGACAAAGAAGACAATGTAATAGGTTATGTTTTCTTATATCCGAATAGAAGTTATATTGTCATGGATCATCCAACATGTTGAGCTTGCCTTTCCCTCTCATGCTAGCCAAATTTCTTGCACCAAGTAGAGATAGTATATGTGCTTCCAAACATCCCTAAACCCAGTTTTTCCATTAGAGTCCACCATACCTACCTATGGATTGAGTAAGATCCTTCAAGTAAGTTGGCATCGGTGCAAGCAATAAAAATTGCTCTCTAATTATGTATCATCTATTAGTGTGAGGAAAATAAGCTTTATACGAACTTGTGATATGGAAGAAATAAAAGCGACGGACTGCATAATAAAGGTCCTTATCACAAGCGGCAATATAAAGTGACGTTCTTTTGCATTAAGATTTTGTACATCCAACCATAAAAGAGCATGACAACCTCTGCTTCCCTCTACGAAGGGCATATCTTTTACTTTTATCTCCTTCCTATATATAAGAGTCATGGTGATCATCACCTTTCTTTTTTTTACTTTTTCCTTTGGCAAGAAATATATGTTGGAGAGGTCCGGATATATATATATATATCCACTTAGATGTATGTTATCATAAATTATTATTGTTGACATTACCTTTGAGGTAAAAGGTTGGGAGGCGAAACTATAAGCCCCTATCTTTCTCTGTGTCGGATTGAAGCTTTGTACCCATAAGTATCACATGAGTGTTAGTAATTGTGAAAGACTAAATGATAGCTGAGTATGTGGACTTGCTGAAAAGCTCTTTAATTGACTCTTTCCGATGTTATGATAAATTACAATTGCTTTAGTGACTGAGATCATAGTTTGTTAGTTTTCAATAAAGTTTCTGATTGATACTTTATCTTCTGAATGAATTGTTACTTTAGCATAAGAAATTATATGACAATATATGTTGTTGTTCTAAAGATGATCATGATGCCCTCTGTCCGTATTTTATTTTTATCGACACCTCTATCTCTAAACATGTGGACATATTTTTCGATATCGGCTTCCGCTTGAGGACAAGCGAGGTCTAAGCTTGGGGGAGTTGATTTGTCCATTTGCATCATGCTTTTATATCAATATTTATTGCATTATGGGTTGTTATTACACATTATATCACAATACTTATGCCTTTTTTCTCTTATTTTATAAGGTTTACATGAAGAGGGAGAATGCCGGCAGTTGGAATTTTGGACTGGAAAAGGAGCAAATATTAGAGACCTATTCTGCGCAACTCCAAAAGTCCTGAGACTTCACGGAGCATGTTTTTGGAATATATAAAAAATATTGAGGGAAGAAAGAACCAGAGGGGGGCCACCAGCCAGCCACAAGGGTGGAGGGCGCGCCCTACCCCCTGGGTGCGCTCCCCGACCATGTGTGCCCCTTGACAGGCCTCCGGTGCCCAGCTTTGGCTATATGGTGTGTTTTGACCTGGAAAAATCAGAAGGAAGCTTTCAGGACGAAGTGCAGCCGTCTCAAGGCGGAACCTGGGCAAAACCAATCAAGGTCTCCGGCGGAGCTGTTCTGCCGGGGAAACATCCCTCCGGGAGGGGGAAATTGAAGCCATCATCATCACCAACGATCCTCTCATTGAGAGGGGGTCAATCTCCATCAACATCTTCACCAGCACCATCTCCTCTCAAACCCTAGTTCATATCTTGTATTCGATCTTGGTCCCAAAACCTCAGATTGGTACCTGTGGGTTGCTAGTAGTGTTGATTACTCCTTGTAGTTGATGCTAGTTGGTTTATCCGATGGAAGATTATATTTTCAGATCCTTAATGATAATTAATACTCCTTTGATCTTGATCATAAATATGTTTTGTACGTAGTTACATTTGTTCCCGAGGACATGGGAGAAGTCTTGTTATAAGTAATCATGTGAATTTGGCATTCGTTCGATATTTTGATGAGATGTATGTTGTCTTTCCTCTAGTGGTGTTATGTGAGCATCGACTACATGACACTTCACCATTATTTGGGCCTAGGCGAAGGCATTGGGAAGTAATAAGTAGATGATGGGTTGCTAGAGTGACAAAAGCTTAAACCCTAGTTTATGCATTGCTTCGTAAGGGGCTGATTTGGATCCATATGTTTCATGCTATGGATAGGTTTACCTTAATTCTTCTTTCGTAGTTGCGAAAGCTTGCAAGAGGGGTTAATCATAAGTGGGAGGCTTGTCCAAGGAAGGGCAGCACCCAAGCACCGGTCCACCCACATATCAATTTATCAAAGTAACGAACACGAATTATATGAGCATGATGAAAATTGACTTGACAACAATTTCCATGTGTCCTCGGGAGCGCTTTGCTTTATATAAGAGTTCGTCCAGGCTTGTACTTTGCTACAAAAAGGATTGGGCCACCTTGCTGCACCTTAGTTACTTTATTTACTTGTTACCCCTTACAATTTATCTTATCACAAAACTATTTGTTACCGATAATTCCAGTGCTTGCAGAGAATACCTTGCTAAAAACCACTTGTCATTTCCTTCTGCTCCTCGTTGGGTTCGACACTCTTACTTATCAAAAGGACCACGATAGATCCCCTATACTTGTGGGTCATCAACCGCCAAGGTCCTGGATTGGGGTTCCAAACCGGAGGTGCAGATGCTATAGAAACGTATCTCCAATATGTTGGGTGAAAACACCGGTCTCACAAATGTGATTCAAGTGATGCTCTTCCGCCGCTTCCTTCCCTGCCAACTCCAAGCCTCGCCCATGTGGGAGTTCAATCCGGTGGAGCCATGGGCCCTGAAGCGTTTCTTTGGCACCACGCACGAAGATATATGGAAGCAACTCTTCAAGACTGAGAAAAAGTGGCCGAAGAAGACCGAAGACATCGGGCTCAACATCAAGAACCCGACCACGACGGTAAGCATAATCTTTCTTGTCGTGGAAATATCACGGCAGATGTCCTAGTGTGAGGACTTAGTCGTGAGGCCAACGCATCTATGTGGTAGCTTGAGAGGGGTTGAGTGGAATCGAGAGACGCAACGCAATACAAGGGTTTAGACAGCTTCGGGCCCCGGGAAACATCATCCGGTAACAACCCTACGTGTTGTTTGAGGCTATCTCTCATTATGATCATGAGGAAGTCGCCGTAAACCGGCTCTCCCAGTTAACCCTAACCCTTTAAGATTGTTTCTCCTTACTCGTCCCTCTTTGGGGAGCCCTGCCCCTCCTTATATATGTTGAAGGGGCGGGTTACATGTAGAGTCCAACTCGGACTTAAGACTTAACTATTATGACTTCTCTTCTTAGGCTTCTTAACATCTTGGGCTTCATAACGTCTCGGGCTTCATAACTCCTGGCAACCCAGTTACCACTGTCTGCCGGGAGTTAACCGGTGCTGGTTTAAGATGGTCTGCCAGTTTAAGAATGTTTGCTGAGTTATCATCTGACTTAACTCCTGTCTTATCTGTCAGCCAGTTTAACAACCTGCCGGTTTACCGTCTAAGTTAACTGCATGTTTTACCTGTCTATCTTAACTGTCAGCCGGTTTAACAACCTGCTGGTTTACCGTCTGACTTAACACCAACCGGTTTACCACCTGCCTTAACACCTGCGGTTTACCACCTGCTTTAACACCTGCCAGTTTACTAAGTCCCAGCCCCCGCATACTCCATTATCGGAGGGGAATTCTCTGCCGCCTGAGATGGCAGAGACTGACAAGCCGCCGCGAGCCCCCTCGCATATCACCATGGAGGACACCTAAGTGTCGTCCCGAAGGACCTCTCCTGGCCGAGGGGTGATGTCGCTTAAAGCTACGTCGGTATTTCCCCCAAGAGGAAGGGATGATGCAACATAGAGGCGGTAGGTATTTCCCTCAGATGTGAAACCAAGGTTATCAAACCAGTAGGAGAACCAAGCAACACAACGTAAACATCACCTGCACACAAATAACAACTACTCGCAACCCAACATGTAAAAGGCGTTGTCAATCCCTTTTGGGTAGCGGCGCCCCAAGATGGGCGAACATACGTGAGAGAGTTGTAAATATTGATAGATCGAACGCCAAATAAAATAAATTGCAGCAAGGTATTTTTGTATTATTGGTTTAGTAGATATGAAAATAAAAGGCAAATAAAAATAGATCGCGAAGGCAAATAATATGAGAAAGAGACCCGGGGGCCGTAGGTTTCACTAGTGACTTCTCTCGAGAAAAATAGAAAATGGTGGGTAAACAAATTACTATTGGGCAATTCATAGAACTTCAAATACTCATGACGATATCCAGACAATGATCATTATATATGCATCACGTCCAAGATTAGTAGACCGACTCCTGCATGCATCTACTACTATTATTCCACACATCGTCCGCTATCCAGCATGCATCTAGTGTATTAAATTCATGGAGAAATGGAGTAATGCAATAAGAACAATGACATGATGTAGAAAAGATCTACCTATGTAGAGATAGACCCCATCGTTTTATCCCTAGTAGCAAAGATACATATGTGTTGGTTCCCCTTCTGTCACTGGGATCAAGCACCGTAAGATCGAACCCACTAGGAAGCACATCTTCCCATTGCAAGATAAATAGATCAAGTTGGCCAAACAAAACCCAAATATCGGAGAAGAAATACGAGGCTATAAGCAATCATGCATAAAAGAGATCAAAGAAACTCAAATACTTTCATGGGTATAAAAAGATAGATCTGATCATAAACTCAAAGTTCATCCGATCCCAACAAACACACCTCAAAAAGAGTTACATCATATGGATCTCCAAGAGACCATTGTATTGAGAATCAAACGAGAGAGAGGAAGCCATCTAGCTACTAACTACGAACCTGAATGTCTACAAAGAACTACTCATGCATCATCGGAGAGGCACCAATGGAGGTGGTGAACCCCATCCATGATGGTGTCTAGATTGGTTCTGGTGGTTCTGGACTCTGCGGCAGCTGGAATTGATTTTTGTTGACTCCTCTAGGGTTTTGTAACACCCCGGATGTAACTTTCCATATTTGTAACTCCGACTCTTGCCATTTTTGGCTATGTGATATGATATTCCCTTTGTGGTTGGGTTTTTGTCTTTCATTTTGCATTTTGTTCATGTCATGCATTTCATATCATGTCATCAGGTGCATCGCATTTGCATACGTGTTCGTCTCATGCATCCGGTCTTTTTCCCCGTTGTCCGTTTCGCAATCCGGCACTCCCACATGCACCCGGCGCACCCCTCTTGCCTCGTTACGTGAACGGGAGAAAACCATTATCGGAATGGGTCAAAGTTTGTCAAGTGGCCTTGGTACATCACCGGTAGGCTGCCTGTCAAATTTCGTTCCATTTGGAGGTTGTTTGATGCCCCAACGGTTAACCGGATAACCGCAAAAGCCTCTTTTGTGTTGCAGCCCAACACCCCTCCAAAACAGCCCAACAAACCATCTAAACCACCTCCATGTTCTCCGTTGTTGGATCACGATCATGTGGGTGAAAACCGCACCTCATTTGGACGCTCCTAGCTCCCCTACCTATAAATAGGTGTCTCCCCCTCCAAATTCGGGTCCCGAAACCCTAAAATCCTCCCTCTCGCCCGGCGGACATGTCCGCGCGCCGCCAGACAGATATGCGCCGCTGCCCGCACCAGTGAGCACGCGCCACGTGGCATGCTGCCACCCACCGCCGCCGCGGCCCGCACAGGCCGCGGCCGGCCCGCTCCCCGCCGCTCCGGGCCCAGCCTCCCACGCGCCCCAGCACCGCCCGACCCCGCCGCCTGCGCAACCGCACCACCGCGCCGCCTTCTCGCCGGCGCCGTGCCCCGAGCCGCTCCGCCGCCTTCGCCTGCCTCCCGTGACGACGAGTGCTGCCTCCGCCGCCGATGGGAGCCACCTCCGCCGCGGGACCACACGGCCCCGCGCCATCATCTCCGACCTCGCCGAGCTCCATATCCGGCTCCCCCACCTCTCCGGCGAGCTGCTCCACTTCGGCCGCCGTCTTCTCCCTCGCAGGCGAGCTTATCTGGTGAACCTCGTGGACCGCGCCCGGAAACCCTAGATCTGAGCAGGTTGACCCCCTCGTTTTTCTCTAAGTCTGTGACATTTTTATGCCTCCTCCATCGTGTTGCATCTCCTTGACCGTGGCTCTGAATCATGCATATAATATGTCAAAATGTTCGTCTAGTTGAGCTCTTCTTGTTAGTAGTATTTGCATGCATGTTACTATCCATTATGATGCCATTTTCATCTTTGCAAGAGTGCTATAAAATGTTAACTACTGGTTCTTAACATAACATGGCGATTTGTCTTTTTTGTTGTATTTGGTGTGTGCATCCTATGAGCAGGAGGTCTACATGTAATTTGAACTACATCATGTCATATTTACAGGTGTGCAAGTATTGTATTTTTGTGATCTATGCGGTGACTAGAACAAGCATGCAAAGTAGGCTTCATAATGTTGCTGTTTTCAGGCACTTAGGATTTTGCCAAGTCCTTTTCCTACTGTTATTTTGATGCCCTGTAAAATTGTTGCTACCATTAGATCCATACTTTGAGATACTTGAGTAAGGATGTTTTTAGTATATGGTTATGCTCTATCCATTCATGCCTCTGGTTGCAATTATGGCGTGCTATAGCATGTTATTTTCTTGCTCTACTTTTGCTAAATAATGTTCCTAGCAGATTGTTAACATGATAATCAATATTGCCATGTGTTTTGCTAGTGATCCATGCATCTTATGGACTTGATTTTTCATTCTTAGCATCCTTAACATGCAACAGAAGTTCTGGCTTCCTCCTCTTCCGTTTCGTCAGCGCTACCAACAGAAGAGCAAAGGTGTCCATGGATCTTCCCACCCACCCAACCCAGGCTATCAGAACAAAGCTCAGTCTCAAGCTCCAAGGTCAAGTGCTCCTTATCATTGTCCGCTCTCAGAGGTGAATTGCAACAAGTGTCAGTAGAGAGGGCACTATGCAAACAAGTGCTTCAACCAAAGGCGCCTTCCGCGTCCTCCTATGAGATCTTCCAAAAATGCAGTGGTCAAGCATAATTCCAAGTCTGCAAGGGTGAACATGATGAACGCAACTCAGGCAAAGGATTCTTCAAAAGTGATCATGGGTAATCTTCCTGTTAATGACATTCCTGCAAAAGTCTTATTCGATTCTGGTGCATCACATTCTTTCATTTCAAGACCTTTTGTGGCTATGCATGATTTGGTTACTCAAGTATTGCCGAGACCATTATGTATTGTTTCTCCAGCTCGGCAAATGACTTCTCGAGTTTTGGTTCGTGATGTTTCTATCAAGATGGGAAACTATAAATTTCGGTCTTCTCTAATTGTTCTTGGTGACTCGGATATTGATCTAATTCTCAGCATGGACTGGCTTTCTAAGCACAAGGCTCAACTTGATTGTGCTGCCAGGGAGATTCAATTGACACACTCTTCTGATGATGTGATCATCTATGCCGCTCGTGAAGAAACCATTCGACTGTTTTCTCTAAATGAGAAGGGTGAGTTGAATGCCATCTCTCAGATTCCAGTCGTTTGTGAATACCAAGACGTCTTTCCAGAAGAGCTTCTAGGAATGCCTCCTCACAGGCCAGTTGAATTCGTTATCGATCTTGAGCCTGGCATGGAACCCATTTGCAAACGTCCATACAAGCTTGGACCAGAGGAGTTAAAGGAATTGAAGAAACAGCTCGATGAACAAGAGCGCCTGGGTCTGATCAGACCGAGTTCATCTCCGTGGGGTTGTGGTGTTCTTTTTGTCCAGAAGAAGGATGGCACGGACCGACTTTGTGTCGACTACTGTCCATTGAACAAGAAGACAATAAAGAACAAGTATCCACTTCCCAACATCAATGAGCTATTCGAGCAACTTAAAGGTGCCAAAGTATTCTCCAAGTTTGACCTCCGTATGGGTTATCATCAGATTCGCATTCGTGAGCAAGATATCCCCAAGACAACATTCAGAACAAGCTATGGTTCTTATGAATATACTATCATGTCTTTCGGCCTTGTCAATGCTCGTCCAACATTCTCTTGCATGATGAACTTCATCTTCAAGCCTTACACAAATGATTTGTCCTGGTGTATCTCGATGATATTTTGGTCTTCTCCAATAATAAGGAGGATCATGCAAAGCATTTGACATTGGTGCTCGACAAGCTCAGAGAGCATCAATTCTATGCGAAGTTTTCCAAGTGTGAGTTTTGGCTTGATGAAGTTCTTTAACTTGGTCATATCATCTCCGCCAAGGGCATTGCTGTTAATCCCGAGAAGGTTTCCGCAATTGTGAACTGGGAACCTCCTTAGAACGTCAAGCAGCTCTGTTGGGGATATAACCATTAGGTATGACCCGCCCAGGAGGGGACGGGTTATACCTATGGCGATTCATGAAGCCCAAGACAGCTCTAGAAGATGGTGGTTCAGTTAAGGGACCAAGACCCGAAGGCGACTCAAGGCCCGTAGAGATAAACCGCCATATGTACATAACTTGTGTTGTAAGGCAGGAATAGTTAGAGGCCGAGTCGGACACTGTTTATGAGCCGGCCAGGATTCTATGAGCCGCCGGGTGTCAGCCTCTCTATATAAAGGGACGACCCGGTGGCGGTTCAGGACAAGAGACAACAGATCGAGAGCCATGTTAAGTGTATTCGCTCCCTGGTCATCAAAACCCTAGCAATACCACCTCAAACTGGATTAGGCCTTTACCTTCACCGCAAGGGGACGAACCAGTATAAGCTCTTCGTGTCCTTTGTCCCTTTTAACCCCTTTAAGCTTCCTAGTTGCGATGGCTCCATGATTAAGTCCTTTCATTAGGAAATCTGCCGTGACAATTCCACGACAAGCTCCACAGTTTCCTTGGACTTGCAAGCTATTGCCGAAGATTCGTTGAGAATTCATCAAAGATTGCAAAGCCTCTTTCCAACCTCCTCCAGAAGCATGTGAAGTATGTCTGGACTACTGAGTGTGATGTTGCTTTGAACACCCTCAAAGAGAAACTCGTCACAACTCCTGTCTTGACTCCTCCTGATGAATCCAAACCATTCAAAGTTTTCTGTGATGCCTCCTTGCAAGGTCTCGGCGCTGTGTTAATGCAAGAGAAGAAAGTTGTGGCTTATACCTCTCATCAGTTGAAGCCCAATGAAAGGAACTACTCCACTCACGATCTTGAGTTGGTGGCAGTTGTCCATGCATTAATAACATGGAGACATCTCATGTTGGGAAGGAAAGTGGACATTTTCACATATCACAAGAGCCTCAAGTACATCTTCACTCAACCCGACCTCAACCTCAGGCAAAATTGATGGGTTGAAATGATTCAAGAATACAATTCAAGTATTGAATATAGGCAAGGCCAATGTCATTGCAGATGCTTTGAGCAGGAAGGCTTACTGCAACAGCTTAATTCTCAAGCCGTTCCAATCAGACCTTTGTGAAGCTTTCCGCAAGCTCAATCTCCAAGTTGTTCCTCAAGGCTTTCTTGCCAACCTTCAAGTATCTCCTACTTTGTAAGATCAAATTCATGAGGCACAACTCCTTGATACCATGGTGAAGAGAGTGAAACATGGTATTGCTAAGAGCCAACCCAAATACAAGTGCTATCGCATTCATGACAAAGACACTCTATTCTTCGAGGACCGGATTGTGGTTCCTAAAGGTGATCTAAGGAAGGTCATAATGAACGAGGTGCACAATTCTCTTCTGTCCATTCATCCTGGAAGTACGAAGATGTACCATGACCTCAAGCAGTCGTATTGGTGGACTCGAATGAAGCGAGAGATTGCTCAATTCGTGAATGAATGTGATGTCTGCCGAAGGGTGAAAGCAGAACACCAACGACCAGCTGGTCTCCTCCAACCTATTCCTATTCCAGAATGGAAGTTTGACCATATTGAAATGGACTTCGTTACGAGATTTCCTAAGTCCAAGCGTGGAAATGATGTTATCTTCGTTGTCATCGACAAGCTTACAAAAGTAGCTCATTTCCTTCCAATCAAGGAATCTATCACAGAAGCTAAGTTGGCAGAGCTATACACCTCCAAAATTGTCTCCTTGCACGGTATTCCACAATTGATCTCTTCAGATCGCGGAAGCATTTTCACTTCTAAGTTCTGGGACTCCTTCCAGAAGGCTATGGGCACCAACATTCACTTCAGCACAACTTTCCATCCTCAAACTAGTGGCCAAGTCGAGCGAGTAAATCAAATCCTTGAGGATATGCTCAGGGCTTGTTTCATCTCTTTTGGTATGAAGTGGTTAGATTGTCTTCCATATGCTGAGTTCTCCTACAACAACAGCTTCCAAGTGAGTTTGGTCAAGGCCCCATTCGAAATTCTCTATGGCAGAAAGTGTCGTACTCCTCTCAATTGGTCAGAGACTGGTGAACGCCAACTTCTTGGCAATGGCTTGATCACAGAAGCTGAAGAAATGTGTAAAGTCATCCGTGAAAAATCTCAAACCGCGCAATCGCGCCAGAAGGGTTACTATGATAGCAAGCACCGTGACCTAGCTTTCGAGATCGGAGACCATGTCTACCTCCGTGTCTCTCCAATGAAAGGTACTCATCGCTTCAGTATCAAAGGGAAGCTTGCCCCGAGATACGTGGGTCCTTTCAAGATCTTTGGCAAAAGAGGCGACCTCGCCTATCAACTTGAGCTTCCGTCCAACTTCGCAAATGTGCACGATGTGTTTCACGTGTCATAGCTTTGAAAGTGCTTAAAACTCCTGAACGCACAATCGACTTCGAAGATATTGATCTCCAAGAAGATCTGTCTTATCATGAGCATCCCATTGCTATTCTTGAGGAAACCGAGGGCAAGACTCGCAACAAGTCAATCAAATACCTGAGAGTGAAGTGGTCACATCATTCCGACCGAGAAGCCACCTGGGAACGCGAGGATCACCTCTGTTCTGAATATCCAGAGTTCTTTCAGTCGTATATCTCGGGACGAAATCCTCTTGTAGTGGTGGAGTGTTGTAACACCCCGGATGTAACTTTCCATATTTGTAACTCCGACTCTTGCCATTTTCAGCTATGTGATGTGATATTCCCTTCGTGGTTGGGTTTTTGTCTATCGTTTTGCATTTTGTTCATATCATGTCATCAGGTACATCACATTTGCATACGTCTTCGTCTCATGAATCCAGTCTTTTTCCCCGTTGTCCGTTTCGCAATCCGGCACTCCAACAAGCACCCGGCGCACCCCTCTTGCCTCGTTTCGTGAACGGGAGAAAAACGTTCTCGGAATGAGTCGAAGTTTGTCAAGTGGCCTTGGTACATCACCGGTAGGCCGCCTGCCAAATTTTGTTCCATTTGGAGGTCGTTTGATGCCCCAACGGTTAACCGGGTAACCGCAAAAGCCTCTTTTGTGTTGCAGCCCAACACCCCTCCAAAACAGCCCAACAACCCATCTAAACCACCTCCATGTTCTCCGTCGTTGGATCACGATCATGTGGGTGAAAACTGCACCTCATTTGGACTCTCCTAGCTCCCCTACCTACAAATAGGTGTCTCCCCCTCCAAATTCGGATCCCGAAACCCAAAAATCCTCCCTCTCGCCCGGCGAACATGTCCGCGCGCTGCCGGACAGATCCGCGCCGCCGCCCGCACCAGTGAGCATGCGCCACGTGGCACGCCGCCACCCACCGCTGTCGTGGCCCACGCAGCCCGCGGCCGGCCCGCTCCCCGCCGCTCTGGGCCCGACCCCGCCGCCTGCACAACCGTGCCACCGCGCAGCCTTCTCGCCGGCGCCACGCTCCGAGCCGCTCCGCCGCCTTTGCCCACCTCCCGCGATGACGGGCGCCGCCTCCGCCACGGGACCGCGCTACCCTGTGCCATCATCTCCGACCTCGCCGAGCTCCAGATCCGGCTCCCCCACCTCTCCGGCGAACTGCTCCACTCCGGCCGCCATATTCTCCCTCACCGGCGAGCTTCTCCGGTGAACCTCATGTGCCGTGCCCGAAAACCCTAGATCTGAGCAGGTTGACCCCCTCATTTTTCTCTAAGTCTATGACATTTTTATGCCTCCTTCATCGTGTTGCATCTCCTTGACCATGGCTCCGAATCATGCATATGATATGTCAAAATGTTCGTCTAGTTGAGCTCTTCATCTTAGTAGTATTTTCATGCATCTTACTGTCCATTATGATGCCATTTTCATCGTTGCAAGAGTGCTATAAAATTTTAACTGCTGGTTCTTAACAGAACATGGTGATTTGTCTTTTTTGTTGTATTTGGTGTGTGCATCCTATGAGCATGAGGTCTACATGTATTTTGAACTACATCATGCCGTATTTATAGGTGTGCAAGTCTTGTATTTTTGTGATCTATGTGGTAACTAGAACAAGCATGCAAAGTAGGCTTCATAATGTTGTTGTTTTCAGGCCTTTAGGATTTTGCCAAGTCCTCTTCCTGCTGTTATTTCGATGCCCTGTAAACTTGTTGCTACCATGAGATCCATCCATATTTTGAGATACTTGAGTAAGGATTCTTTTAGCATATGGTTATGCTCTATCCATTCATGGCTCTGGTTGCAATTATGGCATGCTATAGCATGTTATTTTCTTGCTCTACTTTTGCTAAATAATGTTCCTGGTAGATTGTTAACATGATAATGAATATTACCATGTGTTTTGCTAGTGATCCATGCATCCTATCGACTTCCTCTTTCATTTTTAGCATCTTGAACATGTCTTCTTAATGTTGGTATGCTTGTGTTGTCATGTAATGCTTTGTGGTGAGTGGCATGAGCTTGCAAAGTTGCTATCATGAATCTGTTAATAAAACTTGATATGTTTACATGGGTGCCATCATATCTTATGTGCCTTTTTGGCTCATGCTTAGTAAGTGAGTTTTGTTCTATGATTTTAGTAGAAACATGCCATGCCTTTGTTTGCCCTGATATGTTCCTGTAGCATGTTGTTTTCTTGCTCTAAACATTTCTTCCTAATGTTGTTTTTGACATGTTAGTATTTTCACTAAGTCTGTGAAGCTGATATCTTTTGCACTTTTGCCATGCTTATTTGAACCTGTTATATTGTGATTTAGCCGCAGCTCAGTGTTCTTGTTTTGTCAAGCATCTCTTGTACATCACTACCATATGCTTTTGTTGCTATGTTGGAGTGCAGTAGCTTAGTTTCTTATTGCATTCTAAGTGCTATCATGCTGCTAATCACAGATTTGCGTCATTCTTGTTTTGCTTGCCATTTGCAAAATGTGCATTCGTTTCCGGTGACCCTTATATCTATTTTGACCGAAAACACCTCATCTTTCCTGCGGCATACTTGGTTTTCCAAGTTGATGCCTTGATCATTATTTCCCTTTCGGAGCATGCATATGCATTGCCTATCATATCTTGCATATCATGCCATGTATTGCATCATGTTGCTTGTGCATTGCACCATGATTCATTGTTGTTCCATTTTTATGTTCTTGCCTTGGGTAGAGCCGGGAGACGAGTACGTGAACGAGGAACCTGTTGAGTAAGCTAACGAGGAGCAAGCTTTCGACAACTCTGAGAACATTGCAGGCAAGATGACCATACCCTCGAAATCACTTCTATCTTTGCTTGCTAGTTGTTCGCTCTATCGCTATGTCACGCTACCTACCACTTGTTTATCATGCCTCCCATATTGCATGTCAAGCCTCTAACCCACCTTCCTAGCAAACCGTTGTTTGGCTATGTTACCGCTTTTGCTCAGCCCCTCTTATAGTGTGGCTAGTTGGAGGTGAAGTTGAAGTTTGTTCCATGTTGGAACATGGATATGTTGGGATATAACATTATCTCTTATTTAATTAATGCATCTATATATTTGGTAAAGGGTGGAAGGCTCCGCCTTTTGCCTGGTGTTTTGTTCCACTTTTTTTGCCCTAGTTTCCGTCATACCGGTGTTATGTTCCTTGATTTTGTGTTCCTTACGCGGTTGGGGTTATGGGACCCCCTTGACAGTTCGCTTTGAATAAAACTCCTCCAGCAAGGCCCAACCTTGGTTTTAACATTTTCCACATAAGCCTTTTCCCTTGGGTTTTCGCGAGCCCGAGCGTCATCTTTATTTTAACCCCCCCGGGCCAGTGCTCCTCTGAGTGTTGGTCCAAACTAGATCCCTTTGCAGCGCCACCTCGGGGAAACTTGAGGGCTGGTTTTAGTTGTACGGATTGCTCATCTGGTGTGCCCTGAGAATGAGACACGTGCGACTCCTATCGGGATTTGTCGGCACATCGGGTGGCTTTGCTGGTCTTGTTTTACCATTGTCGAAATGTCTTGTAACCAGGATTCCGAGACTGATCGGGTCTTTCCGGGAGAAGGAATATCCTTCGTTGACCGTGAGAGCTTGTGATGGGCTAAGTTGGGACACCCCTGCAGGGTATAAACTTTCGAGAGCCGTGCCCGCGGTTATGTGGTAGATGGGAATTTTTTAATATCCGATTGTAGAGAACTTGACACTTGACTTAATTAAAATGAATCAACCGCGTGTGTAGCCGTGATGGTCTCTTTTCGGCGGAGTCCGGGAAGTGAACACGGTCTTGTGTTATGATTGAACGTAAGTAGTTTCAGGATCACTTCTTGATCACTTATAGCTTCCCTACCGTTGCGTAGCTTCTCACCTTACTCTTATTTGCATATGTTAGCCACCATATTTGCTTAGCACTTGCTACAGCTCCACCTCATTACCTTACCCTACCCATTAGCTTAAATAGTCTTGATCTCGTGGGTGTGAGATTGCTGAGTCCTCGTGACTCATGGATACTTCCAAACAGTTGCAGGTGCCTATGATACCAGTGCAGGTGATGCTACCAAACTCAAGTGGGAGTTCGACGAGGATCTGGGTCGTTACTATGTTCCGTTTCCTGATGATCAGTAGTGGAGCCCAGTTGGGATGATCGGGGATCTAGCATTTGGGTTTATCTTCCTTTTATTCGTATTTGACCATAGTCGGTCTATGAGTGTTTTTGGATGATGTATGAATTATTTATGTATTGTGTGAAGTGGCGATTGTAAGCCAACTCTTAATCCCTTTCTTATCCAGTACATGGGATTGTGTGAAGATTACCCCTCTTGCGACAAGACCACCATGCAGCTATGCCTCTAAGTCGTGCCCCAACACGTGGGAGATATAGCCGCATTGTGGGCATTACAAGTTTCTGGAATATTGGAGTATTTATAGAGCAAAGAGGCGGTCCAGGGGGGCACCCGAGGTGGGCACAACCCACCAGGGCATGCCTGGGCCTCCTGGCACGCCTGGTGGGTTGTGCTCTCCTCGGAGCACCCCCCCAGGCGCAGCCTTGGCCCATTAGGTGTCTTCTGGTCCATAAAAAATCTCCGTAAAGTTTCGTGGCATTTGGACTCCGTTTGGTATTGATTTTCTGTGATGTAAAAACATGTAAAAAATAGCAACTGGCACTTGGAACTATGTCAATAGGTTAGTACCAACAAATGATATAAAATGACTATACAATGATTATAAAACATCCAATATGATAATATAACAGCATGGAACAATAAAAAATTATAGATACGTTGGAGACGTATCAGCATCCCCAAGCTTAACTCCTACTCGTCCTCGAGTAGGTAAGTGATAAAACAGAATTTTTGATGTGGAATGCTTCCTATCATGTCATATCATATTCGTTTCTTTATAGCATGGACATTTTGGACTTTTATATTGTTCAAAGCAATAGTCTAGTTTTGACATGATAACTTAAAACTCAAGCATATATCAACAAGCAACCATGTATTTCAAAATATCAACGCTAAAATAAGCTATCCCTAGCCCATCATGCTCAATCATTGATCCAATCATGAAACACACTCGCATATTAACTACACCCAATGCTCAAGTACGATTATAGTGCCTCATAGTTGGTGCTTTTATAACAGAAGATGGAGACTCAAATTAAAAAAAATAAAAATTGCATAAAGTAAAAGAAAGGCCCTCCGCAAAGGGAAGTAGGGATTTGTAGAGGTACCAGAGCTCAAAGCGAAAAACTTAGAGATAAATACATTTTGGGAGGTGTGTCCTTCCCACTAACGAAAACGACTTAGAGTTCCCAAACTTTCCATGCTAAATATAGCATAGGCGGTTCCCAAACAGAAAAGAAAGTTTATTCCTTTTTCAACCATACTTTTACTTTCCATGGTTAGATGTATCCACGGTTGCCCTCCATACCAACACTTTTCAAGGAATTTATTATTTGACAACATAAAGTAAATTCATTTTTAATTTCGTGACTGGGCATCCCTAATACCTTTGCCTTACACTCATGCAATGACAAGTGAATAAACACTCATCGTGAGAATAACACATCTAGCATGCAAAATATTAGCCACCCCTCACCGCTCCATGAGCGGAACACACACACATAAAAGAGAAGTTTGCTTTGAAAATTAGAGATGGCACATACAAATTTGCTTAGAACAGCAAAAGAATACCACATATAGGTAGATATAGTGGACTCATGTGGCAAAACTGGTTTAAAGGTTTTTGGATGCACAAGTAGAGATCATACTTAGTGCAAAATGAAGGCTAGCAAAAGATTGAGAAGCGACCAACCAAGAAATTAATAATCTCATAAGTGAGCATTAAACATAATTAACACCGAATAATGCAACATAAGTAGGATATATTTTCATTGCATAATTATTGACTTTCCTGCTTGCATAGGGAATCACAAACCTTAACACCAATATTTTTAGTAAAGCATAATTACCCATCAACATAACTCACATATCACATCATCATATCTCAAAACTATTACTAAGAATCAAGTTTATCTTGTCCAATGATCTTCATGAAAGTTTTTATTATATCCTTCTTGGATATTTATCACTTTGGGACTAATTTTCATATGTTGCTTTTGACAAGCTGAAACAAATATAAGTGAAGGTCATGAGAATAATATTTATTTCTCTCAAATTAATTTTAGTGAAGAAAGAGAGAATCTATTCAGAAATACTAAAGCACACCATGCTCAAAAAGATATAAGTGAAGCACTAGAGCAAGTCCATAGCTCATAAATAATTTAAGTGAAGCATAGAGAGAAATTCTAACAAGTCATGACATAATTTTGGCTCTCACAAATAGGTGTGTCCAGCAAGGAATCAAGACTTAAAACACAAAATAAAACAAGTAAAGACTCATATCATACAAGACGCTCCAAGCAAAACACATAGTATGTGGCGAATAAAAATGTAGCTTCGTGTAAAATACCGATGGTCGTTAGAAGAAAGAGGGGATGCCACTCTAGGGCATCCCCAAGCTTAGTTGCTTGCTCTCTTTTGGAAATAGCGGGGGATGTTGGGGCATCCCCAAGCTTAGGCTCTTCTTACTCCTTATTCCTTCATCCATTGTAAGATAACCCAAAACTTGGAAACTTCAATCACACAAAACTCAACAAAACTTCGTGAGATCCGTTAGTATAAGAAAGCAAATCACTACTATAAGTGTTGTATCAAACCAATTCATATTTTCTTTTCGCGTTATATCTACTGTATTCCAACTTTTATATGGCAAAAACTCATCAAAGAAAACCATAGAGCCATCAAAATAAGCACACAATGCAAAAAAAAAACAGAATCTGTCAAAAATAGAACAGTCTGTAGTAATCTGGGTGTTCCGAATACTTCTCTAACTCCAAAAACTCTGAAAAATTAGGACGACCTGAGAAATTTTTATATTGAACCTACTGCAAAATGAATGGGTACTTTATCGCTCTCTGGTTAAAAATGAGAATTATTTTCGTGAGCGCAAAAGTTTCTGTTTTTGCAGCAAGATCAAACAATTAACACCCAAGAAGATCCTAAAGGCTTTACTTGGCACAAACACTAATTAAAACATAAAAAACACAATCATAAAAGTATCATAATTGTTCTAACACTCAAAAACAGGTAGCAAAAAGCCAAAAAAATATATTCATTGGGTTGCCTCCCAACAAGCGCCATAGTTTGACGCCCTTAGCTAGGCATAAAGCAAGGATCTAAGTTTTGTCTTCCGTAGTTTTGGAAACCTTTGTAAGGGTTTTCTCAAACCCGGGAGGCTCTTTACGCTTCCCTAAATTCTCCGGAAAAGAAACCATCTTTAGATCCAAAATATCCAATCGCTTGTTGCAAAGAGTAATCAAGGTATTCATGCGATTGATACTACCATTAAGGTGTTTGAGGGGTTCATTATATTTCTGTATTTCAAAAATATGTTTATGCAAATCACCAAGTTTGTCCAACATTTGAACTCCCTCAGGGGTGAAAGAAAACCCCTTCTTTTGAGGTGGAACTCCCAAAATTCCTTCTAAAATTTCATAGGTAGCATTAGCATCAAGCTCAATAAAATTCCCTTTAGCGGCAAGATCTAGGAGTTTTCTATGATGCAAAGCCAATCCTATGTAAAAATTACGAAGCAAGATCTTAGCGTCCCCCTTTAAATTGCAAATACGATAAGATTCCATAAGCCTATACCAAGCATCTTTCAAATTTTCTCCTTGTCTTTGCTTGAAAGAACTTCAAAATCTGGTGACAAAGGAGGAGTAGACATGCTAGCCATTATGACTAGAGGGTAAGAACACTGATAGATCTGACGAGAAAACGGCGAACGAAAAAGAGGGGCAAATAAAACGATAATTTTTTGTGAAGTGGGGGAGAGGAAAACGAGAGGCAAATGGCAAATAATGTAAATTGCGAGGAGATGAGATTTGTGATTAGGAACCTGGTATATGTTGAAGATCCTCCCCGACAATGGTGCCAAAAATGGCGCATTGACGGGAAACTATCTTGACTTGATCCTCCCCGGCAACGGCGCCAAAAATTCCTTTTGATGTCGCTTGAAGCTACGTCAGTATTTTCCCAAAGAGGAAGGGATGATGCAGCACAGTGGCGGTAGGTATTTCCCCCAGATGTGAAACCAAAGTTATCGAACCAGTAGGAGAACCAAGCAACACAACGTAAACAACACCTGCACACAAATAACAACTACTTGCAACCCAACGTGTAAAAGGGGTTGTTAATCCCTTTCGGGTAGCGGCGCCCCAAGATGGGCAGACGGATGTGAGAGAGTTGTAAATATTGATAGATCGAATGCCAAATAAAATAAATTGCAACAAGTTATTTTTGTATTTTTGGTTTAGTAGATCTGAAAATAAAAGGCAAATAAAAATAGATCGCAAAGGCAAATAATATGAGAAAGAGACCTGGGGGCTGTAGGTTTCACTAGTGGCTTCTCTTGAAAAAAAATAGCAAACAGTGGGTAAACAAATTAATGTTGGGAAATTGATAGAACTTCAAATACTCATGACGATATCCAGGCAATGATCATTATATAGGCATCACGTCAAAAATTAGTAGACCGACTCCTGCTTGCACCTACTACTATCACTCCACACATCGTCCGCTATCCAGCATGCATCTAGTGTATTAAGTTCATGGAGAAATGGAGTAATGTAATAAGAACGATGACATGATGTAGACAAGATCTATCTATGTAGAGATAGACCCCATCGTTTTATCCTTAGTAGCAACGATACATACGTGTCGGTTCCCTTTCTGTCACTGGGATCAAGCATCGTAAGATTGAACCCACTAAAAAGCACCTCTTCCCATTGAAAGATAAATAGATCAAGTTGGCCAAACAAAACCCAAATATCGTAGAAGAAATATGAGGCTATAAGCAATCATGCATAAAAGATATCAAAGAAACTCAAATACTTTCATGGATATAAAAATATAGATCTGATCAGAAAGTCAAAGTTCATCCGATCCCAACAAACTCACCGCAAAAAGTGTTACATCATATGGATCTCCAAGAGACCATTGTATTGAGAATCAAACGAGAGAGAGGAAGCCATCTAGATACTAACTACGGACCCGAAGGTCTACAAAGAACTACTTGCACATCATCGGAGAGGCACCGATGGGGGTGGTGAACCCCATCCGTGATGGTGTCTAGATTGGATCTGGTGGTTCCGGACTCTACGACGGCTGGAATTGATTTTCGTCTGCTCCCCAAGGGTTTATGGAATATTGGGGTATTTATAGATCAAAGAGGCGGTCCGGGGGCCACCCGAGGTGGGCACAAGCCACCAGGGCACGCCTGGGCCTCCTGGCGCGCCCTGGTGGGTTGTGCTCTCCTCGGAGCACCCCCAGGCGCAGCCTTGGCTCATTAGGTGTCTTATAGTCCATAAAAAATCTTCATAAAGTTTCATGGCATTTGGACTCCGTTTGGTATTGATTTTCTGCAATGTAAAAAACATGCAAAACATAGCAACTGGCACTTGGCACTTTGTCAATAGGTTAGTACCAAAAAATGATACGAAATGACTATAAAATGATTATAAAACATCCAAAATTGATAATATAACAACATGGAACAATCAAAAACTATAGATACGTTGGAGACGTATCAAGGGGGGCGGACAAAACCGTGGAGAGGGCACCCGAGGTTAATACCTCGGTCATCGAAGACCTAGGGGAGGCGGACCCTATGACAACTAACGGTGGGGAGCCCCAACAATCTAGGCCACAACCGAACATCATTCCAGAGACCAGCACAACTCTGGGAGCGGATAAGCAACCCCCTACGAAGGAGGGGGAGGAGCACAAGCTCCATCGGCAGTCTCCACTAATCCGGAGGCGCCTTATGTTCTGGAGGAAGCGCTGCAAAGTGCTTCCGTCGTGGAGGAGCACCACACCTGATGGGTGCGGTCATGGAGAAGGTTCAATCTGCTAAAAGCGGACTGAACGAAGCGTTCTACAACCTACTTAAAGGATTTTAGGTATGCAACGTAGTGTTCTAAACAACCTTTTCTCATAGAAGACTATACCTGTGTACGGAGAGTAGCTCCTGAGACTCTGTCCGATTTAAAAGAAACTGGCCAGAGGATCCACAAAGTATTCGGAAGAGTAATATACTGTGATGCTTTTTGTAACAGGCTTCTATGTTAGCGGCAACCGTCCAGGCCGCAGAAGTTTCCAAACTCAATCGGAAGCTTCAGGTGGCCGATGAGGAAATCGACCGCATCAACAAGCGGTTCGATGAAACGCAAGGTATGCGTATGATGTAAAATATTTATTTTCATGTCAAGAGTGATATGTATATTGAGAGGTTAACTCATAGAATGCTTTGATTATGAGCATGGTGGGTGCAGCCGATGTCGAGACCCTCAAAGGCACCCCCGCCCAAGCCAAGAAAGAGGCGGAGGCGAATAAGGCAGCTGCTAACAAAGCGGTTGTAGAACTGAAGACCGAGCAAGCTGCCCGCCGCCAACACGAAACTTGGGTGGCCGAAGTCGAGCAGGAGCTGAAGGATGCCATCAGCAAATGCAAAACTTTGGAACAGAAGACTTTGGACCAGTCGTTCGAGCTTGCCAAGGCTCTCAATGATGCCAAAGAGGCGCGGATCAAGTACCGGAGCGCTCACGAAGAGATCCATCAAGCGAGGCAGATAGCGACTAGTAAGGCCTTTCTTTTGTAGAGTATCTTTGGAGGTCAGAGGTATGCTTTTCTCACCCGAGTGTGGAGTTCTCCAGGCGCGTTTGCGGATCTTCCGAAGAGTGCCGCCGATGCCGCATAGTTCTTCCGAGCCAAGGAGGGGAACTCGACCGAGAAGCTGTTCTAGTCGCAATTTCTCGCGCTGGAACACCCGACGCCTCTGAACGACCAGCTGAAGCAATTAACTGAGCTGGATAGGGTGGCCTTCTTGGCCATGAAGGACCTAATAGTCCAACTCTAGCTGACCGAGCCAATTCCTAGCAGATACTTCGGTTTGGTGAAGCAACTCATCGATGCGCGGTCGCAGATTGAAGTTGTAAACCGCTTGACCTGCATAGAGGGTGCCCGAATGGCATTCGCCTGCGACAAAATGCAATGGGGAAAGATGAAGGCCACCGAAGTGGCAACCGCAGGTCCACCCGAAGGCAAAGATCATCGGAAGCCAGAGAGGTACTTCGATGACGTCCTAGAAGGAGCCTGAGTGATAGAGGGTCAATGTTCTAAGGACGTAATATTTGATTGAATGTGTTCGGGTTGTACAAACTATGTTATGAACCCATGCTGTCATGTATCTATGTTTGCGCCTTTTGTTTCACGCAATTTTTCCTCCCGTGCGGCTGTTTATTGTTATATTTCTAAAAGTTACCAGTCATCGGCTTCAGCCCCCATGTAGATGGTACAGGGGTGTTCGGCGTAATGCGTGACCACACTTTATTCAACATCTTGGTCCATAAAGGAGGTGTCCGCGAGGTGAACCAGACAATCAGACTATGCAGCTTTATTACTTTCACTTAGCCATATGAGTTCGACTGTGGGGCTAAGTACTAGCCCTTTGTGTGTGTGTGGCTATCCAGACTAGGGTGCCTTTTCCACACGTCTGGACGAAGACCAACCCCTCGTATAACACGGGGTGACTCGCTAACGATTTGTAGTATAATACTAAGTCGCCGAATCGCCGACCAACTCTCACCTATCATTACAGTCAGTTTTCAGTTTTCTCTACTGAGGTACTTGACCAGACGAACCAGAAATACAATCGCAGTAGTTCTCCCTTTACTACCTGCTACCTCTTGAGCAGTTGCGTTGGTTTTCCCTTGAAGAGGAAAGGGTGATGCAGCAAAGTAGCGTAAGTATTTCCCTCAATTTTTGAGAACCAAGGTATCAATCCAGTAGGAGGCCACGCACAAGTCCCTCGCACCTACACAAACAAATAAATCCTCGCAACCAACACGATAAGGGGTTGCCAATCCCTACACGGTCACTTACGAGAGTGAGATCTGATAGATATGATAAGATAATATTTTTGGTATTTTTAGGATAAAGATGCAAAGTAAAATAAAAGGCAAAGGAAATAAATAAGTATTGGAAGATTAATATGATAGAAGATAGACCCGGGGGCCATAGGTTTCACTAGTGGCTTCTCTCGAGAGCATAAGTATTCACGGTGGGTAGACAAATTACTATTGAGCAATTGACAGAATTGAGCATCGTTATGAGAATATCTAGGTATGAGCATGTATATAGGCATCACGTCCGAGACAAGTATACCGACTCCTGCCTGCATCTACTACTATTACTCCACACATCGACCGCTATCCAGAATGCATCTAGAGTATTAAGTTCAAGAGAACAGAGTAACGCTTTAAGCAAGATGACATGATGTAGAGGGATAAAATCATGCAATATGATGAAAACCCCATCTTGTTATCCTCTATGGCAACAATAAAATACGTGCCTTGCTACCCCTACTGTCACTGGGAAAGGACACCACAAGATTGAACCCAAAGCTAAGCACTTCTCCCATTGCAAGAAATATCAATTTAGTAGGCCAAACCAAACTGATAATTCGAAGAGACTTGCAAATATAACCAATCATACATAAAAGAATTCAGAGAAGATTCAAATATTGTTCATAGATAAACTTGATCATAAACCCACAATTCATCGGTCTCAACAAACACACCGCAAAAGAAGATCACATCGAATAGATCTCCACAAGAGAGGGGGAGAACTTTGTATTGAGATCCAAAAAGAGAGAAGAAGCCATCTAGCTAATAACTATGGACCCGTAGGTCTGAGTTAAACTACTCACACTTCATTAGAGGGGCTATGGTGTTGATGTAGAAGCCCTCCGTGATCGATGCCCCCTTCGGCGGAGCTCCGGAACAGGCCCCAAGATGGGATCTCGTGGATACAGAAAGTTACGATGGTGGAATTAGGGTTTTGGCTCCGTATCTGGTAGTTTGGGGGTACGTAGATATATATAGGAGGAAGGAGTACGTCGGTGGAGCAACAGGGGGCCCACGAGGGTGGAGGGCGCGCCTGGGGGAGGGGGCGGTAGGCGCACCCCACTACCTCGTGGCCTCCTGGTTGATGTCTTGACGTAGGGTCCAAGTCCTCTCGATCATGTTCATTCCAAAAATCACTTTCCCGAAGGTTTCATTCCGTTTGGACTCGTTTGATATTCTTTTTCTGCGAAACCCTAAAATAGGCAAAAAAAACAGCAATTCTGGGCTGGGCCTCCGGTTAGTAGGTTAGTCCCAAAAATAATATAAAAGTGTATAATAAGCCCAATAATGTCCAAAACAGAATATAATATAGCATGGAACAATCAAAAATTATAGATACGTTGGAGACGCATCAAGCATCCCCAAGCTTAATTCCTGGTCGTCCTTGAGTAGGTAAATTTATGTGGAATGCTACTTGGAATATTATCAATGTAATTCTTCTTGATTGTGGTATGAATATTCAGATCCGAAAGATTCAACATAAAAGTTCAATATTTACATAAAAATAATAATACTTCAAGCATACTAACTAAGCAATTATGTCCTCTCAAAATAACATGGCCAAAGAAAGTTCATCCCTACAAAATCATATAGTTTAGTCATGCTTCATTTCCGTCACACAAGAATGCTCTCATCATGCACAAACCCGATGACAAGCCAAAAAATTGTTTCATAGTTTAGTAATCTCAAACTTTTTCAACCTTCACGCAATATATGAGCGCAAGCCATGGACATAGCACTATTGGTGGAATAGAATATGATGATTGAGGTTGTGTGAGAAGACAAAAAGGGAGAAAGTCTCACATTGACGTGGCTAATCAATGGGCTATGGAGATGCCCACCGATTGATGCCAATGCAAGGAGTAGGGATTGCCATGCAACGGATGCACTAGAGCTATAAATATATGAAAGCTTAACAAAAGAAACTAATTGGGTGTGCATCCAACTTGCTTGCTCAGGAAGACCTAGGGCATTTGAGGAAGCCCATTGTTGGAATATACAAGCCAAGTTCTATAATGAAAAGTTCCCACTTAGTATATGAAAGTGACAAAACAAAAGACTCTCTATCATGAAGATTATGGTGCTACTTTGAAGCACAAGTGTGGTAAAAAGGATAGTAACATTGTCCCTTCTCTCTTTTTCTCTCATTTTTGGGCCTTCTCTCTTTTTATGGCCTTTCTCTTTTTTCCCTCACTTGGGACAATGCTCTCGAAAATGATGATCATCACACTTCTATTAATTTACAACTCAATGATTACAACTCGATATTAGAACAAAGTATGACTCTATATGAATGCCTCCGACGGTGTACCGGGATATGCAATGAACCAAGAGTGACATGTATGAAAGGATTATGAATGGTAGGTTTGCCACAAATACTATGTCAACTACATGAGCATGCAAAGCAATATGACAATGATGAATGTGTCATGATAAATGAAACGGTGGAAAGTTGCATGGCAATATATCTCGGAATGGCTATGGAAATGCCATAATAGGTAGGTATGGTGGCTGTTTTGAGGAAGATATAAGGAGGTTTATGTGTGAAAGAGCGTATCATATGTTTGGATGCACCGGCGAAGTTTGCACCAACTCTCAATGTGAGAAAGGGCAATGCACGGTACCGAAGAGGCTAGCAATGATGGAAGGGTGAGAGTGCGTATAATCCATGGACTCAACGTTAGTCATAAAGAACTCACATACTTATTGCAAAAATCTACAAGTCATCAAAAACCAAGCACTACGCGCATGCTCCTAGAGGGATAGATTGGTAGGAAAAGACCATCGCTCGTCCCCGACCGCCACTCATAAGGAGGACACTCAAAGAACACCTCATGTTTCAAATTTGTTACATAACGTTTACCATACGTGCATGCTATGGGACTCGGAAAATTCAACACAAGTATTTTTCAAATTCACAACTACTCAACTAGCAAAACTTTGATATCACTACCTCCATGTCTCAAAACAATCATCAAGCATGAAACTTCTCTCAGTATTCAATACACTCATAAGAAAGTTTTTACTAGTCTTGAATACCTAGCATATTAGAATTATTTAAGTAAATTACCATGCTATTTAAGACTCTCAAAATAATCTAAGTTAAGCATGAGATAATAATAGTTTCTATAAAACAAAACCACCACCGTGCTCTAAAAGATATAAGTTAAGTACTAGAGGCAAACTATATAACTCAGAAGATATAAGTGAGGCACATAGAGTATTCTAATAATTTCTGAATCATGTGTGTTTCTCTCAAAAGGTGTATGCAGAAAGGATGATTGTGGTAAACTAAAAAGAAAAAGACTCAAATCATACAAGACGCTCCAAGCAAAACACATATCATGTGGCGAATAAAAATATAGCTCCAAGTAAAGTTACCGATGGAAGTAGACGAAAGAGGGGATGCCTTCCGGGGCATCCCCAAGGTTTGGCTTTTAGGTGTCCTTAGATTATCTTGGGGTGCCATGGGCATCCCCAAGCTTAGGCTCTTGCCACTCCTTGTTCCATAATCCATCAAGTCTTTCACCCAAAAACTTGAAAACTTCACAACACAAAACTTAAAGTAGAAAATCTCGCGAGCTCCATTAGCGAAAGAAAACAAAACACCACTTCAAGGTACTGTAGTGAACTCATTATTTATTTATATTGGTGTTAAACCTACTGTAGTCCAACTTCTCTATGGTTTATAAACTATTTTACCAGCCATAGATTCATCAAAATAAGCAAACAACACACGAAAAACAGAATCTGTCAAAAACAGAACAATCTGTAGTAATCTGTAGCTAAAGCAAAATCTGGAACCCCAAAAATTCTAAAATAAATTGCTGCACGTGAGTAATTTATCTATTAATCATCTTCAAAAATAATTAACTATATATCACGTTTCAAAAAAAATGGCAGCAATTCTCGTGAGCGCTAAAGTTTCTGTTTTTTACAGCAAGATTAAAAAGACTTCCCCCAAGTCTTCCCAACGGTTCTACTTGGCACAAACACTAATTAAACACAAACAAGCACAACCAAAACAGAGGCTAGATAAATTATTTATTACTAAACAGTAGCAAAAAGTAAGGAATAAAAATAAAATTGGGTTGCCTCCCAGCAAGCGCTATCGTTTAACGCCCCTAGCTAGGCATAAAAGCAAGGATAGATTTAGGTATTGCCATCCTTGGTAGGCAATCCATAAGTGTATCTCATAATAGATTCATAAGGTAACTTAATTTTCTTTCTAGGGAAGTGTTCCATGCATTTCCTTAACGGAAATTGGAATCTAATATTTCCTTCCTTCATATCAATAAATTGCACCAATTGTTCTAAGGAAAGGTCTACCAAGAATAATAGGACATGAAGGATTGCAATCTATGTCAAGAACAATAAAATCTACGGGCACATAATTCCTATTTGCAACAATAAAAACATCATTAATTCTTCCCATAGGTTTCTTAATAGTGGAATCTGCAAGGTGCAAGTTTAAAGAGCAATCATCAAAATCACGAAAACCTAACAAATCACACAAAGTCTTTGGAATCGTGGAAACACTAGCACCCAAATCACACAAAGCATAGAATTCATGATCTTTAATTTTAATTTTAATAGTAGGTTCCCACTCATCATAAAGTTTTATAGGGATAGAAACTTCCAACTCAAGTTTTTCTTCATAAGATTGCATCAAAGCATCAACAATATGTTTAGTAAAACCTTTATTTTGACTATAAGCATGAGGAGAATTTAGCACAGATTGCGACAAGGAAATACAATCATTCAAAGAGCAATTATCATAATTAAATTCCTTGAAATCCAAAATAGTGGGTTCATTAATATTTAAAGTTTTGACTTCTTCAACCCCACTTTTAACAATTTTAGCATCAAGATCTAAAGATTCCGAATTCTTGGAACGCCGTTGATACGTCTCCAACGTATCTATAATTTTTGATTGCTCCATGCTATATTATCTACTGTTTTGGACATTATTGGGATTTATTATCCACTTTTATATTATTTTTGGGACTAACCTATTAACCGGAGGCCCAGCCCAGAATTGCTGTTTTTTTGCCTGTTTTAGGGTTTCCAAGAAAAGGAATATCAAACGGAGTCCAAACGGAATGAAACCTTTGGAAACGTGATTTTCTCATCAGATAAGATCTAGGAGACTTGGACCCTCCGTCAAGAAAGCCACGAGGCGGTCACGAGGGTGGAGGGCACCCCCCTAGGGCACGCCCCTACCTCATGGGGCCCCTGTTGCTCCACTGACATACTTCTTCCTCCTATATATATCCACGTACCCTCAAACGATCAGATACGGAGCCAAAAACCTAATTCCACCGCCGCAACTTTCTGTATCCAGGAGATCCCATCTTGGGGCCTGTTCCGGAGCTCCTCCAGAGGGGGCATCGATCACGGATGGCTTCTACATCATCATCCAAGCCCCTCCGATGAAGTGTGAGTAGTTTACTTCAGACCTACGGGTCCATAGTTAGTAGCTAGATGGCTTCTTCTCTATTTTTGGATCCGAATACAATGTTCTCCCCCTCTCTCGTGGAGATCTATTCGATATAATCTTCTTTTTGCGGTGTGTTTGTTGAGACCGATGAATTGTGGGTTTATGATCAAGTCTATCTATGAATAATATTTGAATCTTCTCTGAATTCTTTGATGTATGATTGGTTATCTTTGCAAGTCTCTTTGAATTATCAGTTTGGTTTGGCCTACTAGATTGGTTGTTCTTGCCATGGGAGAAGTGCTTAGCTTTGGGTTTGATCTTGAGGTGTCCTTTCCCAGTGACAGAAGAGGCAGCAAGGCACGTATTGTATCGTTGCCATCGAGGATAACAAGATGGGGTTTTATCATATTGCATGAAACTATCCCTCTACACCACGTCATCTTGCTTAAGGCGTTACTCTGTTTTTAACTTAATACTCTAGATGTATGCTGGATAGCGGTCGATGAGTGGAGTAATAGTAGTAGATGCAGGAAGGAGTCGGTCTACTTGTCTCGAACATGATGCCTATATACATGATCACACCTAGATATTCTCATAACTATGCTCAATTCTGTCAATTGCTCAACAGTAATTTGTTCACCCACCGTAGAATACTTATGCTCTTGAGAGAAGCCACTAGTGAAACCTATGCCCCCGGGTCTCTTTCTCATCATATCAATCTCCATCACTTTATTATTGCTTTGCTTTTACTTTTCACTTTGCATCTCTATACCAAAAATATTATTTATCATCTCTATCAGATCTCACTTTCGTAAGTGACCGTGAAGGGATTGACAACCCCTAAGGACGTTGGTTGCGTTGAGCTATTGTTTTTGTGTAGGTATAAGGGACTCGCGCGTAGCCTCCTACAGGATTGATACCTTGGTTCTCAAAAACTGAGGGAAACACTTACGCTACTTTGCTGCATCATCCTCTCCTATTCGGGGAAATACAACGCAGTGCTCAAGAGGTAGCAGCCGTCTAGGTAAAGGTGGATCATATTAAATCCCATCATTATCAAGATTCATATTGCAAAACAAAGATTTAATAGGGGACATATCAATAACTTTTAGATCTTCATCTTTATTATCATGGAAACTAGAAGAAAACGCCTTTATAAAGCAATCTTTCTTAGCATGCATCCTAGCGGTTCTTTCTTTGCAGTCATCAATGGAAATTCTCATGGCTTTGAGAGACTCATTGATATCATGCTTAGGGGGCATATATCTAAGTTTCAAAGAATCAACATCAAGAGAAATTCTATCAATGTTCCTAGCCAACTCATCAATCTTAAGCAATTTTTCTTCAATCAAAGCATTGAAATTCTTTTGTGAAGTAATAAATTCTTTAATATTAGATTCAAAATCAGAGGGCATCTTATTATAATTTCCATAAGAATTGTTGTAGTAATTACCATAATTATTAGAGGAATTACTAGGATACGGCCTAGGATTAAAGTTTACTCTATACGTGTTGTTACCAAAATTATTCCTACCAACAAAATTCACATCCATAAATTCATTATTATTCTCAATAAAAGTAGATAAAGTCATATCATTAGGATTAGAAGAAACACTTTTATTAGCAAATAATTTCATAAGTTCATCCATCTTTCCACTCAAAACATTAATTTCTTCTATCGCATGCACTTTCTTATTAGTAGATCTTTCGGTGTGCCATTGAGAATAATTAACCATAATATTATCTGGGAGTTTAGTAGCTTCTCCTAAAGTGATTTCCATAAAAGTGCCTCCCGCGGCCGAATCTAAAAGATTTCTAGAAGCAAAATTCAATCCAGCATAAATTTTTTGTATAATCATCCACAAATTCAAACCATGCGTAGGGCAATTACGTATCATTAATTTCATCATCTCCCAAGCTTGTGCAACATGTTCATGATCAAGTTGCTTAAAATTCATAATATCATTCCTAAGAGAGATGATCTTAGCGGGAGGGAAATACTTAGAGATAAAAGCATCTTTGCACTTATTCCACGAATCAATACTATTTTTAGGCAAAGACGAAAACCAAGCATTAGCATGATCTCTAAGCGAAAAAGGAAATAGCTTCAATTTAAAAATATCATTGTCCACATATTTATTCTTTTGCATATCACACAAATTGTCGGTGTACAAAAATGGGGGCGCATCTTTGTACCCCTTTCCTGTGCACGGGCAGTCAGAGCCGCGCCCACCGCCACACCAAGCAGAACGAGGGAGGTGAGCTGACGGTGTCCTGGACTAGGGGGTACTCACCATGTCGTCTCCCAATCTATTAGATTGGGCCGAGGCCCCCCATGGCCGTATACTCATGGGCCAATTCGGACAGCTGCCGCATACAAGGAAGATTCCACAAAGACTTGGCGATCAAGACAAGGACTTCTCCCCACCGGCGTATTTGGCTAGGACTCTTATTAACCTAGGCCTCTAGTACATTATATAAACCAGGGCCAGGCTAGTCGACAACATACACAACAACAATCATACCATAGGCTAGCTTTTAGGGTTTAGCCTCCTTGATCTCGTGGTAGATCTACTCTTGTACTACCCATATCATCAATATTAATCAAGCAGGACGTAGGGTTTTACCTCCATCAAGAGGGCCCGAACCTGGGTAAAACATCGTGTTCCCTGCCTTCTGTTACCATCCGGCCTGGACGCACAGTTCGGGACCCACTACCCGAGATCCGCCGGTTTTGACACCGACATTGGTGCTTTCATTGAGAGTTCCGTTGTGTGATCGACAAAAGGATCGATGGCTCGCCTGCAGATCAACTGCGACTTCGGCATCTTCGTCACCAGCTCGGCTGGTCACCTTGGTTTGACCAAGAATTGCACCCCGTGTTTGGATCACCATGTTCAGACAAGGGCCTTCATCAAACATCAACTCCGATCTCTATCAAGATCACGGAGGAATCATCTATGGAGCTCGGGGGCTCAACGTCAACATTGCCCTCAAGCGACCGTGCTGTTTTTCCAAACATCGAACTTGTATCCGCGGCCACCACCTCTTAGAGCATCGCTTTGACGATCCCTTTGGTGGAATTGTGCGGAATTGGGTCTACAACAACCCTGGAAAATTTCGTCGAGTTCTGATGGAGGAATCTCTAGCAATCCGCGATATACCGGAGCCCTGTCAAATCTGGACGGGAATCTGGATGAGTTTAGGGCGTGGTGTCCAGCTTCTAGCTCGGACGTCCTTTGGAAAATCCAACCGTAGATCGGCTGTGGAATTCCTTTATCTACTGCGTCTCAAAATTTCAGCTCGATCCGACCGTCCAAACTCCGGGAACCTTCCGATTAGTGCATCACTTTTTGGATCTGTTTTCTGCGCGAAAACGAATCCGACCCGAGTTCATCTTTTTTATGAACGGGATTTTGGACATCCCTTTTGAAGGAAATTTTGTATGGGGTATTGTATTTTGTTCCCGAACACATCCCACTAACTTTAAGATCTTTTGAACATGATCTTCAACATCATGCTGGTGTCAAACCAGTCCGGCAATATTACTCCACGGCTGCCGACCTGCGCTAGACACGTCGTCGCTTTATTGAGCCAAGCTCAACTTCTTCGGATCATCACCTCGGCAAGCCGAACAAGAGTCCGGCATCGCGAAGGATAAATCCTCACCAACATCGTCGCCCCACGGATTACACGGAGCAAGAATACCGGCATCACCGCACGGTCGCTTCATCAAGCCGGCATCGACCACGTCACGACCTGCATCGGTAGGGCTGCACTATTGCTTCTTCAAGCTGGTGTCCATCACGCTGACCTACTTCGACTCATCGGCTGACATCGAGGCTTCGACATCTCGGCTGGACCGGGGGCTTCGCCATCTCTTCGTCAACCTACTCCGGACACTTCGACGTCACTAGCCGACCAGCTCCGTCACGTTAGCTGGGCCGAGGGCTTTGCCTCGGCGAGTCAACCTTTACCAGCATTGCCATGCCATCGTTTTATCGCCCATCAGGCAATGGGTGTGTGGAGCGAGTCCTAATTTTGGGAATCACCTTCCTTCGGATTGCTACAACAAATAAACCAGGTGCTATTAATCCCAGTATTTTTTGTTTGTTTGGGTTCATTTTTCCCAAGGAATTATTACTCTGGTTTGTCCATGATATGTACACAGGTCTATCAAATGGTGACCGCATTAACGACGGTCACGTGGTGGTTCGATCAGTTTCCATACATAGTTCGGCGAACGTCGCATCCGGAGCTCGGACCGACCTATGAATTCAGGCTTTGCCACGCCTTTACTACATCACGCCGACGCCCTGCATCGACATTGACTTCGGCACCAGGCCATATTTCTTCTATTCCTCACTTTGCATAAATTATTTATTATGCAACATTTTTTTCAATTATCATTATTACTATTATCTCCGGTTTGCATTATTTTTGTGCACAGGAAAATGATCCGGGGACTTCGGCGTCACTCTGCCGGTCTGCATTGACCGTGCTATGTCACCACTTCGTCGTGTCGAGCTCTCCGCTCCGCCACCTCGGGACCGGCTTGGGGGATGGAACCTTGCCCCGCATCAAGCTCGGACCGCGTCATCAATACCGAACACATTAACCAGCTAAGTCGCTTTCATGCTCAAAGCTTTAATTTCTAACTTGTGTTCGGTTCGACCAAGCATTATACTTTTTTGGAAAAGAGTTGCTTGTAAAAGTTTTTCCTTGTCCAAACTTTGTTTGTGACACACAAATTCAAGGACCCAATTCACTTGGGGGCTTCCTTTATGAAGCTTTTCCTCTTGCATATGATTATACTTGTACGGCTTCGTTCCTTGTTCGTGTATTATGCCACAATATGCACCATATTGACTTAAGCGATTTGCAAGCTGGGTTGCCTCGCTCCTGTGTTTACCCCTACGTTCCCGATTGTTCGGCTAGGGAGTAAAGGGGGCACCTCTGTGATTGTCACGATCGGGTCACCCGAGCCGGACCTCAGACTGGGTGAAGCCGAAAGCTAGCGCTCTTATAGTTTTCAATGATGGTCGGCACACAACGGAACTCATGAGTACAAAAAATCTATTGCACAAGTCTCATAATAACAATGAGCACCGAAGAAAGGTATCGGTGGGGGTACTATTTTCTTCGAAGATGCTTCTTACACTTCACGGTAATATAGCATAAGTTCCCTGAGCGCGCTTTGTCTGTTACAACCTTATGTCCTGATTGCCTAGTTATTGGAAACACCATCCATATTCTCGACCGATGGAGTACATAACACTTTTCGGTCCTTGACCGAAGAGGGAGAAGCCGACGATCGGTTAAGACGCATTTAAAGTTCGGTTGAACATAGATATGATATAAGTACTTCAGTACATGCAATCATTCTTCTACCCAAGTCACTTGGGGGCTCTTAAGTTTATTTGAGCCATTTTATAATAAGTATTCTTCTTCTTAGTCGTTGCAAAGTTTTATTATTATTATTTATCACTCCTTTTTTCGACACGAGTGTGCGGTCACTAGACGGGGAGCCTAATTTCTCTCTCAAAGCCGCTAGACTTTATTTTGCTAAACTGGCCTAGTGAGAAGTACTCAGCCCTCGGGATAGGAGGTTGAAGCCGTAGGATGACCCGCTCGAAGTCTTGAGATAGGATGTATCATGTTAAAGCACGACAGAAGCACTTCTTTTTTCTAAGACCAATTTTAGGATTGGCACCAAACACTTGATCTTGTTCGGACGTCATGTTTTTACTGACGTTTCTTGGTTTTCCAAGCTTTTTGGCAATTTTAAACTATTTGTGCTTTTCCAGCATTAGTCTCGCAGTGCAACGCCGGACACCTTTAGGGATTCGGCAAAAACATTCTCAGATATTGCTATATATGCATCGGTTTCGAATTGTGTCTTCGGTCAATAGTTGGGTTGCCCGGCTCCTGCACTTGCTTCCTACGTTGCGTTTTGTTCGGCTAGGTGTGCAAAGGGAGAACCACTGCGATTGTGCTTCCAGCTCGCATGGTCAAGCACCTTAGTGGAGAAAGCCGAAAACTGACTGTCACAATAAGCGTAAACTGGTCAGCGATCCGATGACTATGACGAACCGTTCATAACATTGGCCGAAGTGTTTATGGCTTGACCTCGACTGTCGCCAAACACTACCGGGGGCTATTAACTGGCCTCCCAAACTAAATCCTCGATATTTTGCTCTTACATTCGAGCTGAGGTTTCATGATCATGCTTACCATGACAACCCAAAGAAAGGAACCGATAGCGGGACTATTTTCTTTGGAAGACATTTCTTCTGTTAAACAGTAATATAACTCTCTGCGTACCTTTGTTTATAAAGCCGTATGGCCAGATTGCCTTGTTTGTTGTAAATCTTTGCCCTCATAAAGGTTTTATAAAGTAGGACAAACACTCCTCGGCTACTGGCCGAGGAGGTGGAAGCCGATGGTCGGTCAACAAAGTTTTGTACAATGCGGATCTGAGCATTAATGATGTAAAGTACTTGGATACATAGTGTCATTACACATAATTTGTGATTTTACTATGGATATTGATCCTTAATTCGGCCACCCATGCCCGCATTAAGGCTCGGGGGATACTGGGCTTCAGGCTTATTATTTACAAATATTAAAGGGGCACATCGATCCCCTGATCTGGTGTTACCACCCGACCAGTGTCTCGGGGGCTACTGCATTGCTTGTCCAATGCAGAAAATTTTATGTGCAATATAGTTTCCGAGGATATTTTGATCCTCAGGTTGGTCGGCCGCACCCAACCTGAGTCTCGAGGACTGAGCACGCCACTTTTAGTGTCCCGAAGTATTTTGTCGAGCTTGGACTTGATCCTTAGGCCGATTTTGCAAATCAACCTGAGTCTCAGCGGCTACTGGGATCAGCGGTCTTATGTCATCCTTCAGGTGCATCTCGGGTTTTAGACCGATACAAACCTTGAGGGCTACTGGCTCTATATCTCGGCAGAGAATAAATTGCACCAATAAAAAATATTCACAAAAATCGGCCCACATTCGGGGTGGTGCACCACCTCGGAAGCAGCCCGGCATAAAGCTCTGGCGCTAGTGGCTGGCTCCATAGAGGGCATTTCCGGCATTAAGCTCGGCTAAACTCCTTCAAACTTATTTGAACCAAGGTGATTTACGACACCTCGGATATAGTCCGGCGTTGGAGCTCGGATATACAGTCCGGCGTTGGAGCTTGGATACATAGTCCGGCGTTGGAGCTCGGATACATTCCGGCGTTAGAGCTGGGAAGCGGTCCGGCGTTGGTGCTCGGCTGCAAAAGATACCTCGAATGTAGTCCGGCGTTGGAGCTCGGACGCAAGAGGACGCTGCCGCCCGGGAACAACTTCGAACCCGAGGTGTGGCATAAAAATAATAAGGCATTGATAAAGGCCGAAAACCTAAAGGGGCTCCTCAGATACCCGGCGTATAAACTCGTCGAATGCATTTCGGCGATCCTCAAGATCGAAGATGAGAAGATTTGTTGAACCAGTTTTCAAGACCGACAACCGAAGATGAAGAACAGTTCGGAAGAATCAAGGAGCGTCCCTAACTTGAAGACCGGTTCAGGGGGCTACTGACGGTGTCCTGGACTAGGGGGTACTCACCACGTCGTCTCCCGATCTATTAGATTGGGCCGAGGCCCCCCATGGTCGTATACTCATGGGCCAGTTCGGACAGCTGCCGCATATAAGGAAGATTCCACAAAGACTTGGCGATCAAGACAAGGACTTCTCCCCACCGGCGTATTCGGCTAGGACTCTTATTAACCTAGGCCTCTGGTACATTATATAAACCAGGGCCAGGCTAGTTGACAACATACACAACAACAATCATACCATAGGCTAGCTTTTAGGGTTTAGCCTCCTTGATCTCGTGGTAGATCTATTCTTGTACTACCCATATCATCAATATTAATCAAGCAGGACGTAGGGTTTTACCTCCATCAAGAGGGCCCAAACCTGGATAAAACATTGTGTTCCCTGCCTCCTGTTACCATCCGGCCTAGACGCATAGTTCGGGACCCACTACCCGAGATCCGCCGGTTTTGACACCGACATGAGCCAAGGTAAGATCGAAGCCCAAGGCAATCAAAGGAACGCCAAGGCCAAAACCACAAAGAGTAGAGGGACAAAGCAAGTTCCCCCGGCAAGACCCTTGCCGGGTGGCCTCAGCGGCCCCGGCAAGACTCTTGCCGGGACAGCTCGCCCCGCACCAACAGAGCGAGCCACCCTTGAGCCCACGGCCCCCCAGTGCCATCATCAGCATGGGTCCAGGGCTCGGGAAGGCACCCCTGTGGTGACATACAGATCTTTGTGAAGACATATTCAAGATCAGATTAGAAGACGACGTTGCTCTGCAAGATCCTTGCCAAGGAAGGCCACCAGACCCCCGGCAAGATCCTTGCCGGGGACGACAACACGGCACGGCGAGACCCTTGCCGGGCCACCCAGTAAGGCCCTCGCCAAAGACGCCGGCAAGGCCACCGCTAAGCCCACGTCAATCAAGCTTCCACCGCCGTTCACATGCAGCTGCCAGCCCAACCAGCTGGGCGGGCACCTACGTGGCAACATGCAGCTCCCAGGCCAACTCATCAAGCGGTTGCATGGCGGCATGCAAATCTTTGTGAAGGCTCCACCACCGCACCAACTCAGCTGCCTGCCTGCCTACATGGCACCGCACGCATCCCCGGCCAAGGCGCGTGTCGAAGCGAGGAGGAGCAGCGACGAACGGGATGGGCCTCGCCCGCGTCCCCGATAAAGTAAGAGGACACCTAAGCGATGCATTAAATGCACCTTGTCCTGTAATACAAGGAATAACCTCGTGCCACTGTAGACCTTTCCACCTCCTGTGGCCACTGTGGCAACCCCTTTTTCCTATAAAAGGAGGCCCAAGGCAACGAGGAGAGGGATTCAGCTCTTTGGAACCACACGCTTACAACAGCTAGTTCGAGAGCCCAAGAACTCTCAGAAATACACCCACCAAAGCAGGACTAGGGTTTTACGCATCCTCGCGGCCCGAACCTGGGTAAACAATCCTTGTGTTGTTTACTAGCCCTGCTCTCCTCGCAACCCTACTCCCCGACAACCGTAGTAGGGATTCTTGTGATCCCATAGGTGTCGTTCCACACCGACATCCTTGGCGCTCCAGGTAGGGGGCGCAATTGTGAGAATCTGGTCTAGTAGTTAGCCTAGCGGTTCTTCATCGATTTCAGTTCCTGAGAAGAAGGCGGTTGGAGGAACGACGTCGTCTCGGCGACAGAAAAGCTAAGTCATTCAGAGCCTTGGATTATTTTCTCTTACACTTAAGGTTATCATCCTCGGAGATCTGGCCTATGTATGGAAAACCTGCACGCAAGGCCCCCCCCCACGATTGGCAACGCCTTTGTTCTGTTTCGAGTCTGCTCAACAACTCAAAGCTACCGCGTCGAGAGTGGCGGGGTAGCCTTCCGCACCTGGCAACGCTCCTAACTCTGACTCGAGTCAAACTCGACAGTTCGGGCGGCCATGCTAAGGGTGGTAAGGTGGGTTGCCCGGCAGCAAGCACACCCGGCAGGCCAATGGGGATCTGTCCCCACGATGCCGCCCTGGGTTTACGCGCCGGCAAGCCTACCTAGTTGCGTAGGGTGGACATACAAGGAAAAATCGAACATGAAAATAACATGCATGATACTAAAAAGTGTTGCAGAGTTATGTTACATCAAATTGTTGCTGCGGTTCTAACTAGAGATGGCAATTGTCTTGGTTGTGAACCTGCAGTGGCGATAAAGGAAAAAAACGGGATGCCTAATCCCGGCATTGTCCCTCACCCTCAGAATTCTGCCGACTCGGCTGATGATGGGCTCGATGTGCTCCTTGAGCGGCGCCAGGTCGGTTCCCTCCGGCAAGCTCTCCAGCGCGGTGTCGAAGTCGAGGTCGGGGTACCAGTGCACCACCTTGGTGAGAACCTTGGTCATGGCACCCTGGCAAAACCTCCGGAACTCGTCGGCCAGTGAGGCCGCCCGGTTGGCGTGGAGCCGCTCCAGAGCGCCGACGACCTTCTCGAAGAACATGGTCAGGCCGCAATTGGCGCTCACGCCCCGCTCTGGGACATACCTCACGTCCGGCATTCCCATGAGGGACAGCTGTGCGGCGGCCTGGTTGGCGACGGTGGCAAGGTGATCGAGCCAACGGTTCTCGCCCTCCACGTGGTCCGCGAAGTTGAGGCCCTCGTTCTTCTGCAGCAGCTTCTCGGCCTCCAGCTCCTTGGCTAGGGTCCCCTCTCGGGTTGTGGCCTCCGACAGCACCTCCTCAAGACCCTCCAGCTTCAGCTTGAGGTCTCTGATGGAGTTGTTGGCCTCGGAGAGCTCCCCAGCCTTGCGGACGACCGCGCCCTGCGCCTCTGTCAGGGCATTGTTGAGCGTGTCCTGCTCCTGGGACAGCTTCAGGGCCTGCTCCTTCAGCCTATCACGCTCTGCCTCTAGCTCCTCCACCTTCCCGGCGTGAACCTGGGCCTGGGCATTGAGTGCCCCCTTGTGCCTCTGCTCCAGCTCGTTGGTCCGCTGCAAGACAAGCTTCTCCACCTCTGCATCCTTGCCGCGAAGCATGACGGCAAGCTTCTCCTTGCACACAGCAAGGTCCTCCTCCTGGGAGTTCAGCGCAGCCTCACGCTGGGTCCGAGCTGCTTCGGCGGCCTCGGCCAAGTTCTTTGCAGCCTCCTGAGCTTTCCCGATGCCGGCGAGCTTCATGGTGAGCTCCACGTCACGCCTGGCCTGCTCACCATGGGCCGCCCTGAGCTCCTTGTGGGCCTCGCGGAACCAGTCCCACGCCTCGGCAACGCACTTCTGGAGGTCCGCCTCTGCCCTCTCCACCACCGTCGTCCTGGACTTAGCCTTGTCCAGGCGGGCGCGGTGGAGCGCCTGGAGCTTCCAGAAGCTGGCACCCATGGCGTGGAGGAGCCGCTCTTCCCATGAGCCATCGCCGCCAACAATCGGCTCGTCGACGACTTCAAACCCGGCAGCGGCAAGCACCTCGTCGTCGAACACCTCTCCCTCAACGGGTGTCCTGGTGCTTGACGCGCCTGGAAGGTGGACGAACAAATTGTCACCCACCCTCAGGTACTTGCCGGAGCCGGAAGCAGCAGAGGAGGAAGGCTGGTCACCAGCCTCCTCCTCCTCCTCCTCCTCCTCCTCCTCCTCCTCCTCGGCAACAGTCCCACCGGTTTCCCCGGCAGGCCCCTTGCCGGCCTCCTCAGCGGCAGCCTTGTCGGCCTCCCAGGTGGGCCCCTCGGCGGCATCCTTGGCAGCGTCTTTGGCGGCCTCCTCGGCACCGATCCTCTTTGCCTCGGCGGCCTTGGCGATGCCCTCAATGACGACGTCCACGTCCTCTGGGTTCACCGAGAAGGGATCTGGGTGCCGAAGAAGGGGGTGAGGAACGGCCAAGACCAGGAGCAAAAAAAGGGAAAAGGGAGAAGCAGGGACGAACGGCAAATGACTTACCCGTGCCAGTACCCGGCTGGGAAACGGAAGCCCCCTTCCCGCCAACATTTGGCATCGAGGCAAAGCCGCCGGCGCCCAAGTTCTCCTCCTCCTCCTCCATGTGCATGGGCCCGGTGCCTGGCGCCCTTGCCGGGGATTCCCCCCGGGGCGGCGTGGTCGATGGGGGCGGCGTGTTGGGAGTAGCCCTTTATCTCCTCCTCCTGCTGCTCTCCTCCTGCGTACCTGACAAGGTCAGCACCAAGGTGTCGTGCCCCTGACACATGTCGACGAGAGAAGAGTGATGAACTTACGCTAGGTGCTCTGCCGGGTGCTGCTGTCCGGGCTTCTCAACACTACCAATGGCGCCCCCGAAGTACCAGCTGGGGGCTGGCCACCCGCCGAGACCTTGGCCCTCTTCGCTCTCTAGGCCAGCGTCTCCCCGTCCATGCAAAGATGAAAGTAAATCAAGACAAGCAACGCAGATTGAGGAGGCAGAGATAACAAAAAGGAACCAGATACTTACTCGTCGTCCTAGAGGCAATAATAAAATGGTTATTATTGTATTTCCTTGTTCATGATAATTGTCTATTGTTCATGCTATAATTGTATTAACCGGAAATAGTAATACATGTGTGAATACATAGACCACAACATGTCCCTAGTAAGCCTCTAGTTGACTAGCTCGTTGATCAATAGATGGTCATGGTTTCCTGACCATGGACATTGGGTGTAATTGATAACGAGATCACATCATTAGGAGAATGATGTGATGGACAAGACCCAATCTTAAGCGTAGCACAAGATCGTGTAGTTCGTTTGCTAAAGCCTTTCTAATGTCAAGCACCATTTCCTTAGACCATGAGATTGTGCAACTCCCGGATACCGTAGGAATGCTTTGGGTGCACCAAACGTCACAATGTAACTAGGTGGCTATAAAGGTGCACTATAGGTATCTCTGAAAGTGTCTGTTGGGTTGGCACGAATCGAGACTGGGATTTGTCACTCCATATGACGGAGAGGTATTCTAGGCCCACTCGGTAATGCATCATCATAATGAGGTCATTGTGACTAAGTAGTTGGTCACGGGGTCATGCATTACGGAACGAGTAAAGTGACTTGCTGGTAACGAGATTGAACAAGGTATTGGGATATCGACGATCGAATCTCGGGCAAGTAACGTACCGATTGACAAAGGGAATTGTATATGGGATTGCTTGAATCCTCGACATCATGGTTCATCCAATGAGATCATCGTGGAACATGTGGGAGCCAACATGGGTATCCAGATCCCGCTGTTGGTTATTGGCTGGAGAGTTGTCTCGGTCATGTCTGCATGATTCCCGAACCCGTAGGGTCTACACACTTAAGGTCCGATGACGCTAGGGTTATAGGGAAAGTTTGTATGTGGTTACCGAATGTTGTTCGGAGTCCCGGATGAGATCCCGGATGTCACGAGAAGTTCTGGAATGGTTCGAAGGTAAAGAATAATATATAGGATGTGAGGTTTTGACCGCTGAAAGTGTTTCGGGCGTCACCGGTAATGTACCGGGACCATAGGAGGGTTCCAGGGGTCCACCGGGAGGGGCCACCAGCCCCGGAGGCTTGCATGGGCCAAGAGTGGGAAGGGACCAGCCCCTGAGTGGGCTGGTGCGCCTCCCACCAGGGCTCAAGGCGCAGCTAGTAGGAGAAGTGGGGAAACCCTAGGCGCAGATGGGCCTAAGGCCCACCCTAGGGCGCCCCCCCTCTCCCCCTCTTGGCCGCCCCCTCCATCCCATCTAGGGCTGCCGCCCCCTAGGGGTGGGAACCCTAGAGGGGGCGCACCCTCCTCCCCTCCTCCTATAAATAGTGGGGGTTTTGGGGATGCCCAATACACAAGTCTCTCTCCCTCTTGGCGCAGCCCTACCCCTCTCCCTCCTCGTCTCTTGCAGTGCTTGGCGAAGCCCTGCTGGCATGCCACACTCCTCCACCATCACCACGCCGCTGTGCTGCTGCTGGATGGAGTCTTCCCCAACCTCTCCCTCTCTCCTTACTGGATCAAGGCGCAGGAGACGTCACCGGGCTGTACGTGTGTTGAATGCAGAGGTGCCGTTGTTTGGCGCTTAGATCGGAATCGACCGCGATCTGAATCGCCGCGAGTACGACTCCATCAACCGCGTTCTTGTAACACTTCCGCTTAGCGATCTTCAAGGGTATGAAGATGCACTCCCTCTCTCTCGTTGCTAGCATCTCCTAGATTGATCTTGGTGACACATAGGAAAATTTTGAATTATTGCTACGTTCCCCAACAGTGGCATCATGAGCTAGGTCTATGCGTAGATTCCATGCACGAGTAGAACACAAAGAAGTTGTGGGCGATGATTTGTTCAATTTGCTTACCGTTACTAGTCTTATCTTGATCCGGCGGCATTGTGGGATGAAGCGGCCCGGACTGACCTTACACGTACGCTTACGTGAGACTGGTTCCACCGACTGACATGCACTTGATGTATAAGCTGGCTGGCGGGTGTCTGTCTCTACCACTTTAGTCGGATCAGATTCGATGAAAAGGGTCCTTATGAAGGGTAAATAGCAATTGGGATATCACCGTTGTGGTTTTGCGTTGCTAAGAAACGTTCTTGCTAGAAACCCATAGCAGCCACGTAAAACATGCAACAACAATTAGAGGATGTCTAACTTGTTTTTCCAGGGTTTGCTATGTGATGTGATATGGCCAAAAGGATGTGATGAATGATATATGTGATGTATGAGATTGATCATGTTCTTGTAATAGGAATCACGACTTGCATGTCAATGTGTATGACAACCGGCAGGAGCCATAGGAGTTGTCTTAATTTATTTATGACCTGCATGTCAATGAAAACGCCATGTAATTACTTTACTTTATTGCTAACCATTAGCCATAGTAGTAGAAGTAATAGTTGGCGAGGCAACTTCATGAAGACACGATGATGGAGATCATGATTGTCGTGGAATTGTCACGGTAGATGTCCTTTTGCAAGGACTTAATCGTGGAGCCATCGCAACTAGGAAGCTTAAAGGGGTTAATCGGGACAAGGACACGCGAGGTTTATACTAGTTCAGCCCCTTACGGTGAAGGAAGGCCTACATCTAGTTGGGTTGGAATTGCTTGAGGTTTCGATGACCAGGGAGCGAAATACGCTATGCCTGGCTCTCGATCAGTTGTTTCTCGCCTAAGCCACTGGCGGGTCGTCCCCTTATATACACGGGTTGACGCCCTGCGGCCTACAGAGTCCCGGCCGGCTCATAAACAGTGTCCGGCTCGGCGACTAGTTACTTCTACCTTACAGTACAAGTTATACCATCATGGTGCTTTATCTTTACGGGCCTCAGAGTCGCCTGTGGGCCTTTAAGCCTTTTAGTGAACTTCCATCTTCATGCCTTGGTCTTGGGATTCTGATGAACCTCTATTGCGTAACCCGGCCCCTCCTGGATGGCTTACACAAATAGGCATATCTCCAACATTAGGCCCTAGATTGATTTGAACCGATTCATGTCAATCTTTGAAAACCTTATGAACTCGCCTTTAGTCTTCTGTCTTGAGTGAAAATTGTAACCCGCTGTGACGTCATCCTGTAGCTCCGGGTTAAATCATCGTGACGTCATCTTCAATAAAACTTATATTTTAATTCATCATATCTTCAACGGATCTTTGCCTTTACTGACCCTCCTAAAAATCAAGGCGTCGGGGCCACTGGATAATGATGTATTGGTCTCCTCGTTTCTCGCATCGTCTCAGTCGGTCCTCCTTATAAATAGGCGCGACTTAGGTCTTTTTCATTTCCTCCGGTCGTCTTCTTCCTCGCACTCCCTCTTCTGCCGCTCGAGCTCCGCCGCCGCCACCGTCGGAAACCTCGTCTTCACCGACTCAGGCCGCTGCATCACCCTATTTTTTGACCAGAGAACAACGGCAACCCTCCGCAGTTCTTCCACATCGGTGAGTTCTCTTTCCCCCCTTTCTCAGATCTGCATTAGTACTGTCTTGAGTTCGTTGACGTTCATCATCACCTGACGCAACCTCCATTAGTTCTTACCTCTAATACCTTGTTCAGATTGTAAAAACCACATAGAACTGCTGCGAAGGATGTTGTGTGCTTATTCTGTATGAAAACAGATCTCATTTCCTTGTTTTGGAAGCCCTCCTTGAGTATATGAACTTCCCTGTACTGTTTTAGGTCTAGAAATTTTCCCTTTCCAGAGCATCGTTTGATCCAAAATAATAATTGCAATTTGTGAAACCTGTTTGCTCCACACTTAGCCAAAAACTGTGTCTGTTGACTCTATTTCAGCCATAGTAGTCCGTGTAACCGGTTTAAGATAATACCGGCTGTCAGCACCGCTTGCCTCTGGCGACTTAAGAAAACCTTAATCATCCTTAATACCTGCAGCTGTTAAACATTATCACATAGTTACCTGTATGTCATTAGGCCCCTTCTTAAGCTGCCATCCTAAATAACCCAATAATGTTTATTCTCCAGGTTATAATAAACCGGAAAATTTCCTTTATCTTGTTGTAGGCTTCAATTTATCCAATGGCACCCAAAGCTGTTAAACCTCCGGTTACCTGCAACTGGGTCCCATCCATTGTTACAGAGAGCAAACTGTCCGAGTTTGTAAAGTCTGGCCATCTGCCCAAGAAGGATGTCATGTCTTATCATGCTCCTGACCCGTCTGAAGAGAAACCTCAACCCAAGGAAGGGGAGGTGATCAATTTTACCGATCACATGAGCCGGGGATTTGCTCCTCCCGGTTCAAAATTCTTTAGAGACGTTTTGCACTTCTTTGACTTAAGACCTCAAGACATCGGGCCCAATTCCGTGTCAAATATCTGCAACTTCCATGTTTTCTGTGAGGTCTACCTTGGAGAAGAACCCAGCCTACTTTTGTTCAGGGAATTGTTCTATTTGAACCCGCAGAATGAGCGGGCCAACGAGCCTAGTTTGGAGCTTGGTGGCATATCGATTCAAAGGCGGAGAGACTGCCTGTTCCCTTATGCTGAATTGCCGAGTCATCCAAAGGACTGGAACCAGACATGGTTCTACTGCCAAGATACTTCTCCGGCTGGTGAAAACCCGCTACCCGGCTTCCGTGCATTGCGCCTTGAATCTACTCACCCGCTGCCGGATAAGTTGACTACTATTGAACGTCTGCCACTCACCCACAAGATCAAGAAGATTAAAGCTCTTTTAGGGAAGGACTTAGATGGCGTTGACCTGGTCCGAGTCTGGGTTGCTTGGAGAATAATTCCATTAAGCCACCGTCCCGGCTTAATGTGTAATTATTCAGGCGAGAAAGATGACCCTCAGCGTCATAGTCCTGACGACTTACTAGATGACATAGTGGAAGCTACAACTCAGTCTTTGTTGAAAGAGGGCACAGTGAATAGTAACACTTTCGGCTTACTACCTTTTTGCAAGAAGAACCCGGCCCCTGCAGTAAGTTTCCAGCCGTCGGATTATTTTTTATCATGTTATACTGTATTCTTACGCATAACCCGTTATAACCTTTTACAGGCAAATGATAACTTCTGGAAAATCCAATATGATCATGAGGCGGCAAAGCAAGCCAGGGCGGCCAAGAGAGCCGAAAGGAAAACTGCCAAGCCCACCACTTCAAGGAAAAGGAAGTCGAGTGCTTCTGAGCTGTTTCAGCTTGATGATTCTGATGATAATGAGGAAGAGGTAACTTTTTAATTTCCCTTTCTCCTTTATCACTACCTTACTGATATTAACCTTCTTTGAAGAAGACACGGGCAACAGCCAACCCGTCGAGGAAGAGGTAACTATAATCTCCTCCGACTCCAAGCTTCGGCCGCATCAGAAAATTCGAAGAGTAACCCAGAAAGTAAGATTTTCACACCCTTTGGCTTACCAAGATCCTGACTTTCTTTTGAAGCAACAGCAATTTGAAAACCAGAGGCAGACCTAGACCAGCAAGGATGCAGAGCTATCTTCCGGCCTGCCTGACATAACCCGGAAGCGTCGGACTGAGGTTATCTCCAACTTATACCCCTTTTTACCTTTGGCGGGTCTAATTCATCAACCTCTCAATTCATCTGACTCCAATTACCAGGATACCTCTCCTTCATCCGGCGAGTCCATGCAATCAAACATGCCGGCTTTTAAGACTTCCCCTGGGTAATATCAATTTATTCACCTTATGTTTTTCTTTCTTCATGTTTCTTTACTCTTTTCTCTGCTTTGCCCGCAACGTGCAGGTTAAGCCCAGGAAGAAAACCAAGAAGGATAAAAGGTCCCAAACCCCTGTGGTGACTGAACCGGAACAGGGTATAGCTGCTCCCGACTCTTCCACACATCAACCGCCACCTGAGCTGGCTCAAGATATTCTTGATGGTTCTGTTAACCCGGAGGCACCTAGCCCATTCAAAACGGCTGACCCAGAAGTGGAATTTCTCAAGGCTCAATTCGTTGAGCCGGCTAGGCCCACCGTCCTTGCCAAATTCTCGGCTAAAGAGGAGTTGCTAGAACACCGTAAGGCCAAGATGGATATCACCGACTATACTCATTTGAGTATTGGAGAGATCGTCTCGGGCTATATCAACCAGGTGCAAAGCAGCCGTGACCTGGAAATTGACATGGTGAAGCAAATACAACAAAAATCTAAGGTATGACTTATGCTTCCTTACTTTCAATCATACTTACTGTACCAGCCCCCAAGTCTATTGCTTATAAATAAATATGTTGTAGACTTAGAAAAATTGTTAGAGCTGCTTGCCCGGCTTAAAGAAAAATATTTAAACCGGATGTAACACAATACCTTTAACTTGCGACACACATTAGCCCCCAAGTGTCAAGTATCTTTGCTTGCAAAGTGCTTGGGACTTAATATTATTTACCGTAATCTTGACTACTATCTGGTGCAATACAGGCCACCATAAGTCAATTCGAGTCGGAGATTGCTGACCTGAAGAACCGCCTGGCAGCCCAGGAGATTGAAATTCAAAAGGCTAACTCCAAATTTGAATTCAGCGTCTCTGAACAAGAGAAGCTGAAGAAAAATTTTGAGTCGGAGAAGAAAATTTGGACTGACGAAAAGGCCGTACTGGTGACCCGGGCCGAGACAGCAGAGGCATCGCTGGCAAATGCAACAGCTGAACTGACCGGCTTACAACGCCAGATATCTCGGATGGTCTCAGCGATCTTTGGTAAGTTATCTTAAGCAAGCATTAAATATTGTAAATATTCCTTCAATTGTTACCTGAGGTTTACCTTATACTTACCAATACAGGCCCTAGGAGCACAAATCTCAAGTAGAATACTCTGATCAAATTGAAGGCGGTGTATACTCTAGTAGAGCAACTGTACATCAGGTCACAACGTGCCTTGGCCGTTGTAGCCTTATCAAATGATGTGCCCCACCTCTTGCAAGATGTGTTACAACGGCTTGCTGTACTTCCTCAGCGGATTCAAGAGTTGAGACGGGCCCAAGCAAGAGCCGGAGCAATAGCCGCTTTGAGTCGGGCCAAAGCCTGGTTACCAGAGCTAGACCCGGCTGACATCGCTCTTGGGTATCCAAGTTTAAAGGAGGATGGCACTCCATTTGATGAAAAGGATTTCACCACCTGCGTGAGGGATATACGCCCTGTGGCCACTCAAATTGGAAACGACACTGACCTCACCAAGTGTCAGCCGGGTTATGACAAGGAGAATCGGAGAATCCCCATGCCGCATTATGATGATGTCAGCTTGATCCCTCCAATCCGTAAGCACACCTTTGCCCCTGAAGTCGACCCAACCGGTTTAATAGATGATGAAGCTGAGTTTGAAGCCTTGAGTGGCATTGACTGGGCCTCATCATCCTTCCAGGACAAAGCAGCCGGCGGAGAGGCGGAGAAGGATAACCCGGAGGCTTCAGGTCAACCCCAAGAGTAAATTGCCAGGCGCCACCTGCTTATGTCGTTGCAGAAAAACAATGCCGCAGCATTTAGACTCGGGGAGTCTTGTAACAGAGTAGAAAATACATTGAGTTTTGCTATGCCTTTGTGCATGCTTATGGCCCTTAATACTTGCATAAGCTGCCGTCACTATGCACTTTGTAGTTTATATAAATCTGTTATGTCCTTTGCAGAAATGTCTTGCATTGCCCTGTGATGCTTACGGCTGCTTTTCTGGCTTATGTAAGCCAACCCCTGAGGGTAAGTTTAACTCCTGAAAATTGGCACATAAAAGTTCACCTGGTACCTAACAACCTGATGTAACCAATATTAATCCTGGAGGATTGCAATGTATTCCATTGTATTTTCAAGAGGGTCGCAAGATATCCAATGTTGATACTTGTAAAATATGATGAACAAAATTCAAGGGTTTCTGATTCGAATATGATCAGTGAACCATTCCAAAGGGGTTGAGCTAAGATTCGGATACGATCTGTTAGCCCCCAGTGGCTGTGGCGATGCCGATCAAGTGGGTATCGACAGCTATGTTCTCTTTGGTTCGAATACTACCTATGTTTGTGTTGGGGAACGTTGCAGAAAACAAAAAAATTTCCTACGTTTCACCAAGATCAATCTATGGAGTTCATCTAGCAACGAGTGATTGGATGCATCTACATACCCTTGTAGATCGCGTGCAGAAGTGTTCAAGAGAACGGGGATGATGGAGTCGTACTCGCCATGATCCAAATCACCGATGACCGAGCGCCGAACGGACGACACCTCCGCGTTCAACAAACGTACGGTTGGGAAGACGTCTCCTCCTTCTTGATCCAGCAAGGGGGGAGGAGAGGTTGATGAAGATCCAGCAGCACGACGGCATGGTGGTGGATGCGGCAATGATCGCAGCAGGGCTTCGCCGAGCTTCTGTGAGAGGGAGAGGTGTAGCAGGGGAGAGGGAGGCGCCAAGGCTTGAGGTGCGGCTGCCCCCCCTTTATATAGGCCCCCTAGGGGGGTGCGCCGGCCCCAGGAGATGGGATCTCCTGGGGGGCGGCCAAGGGGTTGGAGTAGCCCCCAAGGCAAGTGGAGGCGCCCCCTCCCCTAGGGTTCCCAACCCTAGGTGCATGGGGGGCCCAAGGGGGGGGGGGCGCACCAGCCCACTATGGGCTGGTTCCCCTCCCCACTTCAGCCCGCGGGGCCCTCCGGGATGGGTGGCCCCACCCGGTGGACCCCCGGGACCCTTCCGGTGGTCCTGGTACAATACCGGTGACCCCGAAACTTTCCCGATGGCCGAAACTACATTTCCTATATATAATTCTTCACCTCCGGACCATTCTGGAACTCCTCGTGACGTCCAGGGTCTCATCCGGGACTCCGAACAACTTTCGGATTACTGCATACTCATATCTACACAACCCTAGCGTCACCGAACCTTAAGTGTGTAGACCCTACGGATTCGAGAGACAAGTAGACATGACCGAGACGATTCTCTGGTCAATAACCAACAGCGGGATCTGGATACCCATGTCGGCTCCCACATGCTCCTCGATGATCTCATTGGATGAACCACGATGTCGAGGACCTAATCAATCCCGTACTCAATTCCCTTTGTCAATCGGTACGTTACTTGCCCGAGACTCGATCGTCGGTATCCCAATACCTTGTTCAGTCTTGTTACCGGCAAGTCACTTTACTCGTACCGTAATGCATGATCCCGTGATCAACCACTTGATCACATTGAGCTCATTATGATGATGCATTACAGAGTGGGCCCAGAGATACCTCTCCGTCATACGGAGTGACAAATCCCAGTCTCGATTCATGCCAACCCAACAGACACTTTCGGAGATACCTGTAATGTACCTTTATAGTCACCCAGTTACGTTGTGACGTTTGGCACACCCAAGGCATTCCTACGGTATCCGGGAGTTGCACAATCTCATGGTCTAAGGAAATGATACTTGACATCCAGAAAAGCTATAGCAAACGAACTACACGATCTTTGTGCTATGCTTAGGTTTGGGTCTTGTCCATCACATCATTCTCCTAATGATGTGATCCCATTATCAATGACATCCTCATGTCCATAGCCAGGAAACCATGACTATCTGTTGATCAACGAGCTAGTCAACTAGAGGCTCACTAGGGACACATTGTGGTCTATGTATTCACACATGTATTACGATTTCCGGATAATACAATTATAGCATGAATAATAGACAATTATCATGAACAAGGAAATATAATAATCATTTTATTATTGCCTCTAGGGCATATTTCCAACAGTCTCCCACTGCACTAGAGTCAATCATCTAGTTACATTGTGATGAATCGAACACCCATGGAATTCTGGTGTTGATCATGTTTTGCTCTAGGGAGAGGTTTAGTTAACGGATCTGCTACATTCAGGTCCGTATGTACTTTACAAATCTCTATGTCTCCATTTTGAACACTTTCACGAATGGAGTTGAAGCGACGCTTGATATGCCTGGTCTTCCTGTGAAACCTGGGCTCCTTGGCAAGGGCAATAGCTCCAGTGTTGTCACAGAAGAGAGTCATCAGGCCCGATGCATTGGGTATGACTCCTAGGTCGGAAATGAACTCCTTCACCCAGACTGCTTCGTGTGCTGCCTCCGAGGCCGCCATGTACTCCGCTTCACATGTAGATCCCGCCACAACGCTTTGCTTGCAACTGCACCAGCTTACTGCCCCACCATTCAAAATATACACGTATCCGGTTTGTGACTTAGAGTCATCCAGATCTGTGTCGAAGCTAGCATCGACGTAACCCTTTACGACGAGCTCTTCGTCACCTCCATAAACGAGAAACATTTCCTTGGTCCTTTTCAGGTACTTCAGGATATTCTTGACCGTTGTCCAGTGTTCCATGCCGGGATTACTTTGGTACCTTCCTACCAAACTCACGGCAAGGTTTACATCAGGTCTGGTACACAACATAGCATACATGATAGACCCTATGGCCGAGGCATAGGGGACGACACTCATCTTTTCTCTATCTTCTGCCATGGTCGGGCATTGAGCCAAGCTCAATCTCGTACCTTGCAATACAGGCAAGAACCCCTTCTTTGACTAATCCATTTTGAACTTCTTCAATATCTTGTAAAGGTACGTACTCTGTGAAAGACCAATGAGGCATCTCGATCTATCTCTATAGATCTTGATGCCTAATATATAAGCAGCTTCTCCAAGGTCCTTCATTGAAAAACACTTATTCAAATAGGCCTTTATGCTTTCCAAGAATTCTATATCATTTCCCATCAGCAGTATGTCATCCACATACAATATGAGAAATGCTACAGAGCTCCCACTCACTTTCTTGTAAATGCAGGCTTCTCCATAAGTCTGCATAAACCCAAACGCTTTGATCATCTCATCAAAGCGAATGTTCCAACTCCGAGATGCTTGCACCAGCCCATAAATCGAGCGTTGGAGCTTGCACACCTTGTCAGCATTCTTAGGATCGACAAAACCTTCCGGCTGCATCATATACAATTCTTCCTTAAGGAAACCATTAAGGAATGCCGTTTTGACGTCCATTTTCCATATCTCATAATCATAGAATGCGGCAATTGCTAACATGATTCGGACGGACTTCAGCTTCGCTACTGGTGAGAAAGTCTCATCGTAGTCAACCCCTTGAACTTGTCGATAACCCTTAGCGACAAGCCGAGCTTTATAGATGGTCACATTACCATCCACGTCTGTCTTCTTCTTAAAGATCCATTTATTTTCTATGGCTCGCCGATCAATGGGCAAGTCAGTCAAAGTCCATACTTCGTTTTCATACATGGATCCTATCTCGGATTTCATGGCTTCCAGCCATTTGTCGGAATCCGGGCCCGCCATCGCTTCTTCATAGTTCGAAGGTTCACCATTGTCTAACAACATGATTTCCAAGACAGGGTTGCCGTACCACTCTGGCGCGGAACGTGTCCTTGTGGACCTACGAAGTTCAGTAGCAACTTGATCTGAAGTTTCATGATCATCATCATTAACTTCCTCTCTAGTCGGTGCAGGCACCTTAGGAACATTTTCCTGAGTTGCGCCACTTTCCGGTTCAAGAGGTAATACTTCATCAAGTTCTACTTTCCTCCCACTTACTTCTTTCGAGAGAAACTCTTTATCTAGAAAGGATCCATTCTTGGCAACAAAGATCTTGCCTTCGGATCTGAGTTAGAAGGTATACCCAATAGTTTCTTTAGGGTATCCTATGAAGACGCATTTTTCCGACTTGGGTTCGAGCTTTTTAGGTTGAAGTTTCTTGACATAAGCATCGCATCCCCAAACTTTTAGAAACAACAGCTTAGGTTTCTTTCCAAACCATAATTCATACGATGTCGTTTCAACGGATTTCGACGGAGCCCTATTTAAAGTGAATGCGGCAGTCTCTAAAGCATAGCCCCAAAATGATAGCGGTAAATCGGTAAGAGACATCATAGATCGCACCATATCTAATAGAGTGCGATTACGATGTTCGGACACACCATTACACTAAGGTGTTCCAGGCGGCGTTAGTTGTGAAACTATTCCACATTTTCTTAAGTGTGTGCCAAATTCGTGACTCAAGTATTCCCCCCCACGATCTGATCGCAAGAACTTTATTTTCCTGTCACGTTGATTCTCAACCTCACTCTGAAATTCCTTGAACTTTTCAAAGGTCTCAGACTTGTGTTTCATTAAATAGACATACCCATATCTACTCAAGTCATCAGTGAGGGTGAGAACATAACGATAGCCACCGCGAGCCTCAACACTCATTGGACAGCACACATCAGTATGTATGATTTCCAATAAGTTGGTTGCTCGCTCCATTGTTCCTGAGAACGGAGTCTTGGTCATTTTACCCATGAGGCATGGTTCGCACGTGTCAAATGATTCATAATCAAGAGACTCTAAAAGTCCATCTGCATGGAGCTTCTTCATGCGTTTGACACCTATGTGACCAAGGCAGCAGTGCCACAAGTATGTGGGACTATCATTATCAACCTTACATCTTTTGGTATTCACACTATGAATATGTGTAGCATTACGCTCGAGATTCATTAAGAATAAACCATTCACCATCGGAGCATGACCATAAAACATATCTCTCATATAAATAGAACAATCATTCTTCTCGGATTTAAATGAGTAGCCATCTCGTATTAAACGAGATCCTGATACAATGTTCATGCTCAAAGCTGGCACTAAATAACAATTATTGAGGTTTAAAACTAATCCCGTAGGTAAATGTAGAGGTAGCGTGCCGACGGCGATCACATCGACCTTGGAACCATTCCCGACGCGCATCGTCACCTCGTCCTTCACCAGTCTCCGCTTATTCCGCAGCTCCTGCTTTGAGTTACAAATGTGAGCAACCGCACCGGTATCAAATACCCAGGAGCTACTATGAGTACTGGTAAGGTACACATCAATTACATGTATATCACATATACCTTTCGTGATGCCGGCCTTCTTGTCCGCTAAGTATTTGGGGCAGTTCCGCTTCCAGTGACCACTTCCCTTGCAATAAAAGCACTCAGTCTCGGGCTTGGGTCCATTCTTTGGCTTCTTCCCGGCAGCTTGCTTACCGGGCGCGGCAACTCCCTTGCCATCCTTCTTGAAGTTCTTCTTACCCTTGCCTTTCTTGAACTTAGTGGTTTTATTCACCATCAACACTTGATGTTCCTTTTTGACTTCTACCTCTGCTGATTTCAGCATTGCAAATACTTCAGGAATGGTCTTTTCCATCCCCTGCATATTGAAGTTCATCACAAAGCTCTTGTAGCTTGGTGGAAGCGACTGAAGGATTTTGTCAATGACCGCATCATCCGGGAGATTAACTCCCAGCTGAGTCAAGCGGTTATGCAACCCAGACATTTTGAGTATGTGCTCACTGACGGAACTATTTTCCTCCATCTTACGGCTGAAGAACTTGTCAGAGACTTCATATCTCTCGACCCGAGCATGAGCTTGAAAAACCATTTTCAGCTCTTTGAACATCTCATATGCTCCGTGCCTCTCAAAACGCTTTTGGAGCCCCGGTTCTAAGCTGTAAAGCATGCCGCACTAAACGAGGGAGTAATCATCAGTACGTGTCTGCCAAGCGTTCATAACGTCTTGTTCTGCAGGGAGAGCAGGTGCTTCACCTAGCGATGCTTGTAGGACATAATCTTTCTTGTCAGCTATGAGGATGATCCTCAGGTTCCGGACCCAGTCCGTATAGTTGCTGCCATCGTCTTTCAGCTTGGTTTTCTCTAGGAACGCGTTGAAGTTGAGGACAACATTGGCCATTTGATCTACAATACATGTTGTAAAGATTTTAGACTAAGTTCATGATAATTAAGTTCATCTAATCAAATTATTCAATGAACTCCCACTCAGATGGACATCCCTCCAGTCATCTAAGTATAACATGATCCGAGTTAACTAGGTCGTGTCCGATCATCACGTGAGACGGACTAGTCAACATCGGTGAACATCTTCATGTTGATCGTATCTTATATACGACTCATGCTCGACCTTTCGGTCTTCTGTGTTCCGAGGCCATGTTTGTACATGCTAGGCTCGTCAAGTCAACCTAAGTGTTTGCATGTGTAAATCTGTCTTACACCCGTTGTATGTGAACGTTGGAATCTATCACACCCGATCATCACGTGGTGCTTCAAAACAACGAACTGTCGCAACGGTGCACAGTTAGGGGGAACACTTTCTTGAAATTATTATGAGGGATCATCTTATTTACTACCGTCGTTCTAAGTAAACAAGATGCAAAAACATGATAAACATCACATGCAATCAAATAATAGTGACATGATATGGCCAGTATCATATAGCTTCCTTTGATCTCCATCTTGGGGCTCCATGATCATCTTGTCACCGGCATGACACCAAGATCTCCATCATCGTGTCTCCATGAAGTTGCTCACCAACTATTACTTCTACTACTATGGCTAACATGTTTAGCAATAAAGTAAAGTAATTTACATGGCGTTTCTCAATGACACGCAGGTCATACAAAAAATAAAGACAACTCCTATGGCTCCTGCCGGTTGTCATACTCATCGACATGCAAGTCGTGATTCCTATTACAAGAACATGATCTCATACATCACATATATATCATTCATCATTCATCACAACTTTGGCCATATCACATCACAAAACACTTGCTGCAAAAACAAGTTAGACGTCCTCTAATTGTTGTTGCAAGTTTTTACGTGGCTGCAAGAGGGTTCTAGCAAGAACGTTTTCTTACCTACGTTAAAGCCACAACGTGATTTGTCAACTTCTATTTACCCTTCATAAGGACCCTTTTTGTCGAATCCACTCCAACTAAAGTGGGAGAGACAGACACCCGCCAGCCACCTTATGCAACTAGTGCATGTCAGTCGGTGGAACCGGTCTCATGTGAGTGTACGTGTAAGGTTGGTCCGGGCCGCTTCATCCCACAATACCGCTGAAGCAAAATAAGACTAGTAGCGGCAAGAAAGTTGACAACATCTACGCCCACAACAAATTGTGTTCTACTCGTGCAAAGAGAACTACGCATAGACCTAGCTCATGATGCCACTGTTGGGGAAAGTTGCAGAAAACAAAAAAAATTCCTACGTTTCACCAAGATCAATCTATGGAGTTCATCTAGCAACGAGTGATCGGATGCATCTACATACCCTTGTAGGTCGCGTGCGGAAGCGTTCAAGAGAACGGGGATGATGAGTTGTACTCGCCGTGATCCAAATCACCGATGACCAAGCGCCGAACGGACGACACCTCCGCGTTCAACACACGTACGGTTGGGAAGACGTCTCCTCCTTCTTGATCCAGCAAGGGGGGAGGAGAGGTTGATGAAGATCCAGCAGCACTACGGCATGGTGGTGGATGCAGCAGTGGTCGCAGCAGGGCTTCGCCGAGCTTCTATGAGAGGGAAAGGTGTAGCAGGGGAGAGGGAGGCGCCAAGGCTTGAGGTGCGGCTGCCCTCCCTCCCCCCTTTATATAGGCCCCCTAGGGGGGTGCGCCGGCCCTAGGAGATGGGATCTCCTAGGGGGAGGGGGGCGGCGGCCAAGGGGTTGGAGTAGCCGCCAAGGCAAGTGGAGGCGCCCCCTCCCCTAGGGTTCCCAACCCTAGGCGCATGGGGGCCCAAGGGGGGGCGCACAAGCCCACTATGGGCTGGTTCCCCTCCCCACTTCATCCCATGGGGCCCTCCGGGATGGGTGGCCCCACCCGGTGGACCCCCAGGACCCTTCCGATGGTCCCGGTACAATACCGGTGACCCCGAAACTTTCCCGATGGCCGAAACTACACTTCCTATATATAATTCTTCACCTCCGGACCATTCCGGAACTCCTCGTGACATCCAGGATCTCATCCGGTACTCCGAACAACTTTTGGATTACTGCATACTCATATCTATACAACCCTAGCGTCACCGAACCATAAGTGTGTAGACCCTACGGGTTCGGGAGACAAGCAGACATGACCGAGACGATTCTCTGGTCAATAACCAACAGCGGGATCTGGATACCCATGTCAGCTCCCACATGCTCCTCGATGATCTCATCGGATGAACCACAATGTCGAGGACCTAATCAATCCTGTACTCAATTCCCTTTGTCAATCGGTACGTTACTTGCCCGAGACTCGATCGTCGGTATCCCAATACCTTGTTCAGTCTCATTACCGACAAGTCACTTTACTCGTACCGTAATGCATGATCCCGTGATCAACGACTTGATCACATTGAGCTCATTATGATGATGCATTATCGAGTGGGCCCAGAGATACCTCTCCGTCATACAGAGTGACAAATCCCAGTCTCGATTCGTGCCAACCCAACAGACACTTTCGGAGATACCTGTAATGTACCTTTATAGTCACCCAGTTACGTTGAGACGTTTGGCACACCCAAGGAATTCCTACAGTATCCGGGAGTTGCACAATCTCATGGTCTAAGGAAATGATACTTGACATCCAGAAAAGCTATAGCAAACGAACTACATGATCTTTGTGCTATGCTTAGGTTTGGGTCTTGTCCATCACATCATTCTCCTAATGATGTGATCCCGTTATCAATGACATCCCCATGTCCATAGCCAGGAAACCATGACTATCTGTTGATCAACGAGCTAGTCAACCAGAGGCTCACTAGGGACACATTGTGGTCTATGTATTCACACATGTACTACGATTTCCGGATAATACAATTATAGCATGAATAATAGTCAATTATCATGAACAAGGAAATATAATAATCATTTTATTATTGCCTCTAGGGCATATTTCCAATAGTTTGAACAGGAAGCCCCCAAGTGACCATAAGAGTTGTTTAATGATGCTGATTCAAATACGATCCATGTCAGACCCAAAGGGGTTAAGCTATGATTCAAATATGATCAAGAAGCCCCCAAGTGGGTTTGGCAGTATGCCGATCAAGTGGGTATCGACAGCTATGTTCTCTTTGGTTCAAATACGACCTATGTTTGAACAGGAAGCCCCCAAGTGATCACGGCTAGATTCAGATATGATCATAAGCCGGACCAAAGGAAAGCCGGATTCAGATATGATCCGCTTCTCCTTGGTTATCTCCACCACCTGACAAAGAAAACACATAAACCTTTTTTGGGAGTGGAAAAAAGGACAGAGGTCCTGCTTCATTGCTTTATGTAATATACATAGTATATGTATATATACAATAGAGCCGATGGCTCACATATAATAAGGCCGAAGATGAGCGATATTCCACGGCCGACGGGTCTCCTCCTCTGACTTACATGAGTCTTTGTGCTCCCAAACGTCGATAAGGTAGTATGATCCGTTGTTCCGATTCTTGCTGACCACAAAGGGTCCTTCCCAAGGAGGGGATAGCTTGTGCATGTCAGATTGATCTTGGATGAGTCGGAGCACTAAGTCGCCTTCCTGAAAGGTTCTGGACCTAACCCGGCGGCTGTGATAGCGGCCCAGGTCTTGCTGGTAAATCGCCGAGCGGGCTATTGCCAAGTCTCACTCTTCATCCAACAGGTCAAGTGCGTCTTGCCGAGCTTTTTCATTGTCTCCCTCAACATAAGCCGCCACACGGGGTGAGTCATGACGGATGTCACTTGGCAGGACCGCCTCTGCTCCATACACCATAAAGAAAGGCGTGTAACCCATAGATCTGTTAGGTGTAGTATTGATGCTCCAAAGTACAGAAGGTAACTCCTCCACCCAACAACCCGGCGTCCGCTACAAGGGGACCAAGAGCCGGGGCTTGATACCCCTCAAGATTTCTTGATTAGCTCGTTCTGCTTGACCATTGGATTGAGGGTGAGCCACAGCTGAAATGTCAAGCCGGATATGCTCTCGTTGACAGAACTCTTCCATAGCTCCTTTGGAGAGGTTAGTGCCATTATTAGTTATGATGCTGTGTGGAAAACCAAAGTGAAAAATCACCTTTTTCATAAACTGGACCGCCGTGGCTGCATCACACTTACTGACTGGCTCCGCCTCCACCCACTTTGTGAACTTGTCAACCGCCACCAAGAGGTGCGTCTTTTTATCCTTAGACCTTTTGAAAGGCCCGACCATATCAAGCCCCCAGACTACAAACGGCCAAGTAATTGGAATCATCCTCAATTCTTGAGCCGGCACATGGGCTCGTCGTGAGAATTTCTGACATCCGTCACATTTACTGACCAGGTCTTCTGCATCAGCATGAGCCGTCAGCCAATAAAACCCATGACGGAAAGCTTTGGCCACAAGAGATTTTGAGCCGGCGTGATGACCACAATCGCCTTCATGAATCTCACGAAGGATCTCCTGACCCTCTGTAGGTGACACACAACATTGAAACGCTCCAGTGACGCTGCAATGATGTAACTCGCCATTGACAATTGTCATGGACTTGGACCGTCGGGCGATTTGTCTTGCCAAGGTCTCATCTTCAGGCAACTCTCCCGGGTCATGTAAGCCAAATAAGGAACTGTCCAATCTGGGATAACATGGAGAGCCGCCACCAGCTGTGCCTCCAGGTCTGGTATTGCCAGATCTTCCTCTGTAGGTAACTTAACAGAAGGATTATGCAAAACATCAAGAAAGGTGTTAGGCGGCACTAGATTACGCTGAGATCCCAGCCGGCTTAAGGCATCAGCCGCCTCATTATTCCTTCGATCAATGTGTTCCACCACATAACCCTTGAAATGTCCAGCCACAGCATCGACTTCACGGCGGTAAGCCGCCATAAGGGGATCTTTAGAGTCCCACTTGCCTAACACCTGTTGAGCCACAAGGTCCGAGTCTCCCAAGCATCTTACCCAGCTCAAGTTCATCTCTTTGGCCATCCGGAGACCATGGAGTAGGGCCTCATACTCAGCTACATTGTTAGTACAAGGAAACATAAGCCGGAGCACATAACAAAATTTGTCACCTCGAGGGGAAGTTAACACGACTCCAGCCCCCGAGCCTTCCAACTGTCTGGACCCATCAAAGTGAATAGTCCAATAAGTGTTATCGGGCTTCTCCTCAGGTGCCTGTAGCTCTGTCCAGTCGTTGATGAAATCTACCAAAGCTTGAGATTTAATGGCAGTGCATGGTACGTACTTCAGACCATGAGGCCCGAGCTCGATGGTCCACTTGGCGACTCGTCCTGTAGCCTCTCTGTTTTGAATAATGTCTCCCAAGGGGGCAGAATTCACCACAATGATAGGGTGACCTTGGAAGTATTGCTTCAGCTTCCGGCTTGCCATGAACACCCCGTAAACAAGTTTCTGCCAATGAGGATATCTTTGTTTTGACTCGATGAGTACCTCACTGACATAATAAACCGGCCGTTGAACCAGATGTTCCTTACCAGCCTCCTTGCGCTCTACCACAATTGCCACACTGACGGCTCATGAATTAGCAGCCACATATAACAGCAAAGGCTCTTTGTCAATGGGAGCTGCAAGAACTGGCGGCTCAGATAACTGCCTCTTCAAATCCTCAAAAGCAGCATTAGCAGCATTACTCCAGACAAAGATGTCTGCCTTCTTCATCAGTTGGTACAGTGGTAGGGCCTTCTCACCTAACCGGCTTATGAACCGGCTTAAAGAGGCAACACGACCCGCCAGTCGCTGAACATCTTGATACATGCCGGTTTAGCCAAAGAAGTGATTGCCTTAATCTTCTCCGGATTAGCCTCGATGCCCCTGTTTGAGACCAAGAATCCCAAAAGCTTGCCTGCCGGCACACCAAATACACACTTCTCTGGGTTAAGCATCATTTTGTAAACCCGGAGATTGTCAAAGGTTTCTCTGAGATCAGATATTAAGGTTTCCGCCTCTCTGGATTTCACCACTATGTCATCCACATAAGAATGAACATTGCGCCCAATCTGATTGTGGAGACAATTCTGTACACACCGTTGATAAGTCGCCTGGGCACTCTTGAGCCCGAAAGGCATAGACACATAGCAGAAGGCTCCAAACAGAGTGATGAAAGCTGTCTTCTCCTGGTCCTTAACTGCCATCTTGATCTGATGATAACCAGAGTAAGCATCCAAAAAGCTCAAACGCGCACCACTCGCCGTACCATCAATGATTTGATCAATAAGGGGGAGAGCGAAAGGATCAGCCGGACAAGCCTTATTTAAGTCCGTGTAATCCACACACATCCGCCAGGTGCCGTTTTTCTTGAGCACGAGCACCGGGTTAGCCAACCACTCTGGGTGAAAAACTTCGACAATGAACCCAGCCGCCAAGAGCCGGGCGACCTCTTCTCCTATAGCTTTTCGTCGTTCCTCATTGAATCGCCACAGAAACTGCCTGACCGGCTTATACTTTGGATCAATATTAAGAGTGTGCTCAGCGAGTCCTCTCAGTACACCCGGCATGTCAGAAGGCTTCCATGCAAATATGTCTCGGTTCTCAGGGATGAACTCGATGAGCGCGCTTTCCTATTTAGGATCCAAGTTGGCACTGATGCTGATGCTTAGACGAATCGCCCGGAGTAAAATCAACAAGCTTAGTCTCTGCAGCCGATTTAAACTTCATAGCCGGGTCATGCTCCGTAGTCGACTTCTTGAGGGAGGTCATATCCTCCGGGTCAACATTATCTTGATAAAATTTGAGCTCCTCTGCTGCACAGACAGACTCGGCATAAGCCGCATCGCCTTCTTCACATTCCAGGGCCACCTTTCGGCTTCCATGCATAGTGATGGTACCCTTGTAACCTGGCATCTTGAGCTAGAAATAAACATAACACGACCGCGCCATGAACTTGGCATATGCCGGTCGCCCGAACAAAGCGTGATATGGACTCTTGATTTTGACCACTTCAAAAGTTAACCTTTCCGCCCTAGAAGCATGCTCGTCTCCAAAAGACACCTCTAGTTCAATCTTACCATAGGATACGCTGACTTACCACGCACCACTCCATGGAAGACGGTGTTAGAAGTCTTTAAATTCTTGTCAGTTAAGCCCATGCGCCGAAAGGTCTCGTAATAGAGGATGTTGATGCTGCTCCCTCCATCCATGAGCACCTTAGTAAATTTATAACCACCAACTTGCAGTGCCACCACCAGGGCCAGTTGACCTGGATTATCAACCCGGGGAGGGTGATCCTCCCTGCTACAGACAATAGGTTGTTTCGACCACCTCAAGTAACGAGGGACTGCCGGCTCAACCGAATTCACAGCCCTCTTATGAACTTTCTGATCATGTTTACACAAACTTGTGGTGAACACGTGATACTGCCCACTGTTTAGCTGTTTTGGATAACTCTGATAACCCGACTGCTGCTGCTGCTGACCTCCTTGACCAGACTGCTGTTGATTATAACCACCCTGGCTTCCCTGAAAACCGGATCCTGAACCGCCGCCCGGGCCATGAAAGCTGCCAGCTCCTGAGCCGCCGCCTGGGCCTTGATTGCCATCAAATGTATTAGAATTCTTGAAAGCCTTCATGATTGCGCAATCCTTCCATAAATGAGTCACTGGTTGTTCCCGGGTGTCGTGTTTCGGGCAGGGCTCATTGAGTAGTTGCTCAAGAGATGGACCTGACCCACCAAACCGAGGGGGTGGCTTTCCTTTGCGCTTCTGATTGTTACTCTGTGCATTGGCCACAAATTCCGGGTTACCATACGCCTTACGCTTATTGCCTCCTTGACTCACCGGGTTATGCTGCTGACCCTTTCCATTACCGTTCTTCTTTCCCTTCCCTGTCTTTTCGTCATCAGACGTGGGATCCTTGGTACTATCAGAATCGGCATACTTGACTAAAGCCGCCATCAGCGTCCCTATATCATTGCAATCACGCTTAAGGCGCCCCAGTTTCTGTCTTAGAGGCTCAAAGCGGCAATTCTTCTCCAGCATGAGAACTGCTGAGCCGGCATCCATCTTGTCAGACGAATGTATTATGTCTTTGACCCGGTGCACCCAATGAGTCGTAGATTCACCTTCCTCCTGCTTACAATTTGTCAGGTCCACAATCGACATAGACTGCTTGCAAGTTTCCCTGAAGTTCTGGATGAAACGGGCCTTTAGCTCTGCCCATGAACTAATGGAATTTGGTGGCAAACCCTTTAACCAAGAACGGGCCGTTCCGTCCAACATCATGGTGAAGTATTTAGCCATCTCTTCATCACTAACCTCCAGCAGCTCCATGGCCATCTCGTAACTTTCAATCCACACCCCAGGCTATAAATCGGCCATATAATTCGGCACCTTTCGAGGTCCCTTGAAATCCTTGGGCAGACGTACATTACATAGAGCCGGTACCAGACAAGGAACTCCTCCGGTTCTAGTAGCAACACCCGCCTCAACGGAAGTCGTCGGGTAAGCTGGTGAGTCCTGTTGGGCTGCTAGCTGAGCCACTAGCTGAGCCGCCCGCTCGTCCTCCTGACGTATCTGATCCTGAACCGGGTTATACCCACCGGGCTGGTTCCGGCGCTGAGCGCTACTTGACAAGGCCTCTGGCTCCATGTGTCTACTGTAACTCGGGCTCCGGTTTTGACGAGGCAGAGCTAACCAGGGCGGAGGAGTTGAGTGAATCCTGTCCCGGCTGTAGGAGTAGGTCTCTTGCTGAGCCAGGGCTGTTTGGACAAGTTCCCTGATCCACCGGGTTTCCACCGCTGTCGGATCATCACCATCTACTGGGAGAGCCGCCAAACGTGCTAATGCTGCGATTAAGTTCTCCATGGGGTTGGAGAAGTGACCCTGTGGTATTGGTATGTAATGGGGCGGTGCCATATTGCCGTGAAGAGGCGCCGTCACCTGAGGCTGGACTGGGCCTCCCGCTCCGGATGTCATAAACTGATTTGCACCTGGCGGGTTACTTGGGCCGGCCCCAGGTGTAGCAAAGAGATTCCGAGGATCATAAATCTGAGGTAAACGGGACTGAGTTTTCTGATGTCGCCTCCTCATTAGATGCGTTCAAGCTCAATGTGAGCTGAAAGGCTTCTGCCTGAAGTTGCTGCGCCCGTACGTCCAAAGCCGCCCGCTCTGTGGCTAATCTAGTATCTTCAGCTGCTAAGGTTTCCTTGGCCTAGGCGATCTCATTGCGAACCTGTGCCACCTTTGCCTCATGCTCAGATTGGTTCGCAGGGACGACTATAGCAGTTAACAAGGCCGTAAGTTTATCCATGAGATCCATCAGCACCTGAGCCGGTGAGCGCACAGGGCCTCCTGCCCCGGCTGCTCCTAACCTGGACGTTATCGCCGCTGAGGCCGTAGAATTTTGGTCGGGTTGAGTACCAGCCATGAAGACTCCTGCCCAGTTTGGCCACTCTGAGGGGTCCGGAATAGTGCTGCCATCGGAATAGCCCCCAAGCACACCATCTTGAACTTGATACAGCGGATCTGTTGAGCCGGCGGATGAATCACCGTCAGAGAGGACGGCCGGCTCACCATCACCTTCAGATCCTTCAGAAAGTTCACCTCCGTGGATGCAACCCACAAAGGCATGCTTCACGATGGGTTGAGCTCGGGCGGGTTTCGCACGCTGAGCCGTCTCGACGAGGTCGGTGCAGCTGTCCGGCTCAGGGCCCGGCTCACCAATCCGGCCGACGAAGACGTGAATTCCGCCAAAGGGGACCCGGTACCCGTACTCAATTGAGCCGGCATCGGGGCCCCAGCCTTCGTCGTCGATGTAGATCTTGCCGCGACGACTCTTGGTCATCCGGCCAACTGCGTATCCCTTGAGCCCTTCGAAGCTGCCCTTCAAGAACTCAAATCCACCGTGTGCTGGCCCCATAGTGGGCGCCATCTGTCGTGGAATTGTCACGGCAGATGTCCTTTTGAAAGGACTTAATCGTGGAGCCATCGCAACTAGGAAGCTTAAAGGGGTTAATCCGGACAAGGACACGCGAGGTTTATACTAGTTCAGCCCCTTACGGTGAAGGAAGGCCTACGTCTAGTTGGGTTGGAATTGCTTGAGGTTTCGATGACCATGGAGCGAAATACGCTATGCCTGGCTCTCGATCAGTTGTTTCTCCCCTAAGCCGTTGGTGGGTCGTCCCCTTATATACACGGGTTGACGCCTTGCGGCCTACAGAGTCCTGGCCAGCTCATAAACAGTGTCCGGCTCGGCGACTAGTTACTTCTACCTTACAGTACAAGTTATACCATCATGGCGGTTTATCTTTACGGGCCCCAGAGTCGCCTGTGGGCCTTTAAGCCTTTTAGTGAACCGCCATCTTCATGCCTTGATCTTGGGCTTCTGATGAACCTCTATTGCATAACCCGGCCCCCCTGGATGGCTTACACAAATAGTCATATCCCCAACAATGATGATGGAGATCATGGTGTCATGCCGGTGACGAAGGTGATCATGCCGCGCCTCGAAGATGGAGATCAAAAGGCGCAAGATGATATTGGCCATATCATGTCACTTTATGATTTTCATGTAATGTTTGTCATGTTTACATCTTATTTGCTTAGAATGACAGTAGCATAAATAAGATGATCCCTCGCTAAAATTTCAAGAAAGTGTTCCCCCTAACTGTGCACCGTTGCGAAGGTTCGTTGTTTCGAAGCTCCACGTGATGATCGGGTGTGATAGGTTCTAACGTTCGCATACAACGGGTGTAAGCCAGATTTACACACGCAATACACTTAGGTTAACTTGACGAGCCTAGCATGAACAGACATGGCCTCGGAACACAGAAGATCGAAAGGTCGAACATGAGTCGTATAGTGGATACGATCAACATGAAGATGTTCACCGATGATGACTAGTCCGTCTCATGTTATGATCGGACACGGCCTAGTTGACTTGGATCATGTATCACTTAGATGAGTAGAGGGATGTCTATCTAAGTTGGATTTCATTGAATAATTTGATTAGATGAACTTAATTATCATGAACATAGTCAAAAGGTCTTTGCAAATTATGTCGTAGCTCACGCTTTGGTTCTACTGTTTTAGATATGTGCCTAGAGAAAATTTAGTTGAGAGTTGATAGTAGCAATTATGCGGACTGGGTCCGTGAACTGAGGATTGTCCTCATTGCTGCACAGAAGGGTTATGTCCTTAATGCACCGCTCAGTGTGTTGAACCTCGAGCATCGTCTATAGATGTTGGGAAACATCTGACATACACGTTTTGATGACTACGTGATAGTTCAGTGTGTAATACTAACGATTTAGAATTGTGGCACCAAAGACGTTTTTGAAACATCGCAGAACATATGAGATGTTCCAAAGACTGAAATTGGGATTTCAGACTAGTGCCCTTGTCAAGAGGTATGAGACCTCTGACAAGTTTCTTAAGCCTGCAAACTAAGGGAGAAAAGCTCAATCGTTGAGCATGTGCTCAGATTGTCTAAGTACTACAATCACTTGAATCGAGTGGGAGTTAATCTTCATGATGAGATAGTGATGGTTCTCCATAGTCACTGCCACCAAGCTATTAGAGCTTCGTGATGAACTATAACATATTAGGGATATACATGATGATCCTTGAGCAACTCACGATGCTTGACACCGCGAAAGTAGAAATCAAGTAGGAGCATCAATTGTTGATGGTTAAACCACTAGTTTCAAGAAGGGCAAGGGAAAGAAGGGATACTTCATGAAACGACAAATCAGTTGCTGCCCTAGTGAAGAAACCTAAGGTTGAACCCAAACCCGAGACTAAGTGCTTCTTTAATGAGGGAAGCGGTCACTGAAGCAGAACTACCCTAGATACTTGATAGATGAGAAGGCTGGCAAGGTCGACAGAAGTATTTTGAATATACGTTATATTATTGTGTACTTTACTATAGTACTCCTAGTAGCACCAGGGTATTAAATACCGGTTCGGTTGCTAAGTGTTAGTAACTCGAAATAAAAGGCTGCGGAGACTAGCTAAAGATGAGATGACGATATGTGTTGGAAGTGTTTCCAAGGTTGATGTGATCAAACATCGCACGCTCCCTCTACCATCGGGATTGGTGTTAAACACAAATAATTGTTATTTGGTGTTTGCGTTGAGCATAGACATGATTGGATTATGTTTATCGCAATACGGTTATTCGTTTAAGGAGAATAATGGTTACTTTGTTTATTTGAATAATACCTTCAATGGTCTTGCACCTAAAGTGAATGGTTTATTGAATCTCGATCGTAGTGATACACATGTTCATGCCAAAAGATATAAGATAGTAATGATAGTACCACATACTTGTGGCACTGCCATTTGAGTCATGTTGGTATAGAACGCATGAAGAAGCTCCATGTTGACTCACTCGTTTTTGAAAAGATTGAGACATGCGAACCATGTCTATTGGTAGATATGCATGAAGAAACTCCATACAGATGCTAACAAGTATGCAAAGCTCTAGCAATCCTTCTAAGGGCCGGAGTAAGCATCTCGGAGTTGGAATGTACGCTTTGATGAGATGATCAAAGATTTTGGGTTTATACAAAGTTTATGAGGAACTTGTATTTCCAAAGAAGTGAGTGGGAGCACTATAGAATTTTTTGATGAGTATATGTTGTTAACATATTGTTGATCAGAAATGATGTAGAATTTCTGGAAAGCATACAAGGTTATTTGAAAAGTGTTTTTCAATGGAAAACCTAGATTAAGCTACTTGAACATTGAGCATCAAGATCTATAAGGATAGATCAAAAATGTTTAATAGTCCTTTCCAATGAATACATACCGTGACAAGATTTTGAAGGAGTTCAAAATAGATCAGCAAAGAAGGAGTTCTTGGCTGTGTTACAGGGTGTGAGTATTGAGTAAGACTCAAGACCTGACCACGGCAGAAGAGAGAGAAAGGACGAAGGTCGTCCCCTATGCTTTAGACGTAGGCTCTACAGTATGCTATGCTGTGTACCGCACCTGAAGTGTGCCTTTCCATGAGTTAGTCAAGGGGTACAAGAGTGATCCAGGAATGGATCATATGACAATGGTCAAACTTATCCTTAGTAACTAGCAGACTAAGGAATTTTCTCGATTATGGAGGTGGTAAAAGAGTTCGTCGTAAAGGGTTACGTCGATGCAAACTTTGACACTAATCCGGATGACTCTGAGTAGTAAACCGGATTCGTATAGTAGAACAGTTATTTGGAATAGCTCCAAGTAGCGCGTGGTAGCTGCATCTACAAGACGACATAGAGATTTTTAAAGAACACATGGATCTGAAAGGTTCAAACCCATTGACTAATAAACCTCTTTCGCAAGCGAGATATGAACAAACCCCATTGGTGTTGGATTCATTACAATCACATAGTGATGTGAACTAGATTATTGACTCTAGTGCAAGTGGGAGACTATTGGAAATATGCCCTAGAGGCAATAATAAAATGGTTATTATTGTATTTCCTTATTCATGATAATTGTCTATTGTTCATGCTATAATTGTATTAACCAGAAACAGTAATACATGTGTGAATACATAGACCACAACATGTCCCTAGTAAGCCTCTAGTTGACTAGCTCATTGATCAATACACGGTCATGGTTTCCTAACCATGGATATTGGGTGTCATTGATAACGGAGAATGATGTGATGGACAAGACCCAATCTTAAGCGTAGCACAAGATCGTGTAGTTCATTTGCTAAAGCTTTTCTAATGTCAAGTATCATTTCCTTAGACCATGAGATTGTGCAACTCCCGGATACCGTAGGAATGCTTTGGGTGCACCAAACGTCACAACGTAACTGGGTGGCTATAAAGGTGCACTATAGGTATCTCCGAAAGTGTCTGTTGGGTTGGCACGAATCGAGACTGGGATTTGTCACTCTGTATGACGGAGAGGTATCTCTGGGCCCACTCGGTAATGCATCATCATAATGAGGTCATTGTGACTAAGTAGTTGGTCACGGGGTCATGCATTACGGAACGAGTAAAGTGACTTGCTGGTAACGAGATTGAACGAGGTATTGGGATACCGACGATTGAATCTCGGGCAAGTAACGTACCGTTTGACAAAGGGAATTGTATATGGGATTGCTTGAATCCTCAACATCGTGGTTCATCCAATGAGATCATCGTGGAACATGTGGGAGCTAACATGGGTATCCAGATCCTGCTGTTGGGTATTGGCCGGAGAGTTGTCTTGGTCATGTCTGCATGATTCCCGAACCCGTAGGGTCTACACACTTAAGGTCTGATGACGCTAGGGTTATAGGGAAAGTTTGTACATGGTTACCGAATGTTGTTCGGAGTCCCAAATGAGATCCCGGACGTCATGAGGAGTTCCAGAATGGTCTGGAGGTAAAGAATAATATATATAGGAAGTGAGGTTTTGACCACCGGAAGTGTTTCGGGCATCACCAGTAATGTACCAGGACCACAGGAGCGTTCTGGGGTCCACCGGGAGGGGCCACCAGCCCCGGAGGCTTGCATGGGCCAAGAGTGGGAAGGGACCAGCCCCTGAGTGGGCTGGTGCGCCTCCCACCAGGGCCCAAGGCGCAGCTAGGAGGAGAAGGGGGGAAACCCTAGGCGCAGATGGGCCTAAGGCCCACCCTAGGGCGGGCCCCCCCTCTCCCCCTCTTGGCCGCCCCCTCCATCCCATCTAGGGCTGCCGACCCCTAGGGGTGGGAACCCTAGAGGGGGCGCACCCTCCTCCCCTCCTCCTATAAATAGTGGGGGTTTTGGGGCTTCCCAACATACGAGTCTCTCTCCCTCTTGGCGCAGCCCTACCCCTCTCCCTCCTCGTCTCTTGCAATGCTTGGCGAAGCCCTGCTGGCGTGCCACGCTCCTCCACCATCACCACGCCGTCGTGCTGCTGCTGGATGGAGTCTTCCCCAACCTCTCGCTCTCTCCTTGCTGGATGAAGGCGCGGGAGACGTCACCGGGCTGTACGTGTGTTGAACGCGGAGGCGCCGTTGTTCGGCGCTTAGATCGAAATCGACTGCGATCTGAATCGCCGCGAGTACGACTCCATCAACCGCGTTCTTGTAACGCTTCCGCTTAGCGATCTTCAAGGGTATGAAGATGCACTCCCTCTCTCTCGTTTCTAGCATCTCCTAGATTGATCTTGGTGACACATAGGAATATTTTGAATTATTGCTACATTCCCCAACACCTCCTCCTCTGCCGTCTTCCTCTTCCTCCTCGGGCTGAGGGATCCATAATCAAAAGTGACCTCCATGTCAACATTCGCCGGAGGAGGAGAAGGAGGTGGTATCTAGGCACGCGCGGATGAAGAAGTGGCGGCTGTCTTCTTCTTCACCGGGGCCTTCGCCGGCTTCTTTGCCACCGCGGCCCTCGTATGGCGCCCGGGCTCCTCCAAGGTCAGCTGTTACCGCGCAGCCCTGCCGGGCCGAACCGGCTCACCGGAACTAGCCCGCCGGAGGACTCGCCCCCTCCCCGTAGGTGGCGTCGGCTCTGTGGTCTCGGCCTCCTCCTCTGACGACCCGCCGTTCACATCTTCAACCAAAGGAGCCTCGGTGCCAGCGCTGCTGACTCCCCCGGCGGCCGCCACCCACCGAGCGAGCTCCTCCTCCACGGCCATTGTGGCCTTGTTCTCCACTCTGCTGGCGTTGCCAGCCTCCCTGGCAAGTTGCGCCTCCCTCGCCCTGGTGGCGATGTAGTTCAGCTCCGCCTGGGAGGTGTCTTGGACAAGCAGCCACTCGGCGTCGGCGTTGACATACGCCTCGTGCAGGGTGTCGAAGAACTCCTGCACTTCAGCGTCCTCCGGTTCCTTCCAGCTCGGGACAGGGCCGTGCGCATTGCAGTCCGGCATCATGGCGATGATCTCGGACCGACGCGAGTAGTTGCACAACGGGGCCACCCCCGTCGGCAACTTGAACAGAGCCCCCTTGAGGACCTTGCCGGCCCTCGCGGCGGCCCTCGCAACCTTGCCGGTCCGCTCGACCTCGCCGTCGCGGCCCATGTCGAGCTGGAAGATCCGCTGGCAGAAATAGGCATGCACCATCACTGTGAAGTTATGGTCGAGGCCGGGGCGGAGCCGCATGAGGTCAGCAGGGTTCGTGAAGAGCCAGGCTGGCCTCCCCTTGTTATGCAAAGGAGCAATCCGGTAACGGATGAAGTCCGCCCCAATCATCTTAAGGATGAGCCCGGCCTGGGTAAGCCGAAGAATCCTGGTGGTGGTAACCGTGAGCTTCCGTCGTCGGCGTCGACGTCGCTCCAATCGCTTTCGCGAATCGACGGTGCCCAGCGAACTCTGCAGAACGCCGGCGGGTCCTTCTCTTTGATCCAGCACCATCGGCCCCGCCATTCTTTCCACCTCTCCTTCATGGCACCGTCTGGGTACGCTCCCTTGGATTTTGGGATCCAGGCGACGCACCCCGAGATGGCACCTCCCGTTTGGATCCGAGGGAAGAAGTAATGGCCGAAGAGCGCCGTGTTGGGGTGCACCCCGGCAAAGCCTTCGCAGAGGTGCGTGAAAAGGGCCATGCACGCCACTGTGTTCGGGGTAAAATCCAGGAGGTGGAAGCTGAAGGTGTGCATGATGTCGCTGAAGAAATCAGAGAAGGGAGGACAGAGCCCGCAAGAAAAATAATCAACAAAGAAGGGGTACCGAATTGGGGCAGCCTCGGCGCAGTCGGCGGGGATGACGCGCATGGCCGGATGCCCCGAATTCTCTCCCCCCGTCTTCACTCCCCACAGGGGCCTGAAGGAGTCCCGAAGCTCGAACACGTCGACCGTCGAGGGGAGAAAGCGGACTCCATCCGCTGCACCGCCAGCGCACTCTCCGGTGGCTCCGCGGCTCCGGCGTCCTTGGCCACTCCCTTGCCCTTGGTGGATTTTGGCGCCATGGCGAGTGGGGGAGGAGGGCAGGACAGAGGGCGGCGGAAGCACAATGACGGCAAGCAGGGACGAAGCTTAAGGAAGAAGAGGAAGGCAGACGGAGGTTTCCGAGATTGGGGTTGCGTGAAGGGTAAAAGGAACAGTGCGCCCACGGTTATCCCTTTTTATGAGGAAGCCGCGGGGCGCGCTGCCCGTTTACTGCGACGTGACGCATGCATGTGGAAACCGCCCCACGCATGCCGCCCACGCCACGCACGCCCCTCCACGACGCGCCGTGCGCGCGGGTCGTGGGAGGCGGAGCGCGCGAAGAAACTTACCACGGTAAAAACCGCCCCACCTGCCCGCGCACCATTTTGGGCCTGGCCCAACAACGCATCGCACTTATGTGTGGCCCAGGCCCCGGGGCTCCTGTCGGTGTACAAAAATAGGGGCGCATCTTTGTACCCCTTTCCTGTGCACGGGTAGTCAGAGCCGCGCCCACCGCCACACCAAACAGAACGAGGGAGGTGAGCCAAGGTAAGATCGAAGCCCAAGGCATTCAAAGCAACGCCAAGGCCAAGACCACAAAGAGCAGAGGGACGAAGCAAGTTCCCCCAGCAAGACCCTTGCCGGGTGGCCTCAGCGGCCCCGGCAAGACTCTTGCCGGGACAGCTCGCCCCGCACCAACAGAGCGAGCCATCCTTGAGCCCACGCCCCCCCAGTGCCATCATCAACATGGGGCCAGGGCTTGGGAAGACACCCCTGTGGTGACATATAGATCTTTGTGAAGACATATTCAAGATCAGATCAGAAGACGACGATCCTCGGCAAGATCCTTGCCAAGGAAGGCCACCAGACCCCCGGCAAGATCCTTGCTGGGGACGACAACACGCCACGGCGAGACCCTTGCCGGGCCACCCGGCAAGGCCCTCGCCAAAGACGCTGGCAAGGCCACTGCCAAGCCCACGTCAATCAAGCTTCCACCGCCATTCACATGCAGCTGCCAGCCCAACCAGCTGGGCGGGCACCTACGTGGCAACATGCAGCTCCCAGGCCAACTCATCAAGCGCCTGTGTGGCGGCATGCAGATCTTCGTGAAGGCTCCACCATTGTGCCAACTCAGCTGCCTGCCTGCCTACATGGCACCACACGCATCCCCGATCGAGGTGCATGTCAAAGCGAGGAGGAGCAGCGACGGACGGGACCGTCCTCGCCTCCATCCCCGATAAAGTAAGAGGACACCTAAGCGATGCATTAAATGCACCTTGTCCTGTAATACGAGGGATAACCTCGTGCCACTGTAGACCTTTCCACCTCTTGTGGCCACTGTGGAAACCCCTTTTTCCTATAAAAGGAGGCCCAAGGCGACGAGGAGAGGGATTCAGCTCTTTGGAACCACACACTAACCACAACTAGTTCGAGAGCCCAAGATCTCTCAGAAATACACCCACCAAAGTAGGACTAGGGTGTTACGCATCCTCACGGCCCGAACCTGGGTAAACGATCCTTGTGTTGTCTACTAGCCCTGCTCTCCTCGCAACCCTGCACCCCAGAAACCGTAGTAGGGATTCTTGTGATCCCATAGGTGTCGTTCCACACCGACACAAATCAACGAAGCTATTTAGATGGGTAGCGGCATCTTCACTAGGAACACCGGAAAATGGATCTTTCATGACAAGATTTAGCAAAGCAACATTAATTTCACAAGATTCAGCATCGGTAAGAGGAGCAATCGGAGTGCTAATAAAATCATTGTTGTTGCTATTGGTAAAGTCACACAATTTGGTATTATCTTGAGCCATCGCGACAAGCAAGCAATCCGACACACAAGCAAACAAGAAACGGGCAAAAGAGGAAAATAGAGAAAGAGAGGGAGGATAGAGAGAGAGGGCGAATAAAACGGCAAGGGTGAAGTGGGGAGAGGAAAACGAGAGGCAAATGGCAAATAATGTAATGCGGGAGATAAGGGTTTTGTGACGGGTACTTGGTATGTTGACTTTTGCGTAGACCTCCCCGGCAACGGTGCCAGGAATCCTTCTTGCTACCTCTTGAGCACTTGCGTTGGTTTTCCCTTGAAGAGGAAAGGGTGATGCAGCAAAGTAGCGTAAGTATTTCCCTCAGTTTTTGAGAACCAAGGTATCAATCTAGTAGGAGGCCACGCAGGAGTCCCTCGCACCTACACAAACAAATAAATCCTCACAACCAACGCGATAAGGGGTTGTCAATCCCTACACGGTCACTTACGAGAGTGAGATCTGATAAGATAATATTTTTGGTATTTTTAGGATAAAGATGCAAAGTAAAATAAAAGGTAAAGGAAATAAATAAGTATTGGAAGATTAATATGATAGAAGATAGACCCGGGGGGCATAGGTTTCACTAGTGGCTTCTCTCGAGAGCATAAGTATTCACGGTGGGTAGACAAATTACTGTTGAGAAATTGACAGAATTGAGCATAGTTATGGGAATATCTAGGTATGATCATGTATATAGGCATCACGTATGAGACAAGTAGACCGACTCCTGCCTGCATCTACTACTATTACTCCACATATCGACCGCTATCCAGCATGCATCTAGAGTATTAAGTTCAAGAGAACAGAGTAACGCTTTAAGCAAGATGACATGATGTAGAGGGATAAACTCATGCAATATGATGAAAACCCCATCTTGGTATCCTCGATGGCAACAATACAATACGTGCCTTGCTTCCCCTACTGTCACTGGGAACGGACACCGTAAGATTGAACCCAAAGCTAAGCACTTCTCCCATGCAAGAAAGATCAATCTAGTAGGCCAAACCAAACTGATAATTCGAAGAGACTTGCAAAGATAACGAATCATACATAAAAGAATTCAGAGAAGATTCAAATATTGTTCGTAGATAAACTTGATCATAAACCCACAATTCATCGGTCTCAACAAACACACCGCAAAAGAAGATTACATCAAATAGATCTCCACAAGAGAGGGGGAGAACTTTGTATTGAGATCCAAAAGGAGAGAAGAAGCCATCTAGCTAATAATTATGGACCCGTAGGTCTGAGGTAAACTACTCACACTTCATCGGAGGGGCTATGGTGTTGATGTAGAAGCCCTCCGTGATCGATGCCCCCTCTGGCGGAGCTCCGGAACATGCCCCGAGATGGGATCTCATGGATACAGAAAGTTACGATGGTGGAATTAGGGTTTTGGCTTCGTATCTGGTAGTTTGGGGGTACGTAGATATATATAGGAGGAAGGACTACGTCAGTGGAGCAACAAGGGGCCCATGAGGGTGGAGGGTGCGCCTGGGGGGGGGGGGGGTAGGCGCGCCCCCCTACCTCATGTCCTCCTGGTTGATGTCTTGACGTAGGGTCCAAGTCCTCTGGATCATGTTTGTTCCGAAAATCACGTCCCCGAAGGTTTCTTTCTGTTTGGACTCCTTTTGATATTCTTTTTCTGCGAAACCCTAAAATAGGCAAAAAAACAACAATTCTGGGATGGGCCTCCGGTTAGTAGGTTAGTCCCAAAAATAATATAAAAATGTGTAATAAAGCCCAATAATATCCAAAACAGAATATAATATAGCATGGAACAATAAAAAAGTATAGATACGTTGGAGATGTATCACTACCTTAGCCGAACGAGCGGAACGTAAGGTGGTAAGCACAGGAGCCGGGCAACCCAACTATAGACCAAAGACATGATTCGGAGCCGATGCGTATAATGCAATATCTGGGACGCCGAAGAGTTCCCTATAGGTGTTCGGACTTGAAATGTGCAGGGCCGAATCCAACCCTCGGTGTTAAGGCCGGACTAAGGCACATGTGGCAGTCTGAGGTAGGGAGGGAACACTGATGATAACATAAAATAAAATGATTTCCAAACAAAGTAGTGATCAACGGTTTCCTTTATACCCTGATTAATATGTCGAGCCGTGTTGTTACAGATAATGCCAAAAACATCGAGGCCATTTTACATGCCGAAAGTTTATTCAAGGGAAAGGTTTATACAGAGCCTAAACGAAATGATTTAAGAATCCCAATGATGCCCTGCTGCACGTCTGCACCGTTTCTCCTTGGTGAGATGTCCTTGAAGGGGAGGAGTCTGATGGTCATCTGCTAAAAAGAGGAACCTAGAAGAAGGTCCTTGCACAACCGTAGATTAGGTAGGTTCTTGACCTGAACCTACAGTAGAAGAATATTTGAGGTCCGAATAGGGTCAAACCGTACTATTGGCCTATTCTGCAGTGTGCCTCTGTCGCTGCCCAAGGTATTTTAAGGGCGTAATTGTGTACGCAAGGTACATACACCGCAGCCTTATGGGGTAACCGTCGGAGGCTAAACTGCTATTCGAGCTCAGGTTCCACCGAGCTACCGCATTGTAACGTGGTTCGGACACGTTTAGCAGTCTCCTGGGTCTTGACGACCGATGAGTTGTTCGGCTTGATGAGGCCGCTCTGTACTTCGGCTACTAGGGTCGTGGTATGCTCCTCGGTACGGAAGGAGCGCTTCATATTTCCATTTACTGTGATGACGCCATGAGGTCTAGGCATTTTTAGCTTCAGATAAGCGTAGTGCGGGACTATGTTGAAGCAGGCAAAAGTTGTTTGTCCGAGCAGTGCGTGATAACCACTGTGATAAGACGACGTCGAAGATCAATTCTTCGCTTCAGAAATTGTCTGGAGAGCCGGATACTATTTCTAGTGTTAAGGATCCCGTGCAGCGGGCCTCCGTGTCAGGTATCACTCCTTTAAAGGCAGTGTTGCTAGGCTTGATTCTTGATGGGTCGATACCCATCTTACGGACAGTATCCTTATAAATCAAGTTGAGGCGGTTGCCGCCATCCATAAGGACTTTAGTGAGATGGTACCCGTCGATGATAGGATCGAGTACCAGGGTCGCCAAGCCTCCGTAACTATACTGGTTGGGTGGTCCCTGCGATCAAAGGTGATTGGACAAGCTGACCATGGATTAAATTTTGGGGCGACAGGCTCTACGGTGTAGACGTCCCGTAATGAGCGTTTGTGCTCCCTCTTGGGGATGTGGGTGACATAGATCATGTTCACTGTTTTCACCTCGGGGGGAATTGTTTCTGTCCCCCAGTGTTCGGTGGGCGAGGTTCATCATCGTCCTCGCTTTGAGGTCCTTTCCCCTTATGCTCGGCATTTAACTTACCGGCCTGCTCAAAAACCCAGCAATTTATGTTGGTGTGGTTGGCAGGATTGTCAGGGGTGCCATGAATCTGGCAAGGTCTCTCTAGTATTTTCTCCAAGTTGGATGGACCGTCCCGATTGCCTTTCAACGGCTTCTTCCGCTGGCCGGGTTTGGAGCCACTGAATCCAGCAATTACTGTCGTGTCCTCTGTTTCTCCGTTATTGTTTCGACGCTTGTTTTCATTGCGTCGTGGCCTGCCATTGTCATCCCTGGCCTCAGAAGTGCCGAGGTCGCTGGTATTGTTTCTTCTATGAGCCAACCAACTATCTTCGCCCACACAGAAGCGGGTCATAAGTGCGGTAAGAGCCGCCATGGTCTTCGGCTTTTCCTGTCCGAGGTGTCGAGCGAGCCATTCGTCACAGACGTTGTGCTTAAACGCCGCTAAGGCCTCGGCATCCGAACAATCCACGATTTAGTTATTTTTACTTAAGAACCGATTCCCAAGTTTTGAGCTGACTCTCCGGGTTGCTGGATTATGTGACTCAAGTCATTAGCATCCGATGGCCGTAGTTAAGTGCGTTGAAAGTTGGCCTGAAAGGCATCCTCTAGGTCTTCCCAACTTCCAATGGAGTTCTCTGGGAGTCTATTTAACCAGTGCCGTGCTGTTCCTTTCATCTTTAGAGGAAGGTATTTAATGGCCTGGAGGTCATCTCCGTGAGCCATGTGAATGTGGAGAAGAAAATCTTTAATCCATACTGCAGGATCCGTCGTTCCATCATATTGCTTGATGTTCACAGGTTTAAATCCTTCCGGGAATTGGTGCTGCATTACCTCATCAGTACATCACATGGGGTGTGTGGCACCTCTATATCGGGCAACATCACAGCGAAGTTCGGATGACATCTGTGTTCGGTGCTAACCCCAGAATTGGTTATGTTTGTTGTGCCAGGCTTGATGGTCGTCATCCCATGTGGGGCACGTCCTCTTGATCCATAGATTGATCTTGTCTTGCCATCTCTATTGGCCAGGCCCTATGTAGGTCGTATGTGTATCCCGGAGCCGCTGTCTCCTTGCCTCTGTGGTGAGGGGCGTGGGCCGGTGTTCGGCATAATTAGCCGTTTTGTCCCGTCCACGGGGTGGTCGGTCCTGTTGATCAGCCTGATTGTATTTTGATGGTATTAGCGCAAGGGCCTCATCATCAAATTGTGGCGTAGCCTGCGTTTTGCGTAACTCTTTGTTGAACGCTCAAAGCCATATCCTTCTTCGGCGGCTAGGACCTTAGTCCATCTATCATTGAGCATATCTTGTTCGGCTTTAACCTGCTGCTGTTTCTTTTTTAGGCTTTGCGCGGTGGCGATTAGTTGTCACTTGAAGTGTTCTTGTTCGAGGGGTTCCTCTGGGACGATGAAATCTTCATCACCGAGGCTGACATCCTCTTCGGAGACAGGTAAGTACTTACTATCTTCCGAATCTTCGTGATCGGCGAGTTCTTCGGGGATGAATTGACCCTCTTCCCTTTCATCCTTCTCGAATGCAGGCTCCACGGGGTTTTCTGGGTCTTCGGCATTATCCGGAGTGTCATTTTCTCTGATGCTAGTGTTTCTTTCCCTTTCTCGACGCGATCGTGAGCGCCACCGCTGATGCCGGCATTTTGGTGGTTCATCGACAGGCTTATCCTCATCTAGATCCTGAGTGCAATCTTCGTCCTTCTTCTCAGGGGTGTCTACCATGTATACATCATAAGTAGAAGTGGTCGTCCAACGCCCGGTGATGGGCAGGTTTTGACCTGGTTCGGCTTCGACATCGTCATCCATGCCATTGATGTCTTCAGAAGCGTAGTCTAGCATGTCAGTTAAATCCTCGACAGTTGCTACTAAGTGGGTGGTGGGTGGGACATAAAATCCGCTAGTCTCAGCCCCCAGTTCGAACTAGGCATAGTTTGGAGGTGACACCTCCGTGATGTCGAGAGATTGTATTAAGTCCAGCGCCTCGTTTAAGAGCGAGAGTTGGACAGGTGTCTGAGGATCTGCGGAACTAGGTTCGGCGATAACCGCTAGACCGAGCCCAAAGGACACAGGCCTCGAGAGTTCGGAGTTGGTGCACAGAGGCGAGTATGGCTTCCCGAAGACCGGGAGAGTCCCGTTTGACTCCGGGTCCGCCGATAGCATGGTCGCATCTGGGTTTCCTGCTAGAAGCTCCATGATGGGAGAGAGTCCAGCGGGGTTCACCCTCCCTTCTTCGAATGAAGTGGTCCGGCCCAGATCTAAGGCCGAGGCGGACACGAGTGTCGACCCCTAGACATGATCTGATAGTACATGCGAAGGGCCTCCTTCGCGTGGATGGGGAGCGGTGGCCTAGGCCGTGAACCCCTCAAAGATAAGGTCTCCTCAGATATCGGTGATGTAGTTCGAACTTCCAAACCTGATCTGGTGACCAAGGGCGTAGCTGTCGACCTGATCAAGGTGACCGGTCAAGTAGGCACATAGCATGAAGCCGCAAAACACAAAGAGTTGACTAGGGAGAAAGGTCTCCTCGGAAAAAGCACCATCGTCGATGACGAGGCGAGCCATCGATTCTTCTGTCGACAACACAATGGAACTCTCAATGAAAGCACCAATGTCAGTGTCAAAACCGACAAATCTCGCGTAGGGGGTCCCAAGCTATGTGTCTGAGGATCGATGATAACAAGGGACAATAGGGACACAATGTTTATCCAGGTCCGGGCCCTCTTAAAGGAGGTAAAACCCTACGTCCTGCTTGATTGTATTTGATGGTTATAGGGGTTACAAGAGTTGATCTACCTAGAGATCGTAATGGCTAAACCCTAGCTGTCTAGCCTATGATTATTCTGATAGCCTCTACGGACTAAACCCCCTGGTTTATATACACATCGGAGGGGCCTAGGGTTGTACATAGTCAGCTTGCAGAGGAAGGAAACATTACACCCAGACACCAAACTTGTCATTCTACACACATAGTTGCCCTACCCAGACACGGGGGATAGCCTTCCGCTTTATCTTCACAGCCCATCAGTCCGTCCCATATCAAATAGACCGGAGTCCCAAGGACCCCCTAATCCAGGACTCCATCACTATCCCTTATGGAAGGAGAAGATGAAGATCCATCTCCGAGCGATTAATGATGATATGTGGAATGTGGTGCAAGTTGGATTCACGGTTGCTATACCTCAAGCCCCCCTGACAAAGAGAAGAAAGTCATTTAGATGGATGCGCAAGCAAAAGATGAAATTGGTGGCCATCTCTCTCGTGCGCAATTTCTTCACTATTGCCAGTGTGAAACTACGAAGGAATTGTGGGGAGTCCTCGAGAAGATAAATGAAGGTGTTTCAACTCAGAAAGAAGCTCGGATTGATACCCTTCGAGCAAAATTCAATCGGTTCAAGTGCATTGGAAATGAAAGCTGTCAACAAACATTAGACCGTCTGAGTGACAAAGCAAATGAGATTCAAGGTCTCGATGCAAAAGACATCACTGACCATGAAGTTGTGAAGAAACTGCTCCGATCGCTTGACAGTTCATTCGACACACTTGTCCTGATGATCCATGAACGAGATGATTTCAAATCCCTCGACTCTGCTGATATCATTGAAAGACTGAACACCCACAAGGACTAAGAAGAAGAGAGATTTGTATGTCTCAAGTCAACGCAAAAATCATGCTCTCAAAGTTCTGGCTGATTCTTCCTCCGATGGAAATGTCAAAGAAGATTCAGATGACCCAGAAAGGCCCGACAAAGATCTCACACTAATCATGAAAAGATTCCAGTGTCTTCCCAGGAAGATCCAGTTCCAGAAGAAAACTTCAAGCCACTCTGGCAATTCAAAATCATCATCAAAACATATGGGAAGATTCAGATGACCAAGAAAGGCCCGGTAAAGATCTCACACTAATCACGAAAAGATTCCAGTGTCTTCCCAGGAACATCCAGTTCCAGAAGAAAAGTTCAAGCCACTCTGGCAGTTCCAGAAGGCATACATCGGCAAGGCGCCGAAGAAGCTAACGAATCTGATGAAGATTCTGACTCTGCATGGCTGGCATAGCTAACTCTTCCTCCCCTGCTACAAACTTCTTTAGGAATCCATCAAGCAACGATGAATCTCCTGCCTACTGCTCAATGGCCAAAGCCTCGAAGGAAAAGGTATCCTCCAAACATCACAAGGTTCACTCTAGTTATCAATATTCTTCTCATGAGGATGTCCATGCTAAACTGACCAAAATTGCCAATATTCAACAAAACTCTCTTGAAAAGATTGAGAAACCTCAGGAAATCTGAAGGGTTTTTGGTTGAGGAGATGGAAAGAAATCAGTTATTGACCGAAGAGTATTCCACTCTCGAGTCACGAATGGAAGAACTATCAACTCGTCATGATTTTCTCTCAGCTGACCACGAGAGATTGACTTATGACTACCTAAAAAGAAAACAGGAGCTCGAGTCGCTGAGAGAGGCTCATGATGACTTGATCAAAGAAAATTCTCTTCTCACCCAACAACTTAAAGATAAAGCTGAAGTGTTGGAGCCACCACGTTTAAAATGCCTTGAACGGACCAATGTTGAATCATCTGTGAGTGCTAACCCCTCGGTCAAGGAAAATGGTTCTGTTTCTGATGAAAATGCTAGCTAGAAGGATCTTCTTCAGACAAGAATGTTCAAATCTCTCAAAGGGCATCAAACCCTTTGTGATGTTCTGAAGAAATCTATTCTTCACAAAAATCCCAGGAAGGTATCGGTTTCGAAAGGAAACTGAATGAAAATGGTTCATACTGGGAACCTCATCAATATCCTCGCACTGTGTGGGTACCTGGAAAGAGCAAAACGCTCAATCCAGCATTACTTTCGGGATATAACTCTCCCATACCTGAATATCCTGATGATGATTCTTTGGACAACTATAAGTTGTTCAAAAATCAACATGGTTATGTTGTTGCTCGCTATGTTGGACCAAATAGCAGGAATCCTCTCCCCCCCCCAAAGAAAGCTATATGGGTGCCTAAGAAAACTATCGAAGCATTACCCATTACCACTTTACTAACTATGCAGGCTCAAAATGCTCGATATTTCCTGGAGAAAGTTCGACAAAATGAATATATGCATACCTCTTTCAATCACTATGCTCATTCATCTGGAAGGAATTTTAATGCTTATTCTTTCAATTATGCTCATACTTCCTCGAGCAACAATTATGCTTACCGAAAGAAATCATATCATGCTCGCTCTATTGTTTTGAAGCCACCTGCAAAGATGTGGGTGGTTAATAAAGCCCAATTATTCTGCAGGACCATGTCTCCGGGTGTACCGAATGGATAATGGATAGTGGATGCATTAGTCATATGACCGGAGACAAGTCATTGTTTGTCGAGCCCAACTTAATTGCTTCTTCTCTGAAGCATATCACTTTTGGTGACAACAACAAAGGAAAGGTAATTGGGCTAGGTAAAATTGCTATATGCATGGACAAGTCCATTGACGATGTTTTACTTGTTCAGTCTCTTGGATTTAACCTTATGTCAATTGGCAAGCTATGTGATCTATGCTAGTTCTATTTTCCATATCCAAATGCATTGTCTTCATGGCCTCTAACAATTCCTTCGTCTTTGAGGGAATTAGAAAAGGTGATCTTTATATTGTGGATTTCTCTAAAGGTCCCTCGGTACAAACTTGTTTGCTTGAAAAAGCAACCAAAGGTTGGCTGTGGCACCAAAGTCTTGGTCATGTAGGTATGAGGAATTAGCAAAACCTAGTGAAGAAAATCATCTTCGTGGCATTCCTGATGTAAAATTCGACAAGGATTGTCTATGTGCTGCATGTGAGGCTGGAAAATTGGCCAAGAAGCATCATTCATCAAGGACTGTTATGACCACCACAAGACCTCTGGAAATTCTTCATATGGATTTATTTGGTCCTCAAAACTATGCAAGCTTCGATGACAGTCATTATGGTCTGGTTATTGTTGATGATTTCTCTTGATACACTTGAGGTATTCTTTCTTGAAGACAAAACCTACACCCAAGATATCTTCAAAAGCTTCACCAAGAAGGCCCAGAATGAATATGATGTGTGAATTAAGCATGTCAGAAGTGACAATGGAACCGAGTTCAAAAATATTCAGATCGATGAATTTCTCGATGAAAATGGTATTACTCATGAGTTCTCTGTTGCATACACTCCCCAACAGAATGGAGTTGTTGAACGAAAGAACAGAACTCTCATTGGAATGGTGAGATCAATGCTTAGTGAGTATAAAACTCCCATTCGCTTCTAGGCTGACGCTACTAACACTGCTTGTCATGTTATCAATCGTGTTTATCTTCACAAGTTCCTTAAGAAAACTTCATATGAGCTTATCACTGGCAAGAAACCAAATGTTTCTTATTTACGTGTATTTGGCACTCCTTGCTACATTCTTGATATCAATCATTCTTCCAAGTTTGTACCTAAGGCACATGAAGGTTTTCTTCTTGGTTATGACTCGAACTCGCATACTTATCGTGTCTATAACTCTCACCATTGGAAAGTTATGGAAATGGTAAATGTGTGGTTTGATGAATCTAACGGATCCCAAAAGGAGCACCTGCCAAATGTGATAGACGAACCACCGATTTCGGATGCTATTCGGCAAATGGCTATTGGGAGCATCAAGCCAGCCGAAGCAAACGCCACTCTGAATGCAAATGGCAATCAAATTCCAAATGCCAAACAAAATGTCCATCCTGAAGGGAATGGCGATACAAATGTTGATACTGTTCAAAATGATAATGAGCATCAAGATGAAAATCCTCATCCACGAGTGGCTAATCGAGTTGATCCTTCATTGATTCTTGATGAACTTGAGAATCCAGGTTATCGACCCACAATTGTCGGGGGTGGGGGGGTACACAAACAGGGGTGTATGTTGCCCCTGACCTGTGCATAGATAGAAGATCTCCTCCATGGCAGCACCAAGTCTCCAAGACAAGACCAAGCTGAAGATATAGCACTTTGAGAAATCAAAGGGCGGACCAAGAAGACCAAGACAAGCCAAAGGAGCAAGATATCACTAAGGAAAAAACATCCCTTGCCGGGCAGGCGAGCTCGGGCAGGTCGAGGCCGCACCAAAGACAAGTCTCGGGACTCCCCCGATGGGCTTTCCGGGGACGTTGAGGGTGCCAACCCCGCCAAGACACCACCGCTCCATCGCACAGCGACTCAGGTCACTTATCAGTGTGGTGTCGAGCCCCCAACTGATTAAGTGGCTGTCCTCTGGCATGTGGCAGCCATTTGAGGAGAAGATCCACCCTGCATGACTCCAGTCCAGAGGCGTGTTAGGCAGACAGGGCGAGAGACAGCTAAAGTAGCGCGGCAAGGCTTGTAGGACTACTCCCACGACGTGACACTAAGAGGCACATTTAATGTGCCTTGTCCTGTCTGCAGAGTTAGGTATGATAGCACTATGGCTATCTGTAACACCCTGGATATGATTTACCTAATATGTAATCCAACTCTTGCCGTTTCCGGCGCTAAGTTATTTTATTTTCTTGGGTTTGGGTTTTTGTCTCCGTGTGTTGTTGTTGTTGTTGTCATGCATCTCATATCATGTCATCATGTGCATTTCATTTGCATACGTGTTCGTCTCATGAATCCGGGCATTTTCCCCGTTGTCCATTTTGCATTCCGGCGCTCCGTTCTCCTCCGGTGGTCATTTCCACCTTTCTTTCGTGTGTGGGGGTTAAACATTTCCGGATTGGACCGAGACTTGCCAAGCGGCCTTGGTTTACTACCGGTAGACCGCCTGTCAAGTTTCGTACCATTTGGACTTCGTTTGATGCTCCAACGGTTAACCGAGGGACCGGAAAGGCCTCGTGTGTGTTGCAGCCCAACACCCCTCCATTTTGGCCCAAAACCCACCAAAACCCTCTCCATCATCTAGAGCGTTTGATCACGATCGTGTGGCCGAAAACCGCACCTTATTTGGACACTCCTAGCTCCCTCTATGCCTATAAATAGCCCCCCTCCGAAATCCACCTTTCTTCTTCCCCCCGAAACCCTAATCCCGCCCCATCCGCGCGCCGGACACGTCCGGTCCACGCCGGACATTTCGCGCCGCCGCCCCGCAGCCACTAGGGGGCCGCCACGTGTCTTCCCCACCGGCACCACCGCGTGCGGCCCGCCCGGCCCGCGCTAGGCCCCCACGGCCCAGAGCGGCTCCGCCGCCGCCCGTCTCCTTCTTCCTCCCGCGCGGTCGAGCACGCCCAAGCCACCCCGCTCCGGCCGCCGCGTATTCCATCGCCGGCGACCTCCGGTGCAAGTGCCCTCGCCGGACTTCGCCTCCTCACCGCCCCGACGCCGCCAAGTCCACCCCGTCGCCGCCCCGCTCCTCCTCCGCACGGATCCAGCGAACCGGCCTCCCTCCGGCGTCCTCCACCGCCTCCCCGAAGACCTCTGGCGATCCCCGTCGACATTTCCGGTGATCCTCGGTTTCCGTGCCGATCCGGATCAGATCTGGGAATAGTGCTTCGATTGACTTTTTCTCAGAAACCCTAATTTTATTGCTATGTTCGTCGTGCCGTAACTTTGCATACGTAGATCCGTTTTGGGCATACAGCATATCAAAATGTTTGTCTCAGAGAGCGCATCATTTCATCTCGCTGCATCATTTTCATTTCAGTTCATCTTGATGCCCGAAATGCTGTTGGAAGAATGCTATTTGAGTTAATTGTCAGATCTGCTGCTCCAAATAGCTATTTGTCATTTTTGCCATGATTATTGTGTGCATGCTATGCCCCTGAGCTCTACATATGTTTTGTTATATGCTTTGTCATCTTTCCAGAGGTGCCATCTATGTATTTTTGTGATGTGTGTGTTGACTAGCACAAGCTTGCAAAGTGGTGCATTCGTTAATGCTGATTTCAGGGACTTAGCAATTCCACTAAGTCCTTGGACTGTTTTTATCAATATGCCATATGTTCATGTTGTTTCCTAGTGAACCATGCCTCTTTTGAGGATGATCAGTAAGGGTGATTTGTTAATATTATAGTGCTCTATCCATCCATGTCTTTGTTTGAAATTATGGAGCACCCTAGCTTGAGTCAATCGAGCTCTACTTTTGCTATTTCGTGAATCTGGGCAGATTGTCTACTTATTAGCGATTTTGCCGAGGATGTTGTAGTTGATCCGTGCATGCTATATTATTGTTCTTGCCATGTCTAGCTTGCATAATGTGTATTATTGATGGGTGTATGCTTAGATTGTCATGACATGCTCTGTAGTGAGTGCATCGAGCTTGTAAACATCCCTACTTGATATCTGATTTGCATGTTCCAGTTTTTCTCTAAGTCTGTGATCTGAGTATGTTTTTGCCATGTTCATATGCTTGCAATTGTATTTTCTGATCCCTTTTGGCTCAAGGTCACTAAGGGAATTTTGTTAAGCTCTTTGAGTAGCTCCATGCCATGCTTTACTTTGCCATGTTCAGGCCCTGTAGCATATAGTTTTCATGCTCCAAAGTGTGCTATCTGATCTGAAATTCCAGACAAGTGTTAATTTCACTAAGTCTGAAATCTGTTTACCAATTGCACTTTTGCCATGCTTGTTTGAACCTGTTAATGGATGAATTGGCCATAGCTCAGTGTTCATCTTTTGTTAAGCATCATGAATGGATCCCTGCCATGTATTTTGTTGCCATGTTTGGGTGCTGTAGCATCTTTAACTTGTTGCATTTAGATGCCTACTTGCTGTTTATCGCAGACCGGTGTCATATTTGTTTTGCTTGCCATTTCCAAACCGTGCCTCCGATTCGGCGTTCTTTATATCGATTTCAACCGAAATCATCCCACCTTTCCAGTGGCACACTTGGATTTCCATGTTGAGGCCAGGTTCATTCATCTCTTGTCAAATCTTGCATATGCATCACATATCGCATCCCGCATAGCATACCATGTTTGCATCATGTTGTTTGAGTTTGCACGTGGTTGATTGTGTTCCGTTTGCTTGTTTGTCTTGTTTGGGTAGAGCCGGGAGACGAGTTCGCTAATGAGGAGCCCGTTGAGTTTGCTTTCGAGGATCCAGTCAACTCTGACAACTTTGCAGGCAAGATGATCATACCCTCGAAATCACTTCTATCTTTGCTTTGCTAGATGCTCGCTCTTTTGCTATGCCTATGCTACGATGCCTACCACTTTCTTAACATGCCTCCCAAATTTCTATGCCAAACCTCTAACCCACCATGCCCTAGAAAACCGTTGTTTGGCTATGTTACCGCTTTGCTCAGCCCCTCTTATAGCATTGCTAGTTGCAGGTGAAGATTGGAGACCGTTCCTTGTTGGAACATTAGTTACTCGTTGGGATATCACTATATTATCTTGTTATTTTAATGCATCTATATACTTGGTAAAGGGTGGAAGGCTCGGCCTTTTAGCCTAGTGTTTTGTTCCACTCTTGTCGCCCTAGTTTCCGTCATATCGGTGTTATGTTCTCGGATTTTGCGTTCCTTATGCGGTTGGGTAATAATGGGAACCCCTTGATAGTTCGCCTTGAATAAAACTCTTCCAGCAATGCCCAACCTTGGTTTTACCATTTGCCACCTAGCCTCTTTTTCCCTTGGGTTTCTGGAGCCCGAGGGTCATCTTATTTAACCCCCCCCGGGCCAGTGCTCCTCTAAGTGTTTGTCCGACCAAGCAGACTGCGGGGCCACCTCGGGGCAACTTGAGGTTTGGTTTTACTCGTAGGATGTCTCATCTGAGAGTGCCCTGAGAACGAGATATGTGCAGCTCCTATCGGGATTTGTCGGCACATTTGGGCGGTGTTGCTGGATTGGTTTTAACTTGTCGGGTTGTCTTGTAGAACCGAGATACCGAGTCTGATCGGAATGTCTCGGGAGAAGGTATATCCTTCGTTGACCGTGAGAGCTTGTCATGGGCTAAGTTGGGACTCCCTGCAGGGATTTGAACTTTCGAAAGCCGTGCCTGCGGTTATGGGCAGATGGGAATTTGTTAATGTCCGGTTGTAGATAACTTGAACCTTAACTTAATTAAAATGAATCAGCTGTGTGAGTTACCGTGATGGTCTCTTCTCGGCGGAGTCCGGGAAGTGAACACGGTGTTGGACTAATGCTTGCCGCAGGTTGTTCTCTAGTTATTCGTTCGCGCCTTGCCTTCTCTTCTCGCTCTCTTTTGCGAACAGGTTAGCCACCATATAAGCTAGTCGCTTGCTGCAGCTCCACATATTACCTTGCCTTACCTATAAGCTTAAATAGTCTTGATCGCGAGGGTGCGAGATTGCTGAGTCCCTGTGGCTCATAGGTTACTTCCAAAACAGATGCAGGGCCAGACGACTCTGTTCCAGATGACGCGCTTGAGCTCAAGTGGGAGTTCGACGAGGACTCACGTCGTTACTATGTGTCTTTCCCTGATGATCAGTAGTGGTGCCATATCAGTAAAAGAGCAAAGGTGGCAGTGGATCTTCCCACCCACCCAACCCTGGCTTTCGAAACAAGACTTCGTCTCAAGCTCCAAGATCGAGTGCTCCGTATCACCGTCCTCTTTCAGAGTTCACGTGCAACAAGTGCCAACAGAAGGGTCACTATGCCAACAAGTGCTTCAACCAGAGGCGTCTTCCTCCTCCTCCTCCTGTGAGATCGGCAAGTACAGCTGTGGTCAAGCATAACCCCAAGCACGCCAAGGTCAACTTGATGAATGTAGCTCAGGCAGAGGACTCGTCAGATGTCATCATGGGTAACCTTCCTGTTAACGATGTTCCTGCAAAAGTACTTTTTGATACTGGTGCATCGTATTCTTTCTTGTCATGTCCTTTTGCATCGAAGCACAATGTTGATACTGAGGTCATGCCCAAAGTCATGCAAGGTGTTTCTCCCGGCAAGCTTTTGACTTCTAGTCTGGTTGCTCCCGATATCTCTATCACGTTGGGCGACTACAAGTTTCTTTCTTCTCCGGTGGTTGTTGGTAATTCGGATATTGATCTTATTCTCGAAATGGATTGGCTTTCTAAGCACAAGGCGCATCTTGATTATGCAGCCAGGCAGATTCAATTGACTCATTCCTCTGAGGATGTAATTGTCTTTGCCGCTCGTGATGATAAAATCCGTCTGTTTTCTCTCAATGAGAAGGGTGAACTGGATGCCATCTCGCAAATCCCAGTCATTTGCGAATATCAAGACGTCTTTCCAGAAGAGCTTTCAGGAATGCCTCCACACCGGCCAGTTGAATTCGTCATTGATCTTGAGCCTGGCACGGAACCAGTGTGCAAGCGTCCTTACAAGCTCGGACCTGAAGAGTTGAAGGAGCTGAAGAAGCAACTCGATATTCAAGAACGAGTGGGTCTCATCCGACCTAGCTCTTCCCCGTGGGGTTGTGGAGTTCTTTTTGTGAAGAAGAAGGATGGAACGGACCGACTTTGTGTTGACTACCGTCCATTGAACAAGAAGACTATCAAGAACAAATACCCACTTCCCAACATCAACGAGCTGTTCGAACAACTCAAAGGTTCCCAAGTATTCTCCAAGCTTGATCTCCGTATGGGTTATCACCAGATTCGAATCCGTGAGCAAGATATTCCCAAGACGGCTTTCAGGACAAGCTATGGTTCATATGAATACACTGTCATGTCTTTTGGCCTCGTCAACGCTCCTCCGACTTTCTCTCGCATGATGAACTTCATCTTCAACGCCTACACCAATGACTTTGTTTTGGTCTATCTCGACGGCATTCTGGTCTTTTCGAAGAACAAGGAAGATCATGCCAAGCATTTGCGTTTGGTACTCGATAAGCTCAGGGAACACTAGTTCTACGCCAAGTTCTCAAAGTGCGAATTTTGGCTCGATGAGGTTCTTTATCTTGGGCATATCATCTCTACCAAGGGCATTGCGGTGAATCCTGAGAAGGTGTCTGCAATTGTGAATTGGGAACCACCTCAGAACATGAAGCAACTCCGTAGCTTCCTCGGTCTCGCGAGCTACTGTCGAAGGTTCGTTGAGAATTTTTCAAAGATCGCGAAGCCTCTCTCAAATCTTCTCCAGAAGCACGTCAAGTATGTTTGGTCTCTGGAGTGTGACATTGCTTTCAACACTTTGAAAGAGAAATTGGTCACTGCTCCAGTTCTGACTCCTCCTGATGAATACAAACCGTTCGTGGTCTTCTGCGATGCCTCTCTCCAAGGTCTTGGTGCAGCGTTGATGCAAGAGAAGAAAGTTGTGGCTTATACCTCTCGCCAGCTGAAGCCTAACAAGAAGAACTACCCCACTCATGACCTCGAGTTGGCGGCAGTTGTGCATGCTCTTTTGACTTGGAGACATCTCTTATTGGGAAGAAAAGTGGACATTTTCACTAACCACAAGAGTCTCAAGTACATCTTCACTCAGCCTAATCTCAACCTCAGGCAGACTCGATGGGTCGAAATGATTCAAGAGTATAATCTGAGTATCGAGTATACTCTAGGCAAGGCCAATGTGATTGCTGATGCATTGAGCAGGAAGGCTTACTGCAACAGTCTTATTCTCAAGCCTTATCAACCCGAGCTTTGTGAAGCTTTCCGCAAACTCAATCTACAAGTTGTTCCTCAAGGTTTCCTCGCCAACCTTAAAGTCTCTCCTACCTTGGAAGACCAGATTCGCGAGGCTCAACTTCTTGATGCTATGGTGAAGAAGGTGAAGATTGGGATTGCCAAGAGTCAACCCAAGTACAAGTGCTACCGCCTTGATGACAAGGATACTCTCTTCTTCGAGGATCGTATTGTTGTGCCCAAAGGTGACCTTCATAAAGTGATCATGAACGAGGCTAACAATTCACTCTCTCCATCCACCCTGGGAGCACGAAGATGTATCAGGATCTCAAGCAGGCTTATTGGTGGACTCGAATGAAGTGCGAAATTGCTCAGTTCGTGAATGAGTGTGATGTCTGCAGAAGAGTGAAGGCAGAACACCAAAGGCCAGCTGGTCTCCTCCAACCTCTTGCCATTCCAGAATGGAAGTTTGACCACATTGAGATGGACTTCGTGACTGGGTTTCCAAAGTCCAAGCGTGGCAATGATGCTATATTCGTTGTCATCGACAAACTCACTAAAGTGGCTCACTTTCTGCCTATCAAAGAGTCAATCACTGCAGCTCAATTGGCGGAGCTCTATACCTCTTGAATTGTCTCGCTGCACGGTATTCCATAGGTGATCTCTTCAGACCGTGGCAGCATCTTTACCTCCAAGTTTTGGGATTCTTTTCAGAAGGCCATGGGCACCAACATCTGCTTCAGCACAGCTTTCCATCCTCAAACTAGCGGTCAAGTCGAGCGTGTCAATTAGATTCTTGAAGATATGCTTAGGGCTTGTGTGATCTCCTTCGGCATGAAGTGGGAAGATTGTCTTCCATATGCTGAATTCTCCTACAACAACAGTTTTCAAGCAAGTTTGGGCAAGGCCCCATTCGAAATTCTGTATGGCAGGAAGTGCCATACTCCACTCAACTGGTCTAAAACCGGTGAACGTCAACTTCTGGGAAATGACTTGATCACAGAGGCAGAGGAAATGTGCAAAGTCATTCGAGATAACCTCAAAGCAGCGCAATCGCGCCAGAAGAGCTACTATGATAGTAAGCACCGTGATTTGGCTTTCGAGATCGGAGATCATGTTTACCTCCACGTCTCTCCTATGAAAGGTACTCGTCGCTTTGGTATCAAAGGGGAGCTTGCCCCTAGATACATGGGTCCTTTCAAGATCGTCAACAAGAGAGGCGATCTCGCCTATCAACTCGAGCTTCCTTCAAACTTTGCAAATGTGCATGATGTGTTCCATGTCTCTCAGCTCCGCAAGTGCTTCAAGACTCCTGATCGCACCGTCAACTTCAAAGATATTGATCTCCAAGAAGATCTCTCTTATCGTGAGCACCCCGTTGCTATTCTTGAAGAGACTGAACACAAGACTCGCAATAAGTCAATCAAATTCCTCAAAGTCAAGTGGTCACACCATTCCGACCGTGAAGGCACCTAGGAACGTGAGGATCACCTCCGTTCTAAGTACCCGACGTTCTTCCAGTCATAGATCTTGGGACGAGATCCTTTCGTAGTGGTGGAGTGTTGTAACACCCGGATATGATTTACCTAATATGTAATCCAACTCTTGCCGTTTCCGGCGCTAAGTTATTTTATTTTCTCGGGTTTGGGTTTTTGTCTCCGTGTGTTGTTGTTGTTGTCATGCATCTCATATCATGTCATCATGTGCATTGCATTTGCATACGTGTTTGTCTCATGCATCCGAGCATTTTTCCCCATTGTCCGTTTTGCATTCCAGCGCTCCGTTCTCCTCCGGTGGTCATTTCTACCTTTCTTTCATGTGTGGGGGTTAAACATTTCCGGATTGGACCGAGACTTGCCAAGCAGCCTTGGTTTACTACCGGTAGACCGCCTGTCAAGTTTCGTACCATTTGGACTTCGTTTGATGCTCCAACGGTTAATCGAGGGACCGAAAAGGCCTCGTGTGTGTTGCAGCCCAACACCCCTCCATTTTGGCCACCCACCAAAACCCTCTCCATCATCTAGATCGTTTGATCATGATCGCGTCGCCGAAAACCGCACCTCATTTGGACACTCCTAGCTCCCTCTATGCCTATAAAGAGCCCCCCTCCGAAATCCACCTTTCTTCTTCCCCCCGAAACCCTAGCCACGCTCCATCCGCGCGCCGGACACATTCGGTCCGTGCCGGACATTTCTCGCCGCCGCCCCGCAGCCACTAGGGGGCCGCCATGTGTCTTCCCCACCGGCACCACCGCGCGCGCCCGCCCGGCCCGCGCTAGGCCCCCGCGGCCCAGAGCGGCTCCGCCGCCGCCCGTCTCCTTCTTCCTCCCTCGCGGTCTAGCGCGCCCGAGCCACCCCGCTCCGGCCTCCGCGTACTCCATCGCCGGCGACCTCCGGTGCAAGCGCCCTCGCCGGACTTCGCCTCCTCGCCGCCCCGATGCCGCCAAGTCCATCCCGTCGCCGCCCCGCTCCTCCTCCGCACGGATCTGGCGAACCGGCCTCCCTCTGGCGATCCCCGTCGACATTTCCGGTGATCCTCGGTTTCCGTGCCGATCCGGATCAGATCTGGGAATAGTGCTTCAGTTGACTTTTTCTCAGAAACCCTAATTTTATTGCTATGTTCGTCGTGCCGTATCTTTGCATCCGTAGATCCGTTTTGGGCATATAGCATATCAAAATGTTCGTCTCAGAGAGCACATCATTTCATCTCATTGCATCATTTTCATTTGAGTTCATCTTGATGCCCGAAATGTTGTTGGAAGAATGCTATTTGAGTTAATTGTCAGATCTGCTGCTCCAAATAGCTATTTGTCATTTTTGCCATGATTATTGTGTGCATGCTATGCCCCTGAGCTCTACATATGTTTTGTTATATGCTTTTTCATCTTTCTAGAGGTGCCATCCATGTATTTTTGTGATATGTGTGTTGACTAGAACAAGCTTGCAAAGTGGTGCATTCGTTAATGCTGATGTCAGGGACTTAGCAATTCCACTAAGTCCTTGGACTGTTTTTATCAATATGCCATACGTTCATGTTGTTTCCTAGTGATCCGTGCCTCTTTTGAGGATGATCAGTAAGGATGATTTGTTAATCTTATAGTGCTCTATCCATCCATGTCTTTGTTTGCATTTATGGAGCACCCTAGCTTGAGTCAATCGAGCTCTACTTTTGCTATTTCGTGAATCTGGGCAGATTGTCTACTTGTTAGCGATTTTGCCGAGGATGTTGTAGTTGATCCGTGCATGCTATGTTATTGTTCTTGCCATGTCTAGCTTGCATAATGTGTATTCTTGATGGGTGTATGCTTAGATTTTCATGACATTCTCTGTAGTGAGTGCATCGAGCTCGTAAACATGCCTACTTGATATCTGATTTGCATGTTCCAGTTTTTCTCTAAGTCTATGATCTGAGTATGTTTTTGCCATGTTCACATGCTTGCAATTGTATTTTCTGTTCCCTTTTGGCTCAAGGTCACTAAGGACTTTTGTTAAGCTCTTTGAGTATCTCCATGCTATGCTTTACTTTCCCATGTTCAGACCCTGTAGCATATAGTTTTCATGCTCCAAAGTGTGTTATCTGATCTGAAATTCCAGACAAGTGTTAATTTCACTAAGTCTGAAATCTGTTTACCAATTGCACTTTTGCCATGCTTGTTTGAACCTGTTAATGGATGAATTGGCCGTAGCTCAGTGTTCATCTTTTGTTAAGCATCATGAATGGATCCCTGCCATGTATTTTGTTGCCATGTTTGGGTGCTGTAGCATGTTTAAATTGTTGCATTTAGATGCCTATTTGCTGTTTATCGCAGACCGGTGTCATATTTATTTTGCTTGGCATTTCCAAACCGTGTCTCCGATTCCGGCGTTTTTATATCGATTTCAACCGAAATCATCCCACATTTCCAGTGGCACACTTGGATTTCCATGTTGAGGCCAGGTTCATTCATCTCTTGTCAAATCTTGCATATGCATCACATATCGCATCCCACATAGCATACCATGTTTGCATCATGTTGTTTGAGTTTGCACGTGGTTGATTGTGTTCTGTTTGTTTGTTTGTCTTGTTTGGGTAGAGCCGGGAGACGAGTTCGCTAACGAGGAGCCCGTTGAGTTTGCTTTCGAGGATCCAGTCAACTCTGACAACTTTGCAGGCAAGATGATCATACCCTCGAAATCACTTCTATCTTTGCTTTGCTAGATTCTCGCTCTTTTTCTATGCCTATGCTACGATGCCTACCACTTGCTTATCATGCCTCCCAAATTGCCATGCCAAACCTCTAACCCACCATGCCCTAGCAAACCGTTGTTTGGTTATGTTATCGCTTTGCTCAGCCCCTCTTATAGCGTTGCTAGTTGCAGGTGAAGATTGGAGACCGTTCCTTGTTGGAACATTATTTACTTGTTGGGATATCACTATATTATCTTGTTATTTTAATGCATCTATATACTTGGTAAAGGGTGGAAGGCTCTGCCTTTTATCCTAGTGTTTTGTTCCACTCTTGCCGCCCTAGTTTTCGTCATATCGGTGTTATGTTCCCGGATTTTGCGTTCCTTACGCGGTTGCGTAATAATGGGAACCCCTTGATAGTTCGCTTTGAATAAAACTCTTCCAGCAATGCCCAACCTTGGTTTTACCATGTGCCACCTAGCCTCTTTTTCCCTTGGGTTTCCGAAGCCCGAGGGTCATCTTATTTAAACCCCCCCCCCCGGGCCAGTGCTCCTCTGAGTGTTGGTCCGACCGAGTAGACTGCGGGGCCACCTCGGGGCAACTTGAGGTTTTGTTTTACTCGTAGGATGTCTCATCTGAGTGTGCCCTGAGAACGAGATATGTGCAGCTCCTATCGGGATTTGTCGGCACATTCGGGCGGTGTTGCTGGATTGGTTTTAACTTGTCGGGTTGTCTTGTAGAACCGAGATACCGAGTCTGATCGGAATGTCTTGGGAGAAGGTATATCCTTCGTTGACCGTGAGAGCTTGTCATGGGCTAAGTTGGGACTCACCTGCAGGGATTTGAACTTTCGAAAGCCGTGCCCATGGTTATGGGCAGATGGGAATTTTTTAATGTCTGGTTGTAGATAACTTGAACCTTAACTTAATTAAAATGAATCAACTGTGTGAGTTACCGTGATGGTCTCTTCTCGGCGGAGTCCGGAAAGTGAACACGGTGTTGGAGTAATGCTTGCCGCAGGTTGTTTTCTAGTTATTCATTCGCGCTGCCTTCTCTTCTCGCTCTCTTTTGCGAACAGGTTAGCCACCATATAAGCTAGTCATTTGCTGCAGCTCCACATATTACCTTGCCTTACCTATAAGCTTAAATAGTCTTGATCGCGAGGGTGCGAGATTGCTGAGTCCCTGTGACTCACAGATTACTTCCAAAACAGATGCAGGGCCAGATGACTCTGTTCCAGATGACGCGCTTGAGCTCAAGTGGGAGTTCGACGAGGACTCACGCCATTACTATGTGTCTTTCCCTGATGATCAGTAGTGGTGCCCAGTTGTGGCGATCGGGGCCGTGTCGCATGTTGGGTTGATCTTTTATTTTGGCGCCGTAGTTGGGCCATGAGTGATTGGATGATGTAATGCTATTTATGTACTTTGTTTGACGTGGCGAGTGTAATCCAACTATGTACCTTCCCCTTTTATTATGTATATTACATGGGATGTTGTGAATATTGCCTAACTTGCGACATTGCTTTCAATGCGGTTATGCCTCTAAGTCGTGCTTCGACACGTAGGAGATATAGCCGCATCGAGGGCGTTACACTATCTAATTTTCGGATAATGACTGTTTTGCCATGTGGTAACCCCTTGACATATAAAAGGAGGGTCGTGGCAACCTTAGAAAGGATGGGGACCCTTGTACACTTTTACGCGTGTAGCTTCTCTCCCCGAGGCGACCTTGCCGGGCTTGAGCACTGCATGGTCATCACGGTCCTCCATCCAATCCACCAAAACAGGAGTAGGGTTTTACACCTCGCGACGCCCCTAACCTGGGTAAAAAACTGTCTGAGTAATCGCTATCGTGCAACTCTACGGCTTATGCTCTTTGTGTAACGCGCCCTTCCCCCTTGCCGAACCACAAGGGGCCAACGACCCTATAGGTGATCGTGTCGTACCATGACATATTTGGCATGCCAGGTAGAGGGAGGCGCTTGCGCGAGCCCTAGGTTATAAGTAGCACGTCAATCTTCATCACCATATTCTTCATTGACGGCTTCATCATCCATGACGTCCGAGAAAAAGTGTGGCACAATAGATCGGGAAGGAGGCGACACCGCTCATTCGTCTGTTTCGCCCGGTTCCCATCACGCCTCTCTGCCACGGCTGCAGCGGCGACGGAAATGGTTGTTGACGGTGGCACAACGACCCTGGACAGCTCAAACAGCATGGCCTCCATGCCACCCCTATTCAGTAAAAGAGCCGGGTGATAAGGTACTAATGACCCACAAGTATAGGGGAACAATTGTAGCTCTTTTCGATAAGTAAGAGTGTCGAACCCAACAAGGAGCAGAAGGAAATGACAAGTAGTTTTCAGTAAGGTAATGTCTGGAAGTGCTGAAATTGTAAGTAGCAGAGTAGTTTGATAGCAAGATAACTTCTAACGAGCAAGTAATGATAGTAGTAACAAAAGTGCAGCAAGATAGCCCAATCCTTTTGAGGCAAAGGACAGGCCAAAACAGTCTCTTATGATAAGCAAAGTGTTCTTGAGGATACGCGGGAATTTCATCTAGTCAATTCCATCATGTTGGTTTAATTCATGTTTGCTACTTTGATAATTTGATATGTGGGTGGACCAGTGCTTAGGTGTTGTTCTAACTTGAAAAACCCTCCTACTTACGATTAACCCTCCCGCAAGCATCCGCAACTACGAGAAAAGTATTAAGAATAAATTCTAACCATAGCATTAAACTTTTGGATCCAATCGGTCCCTCACAGAATAGCGCATAAGCTGGGTTTAAGTTTCTGTCACTCTCGCAACCCATCATCTAATTGCGACTCCATAATGCATTCCCTTAGGCACAAATATGGTGAAGTGTCATGTAGTGGACGTTCACATGACACCAGTAAGGGAATCACAACATACATACTATAAAAATATCGAACACATATCAAATTCACATGATTACTTGCAACATGATTTCTCCCGTGACCTCAATAACAAAGGTAACTACTCACAAATGATAAACATGCTCATGATTAGAGGAGTATTAAATAGCATATTGTATCTGAACATATAATCTTCCACCAAATAAACCATATAGTAATCAACTACAAGATGTAATCAACACTACTAGTCATCCACAAGTACCAATCTATAGTTCCGGTAACAAGATTCAACACAAGAGATGAACTAGGGTTTGAGAGGAGATGGTGATGTTGAAGATGTTGATGGAGATTGCCCTCCCAAGATGGGAGAGTTGTTGGTGATGATCATGATGATGATTCCCCCCCCCCCTCTGGGAGGGAGGTTCCCCCGGCGGAATCGCTCCGCCGGAGGGCAAAAGTGCTCCTACCCAAGTTCCACCTCGAGGCGGCGGCACTTCGACCCAAAATTCCTCCACTTATTTTTTTTCTAGGTCAAAATGACTCATATACAAAAAGATGGGCACTGGAGGTGGGCTGAGGAGGGCACAACCCACCAGGGTGCGCCCAGGTGGGTTGTGCCCACCTGGTGGCCCCCCTCTGGTAGTTATTTGCTCCAATAATTCTTAAAAATCCATAAAAATCTCTGTGAAGTTTCAGCTTGTTTGGAGTTGTGCAGAATAGGTAGCCTGGCATAGCTTTTCCAGGTCCAGATTTCCAACTGCCAGAATTCTCCCTCTTCGTGCATACCTTGCATATTCTGAGAGAAAAGGCATTAGAATTACTCCAAAAAGCATTATTATGAATAAATACATTGTAAATAACAGTAAGAAAACATGATGCAAAATGGACGTATCAACGCCCCCAAGCATAGACCTCGCTTGTCCTCAAGCGAAAACCGAAATCAAAAAACATGTCCACATGCTTTGAGAGTGAGACGTCGATAAAAACAAAATATAGACATAGAAGCATCATGTTGATTATTATAACAACAATAAAATTAAACATATGACTTTTATCATAAGACTTTTATCATATACTTCTCATGAATAAGTAATAGTTCATCACACAATCGAAGTATAAAGCAAAAACTCTATTAGAAACCAACAAACTATGTTCTTAGTCAACTTTGCAACTGCAATTCATCATCTTTTCAGGAATGGTCACATGTCGGAGCCTTTAGGGAAGTCCACATACTCAACCATCATATAGTCTTCTACGATTGCTAACACTCACCGCGTACACATGAGCAAAACGTTTCAACTGGACACATAGAAAGATAGGTGCTTATGGTTTCGCCTCCCAACGTACTCAGCTCAAGGGTGATGTCAACAATAATAACTCATGCCACCCATATTCAACTGGACATATGTACCTAGATCTTTCCTCACCAGATGATGCTTGCCAAAAGAGAAAAATAAAAAGGAATAGAAGGAAAACTTTGACTCTTTGCATAAAAGTAAATACATAAAAGTAAAATATAGGCCCTTTGCAGAGGGAGGCAGAGGGAGGCAGAGGTTGCCATGCGCTTATTTGTTTGTATGCTCAATCGCTTAGTGCAAAAGAACGTCACGTTACATTGTCCCTTGTGATAGCGACCTTTGCAGTCTGTCGCTTTTATTCTTCACCATCACAAGTTCGTGCAACGCTCAATTTTCTCTTACACTAAATGACCTCACATTTTTACAAGCAATTTTATTGCCTTTTTACACCGATGACAACTTACTTGAGGGATCTTGCTCAATCCCTAGGAGGTATGGTGGACACTTGAAAATAAGATTTGGGCTTAAGGGTTTTTGGATGCACAAGTAGTATCTCTACTTAGTGCGGAATTTTTGGTTAGCAAAGATAGGGGGCAAGCACCACATGTTAAAGGATCCATGACAATATGACTTCTATGTGAATATGAACAAACATAAATCATTACGTTGTCTTCCTTGTCCAACGTCAACAATTTTGACATATAATATTTTGATGAGGGCTCACAATCACAAAAGATTTCTAGGATAGTATCTTTATATGTGAATCTTCTCTTCCCTTATTAATTCTTTCATGAGTTGCATCATTGACTAATGATATGTTTGTCAATCTCTAATAAAATTTTCTACTTATACTTTTCCTTATGTGGTGCCATCACCTACCATAGGATTAGTATATAATCTTTTCTTTATTTCTTTCATTTCTTTTATTTATTTCTTTTCTTTTACACTGGTGCGCGTCGGTCCTAAACAAATGGTTTTTAACCCCTTACCACGATGACATATGGAACCGTCTCTACAAGTGAGTGTGGGCGATAGGGGGTCCTTCCCACATGACCCAGAAACCGTCGGGGATAGGGAGCCTTGATGCATACAGTTGTCTCTGTATAACCGTTTTTGATATATCGAATATCCCAAATGCTTCATCCTTACCACTCGTTTGTGCTCGCATTGCCATCGCAGTCAGAGTTTTGTGGTTCTGCCTAAAACCAGGCAGATTCCAGGCACGATAGTTTTCTAGGCAGATTCTAGGCATGGGAGATTTACGATGCCTGGCACATCACAAATAGTTCGTGTACGATAGGTAGACAATCACACACATTTAGTTTTCCCGCGCCATATGTGATAGTGTCTGACATCACACACGCTTTGCAAAAGGCAACTGTGTGCATGCTTGCACACGTTTCCTCTCTGTGAACCATCTCGGATTATGGTGTATATCGCAAATGATTGTGTTTTACCAACCGTGTGTGCCATAATGACTTGCACAACGTAATTTCGCCCTAATTGAATTGCTGCTAATTAAAATGGTACCTAATTTAAACTTGAAAGTAGGCTATAGCTTTATTCATATCCATTAGGTTCAAACAACCAACGCATTATTCGATTCACAGGTAGATATGTTGAAGAATTACAGAAGCACCAAATAAAGAATGATTCACATGTACATATGTTCTGTACTTGTACTATTATAGATGGTAAAGAAAGAGGCGACAGACATTCCAGTTACTGAACAAGGTGAAGCATAATGGCCCTATTATGCTCTCCTGGATGCAGAAGGCATGTAGGACTCTAGTCCAACCCCTTGTGATGGTCGGCCGCCAATTATGTAGTTTGAGAGGTAATCTTGAGTAAACTGCTTCAGGATCCACTTCAAAAGAAAAAAGATTCATATATTGTCATCTAACACAATTCATTACGGGCAGTAAAAAGAAGGCTACAGGGTTCTTACTTACCATCATGCAGTTCATTGTTGTCTTGCATAAAGTGTAAACAAATAGTTCGATTGACATCTTTTGACCCATTTTAGTAACAATCTTTATCAGTTTCCTCACTTGATGTTGGTTCATAAATATCTCATTGCCCCATACGCAGAAAGGGTCGATGTGTAGATCTTTGGCAATGATATATGTACCTAAAAGCACCAAGTTAATATTAGAAGCTAAACAACAATTTAAAAACAATGTAGTACAACACTCCATCCATCCCGTGATATAAGATTTTATTACATGTATATCTAGACATCATCAGAACATTAAGGTAACACTCTTCCTTGTTGCTATGTAGCCTGGGATTGCATATTTAGTCATTCAGTACAATGCATGTTGCTAAACAACAATTGAAAAACAAAAAGGCATGTTAACTGCAATATCCTTAACAGCAACCAAATATCGTAATTCATAGTGGTATTGTTGAAACTGTTATTGATGAAATTGAACTACACAGCAAATAGTTGCATATATAGAGCATCACATTGTGAAGAACTGAAATAAAAAAGTCATAAGGACATCTCTAGGCGATCCTTAAAAAGTTCAAGGACTAAAACCCTTAGTGGATATATATATATACTGCAGCAATTTTTAGCCTTTTCTAGTCGATCCCCTAAACTTAAGGTTGTAAACTTCAATTTGATCAATTTCACAGTAGGTTCAGCCGAAACTAGCATGCATTCAAACATAAACATAGATAGTTTTGCATAACCGAACATAAAACATAAATTTAAACTAAGCTGCCACGAGCCGGGTCCGGGCCAGTACTGTCGTCTGGGTCATTGGGGAAGGCACTCCTCCACTCATCAACGTCGATCTCCTCGCCCTCAGGGCCCAACTCGACACCCTCCGTGCCGCCGTCGCCGCCGCCTTCGACCTCGTCATCAGAGGAGAGCGTGATAACCTCGCCGCCATCCTCGCGGCCTTTGACCTCGTCATCGGAGGAGAGCACGATAACCTCGCCGCCCTCTGCACCGGCAAAGATCGCCCACTCCGCCTCCACGAGCTCCGGGTCCTGCCGGCGAAGCTCTTTCATGCAGGCCTTGTCAGCGGCCTCGGCCTCGAGACGCTCCCACGCCTCATGGTCCTCCCGCTCCATAGCCGAGCTCACCACCCTTTGCTCCGGCGGAACAAGGTGGGCCGGACGTGTGCCGAAGGGGAAATTGAGCCTAGCTATCATGCCGTGGTAGCGGACCTGCTAGCGGTCGTACTCCATGGCCGCGAGCTCGGCCATGTGGAAGCTACCGAGCCACCGGTGGGTGTGGGTCTCTTGATCTGTAATCTCGGTGACCCATGCCCCCACCACCGCTGTCGGACCCCGAAGTAGGACTTGCTCGGCTGTTGGGTCCGAGGGAGGACGGGGAAATCCTCGAACCGGCGTAGGGGCGCGACGGCAGGCGGATCGGGGGACCGGCGACGGTGGATCGGGCCCGTGGAGGACGCCGGGGACACCTCGGCGGCCACCTTGCCGGCGTCAGGCAAAAAGGCCGCGATAAACCTCTTTTTGGCCATTGGCTACTCGATCTGCCTGGCACACAGGCATAGGTTGAGGATGAAGGCACCGGCGATGGCAGTGACCTACCAATGTTCTCGAGGGTTATGTGTGTCTGTATGAGCAGAGGATGTGTTTGAGGAAATACTGCGGCAACTGAAAATTTTACTAGGCGGGAGTAACAAGGCGGGGCAACTGAAAATTTGGATCAAGGGCGAGCAGATATTTTTGAGATTGCGAGGGATGCAGAGGCGGGAGTAAAATGCTGGGGCTACTGAAAATTTGAATCAAGGGACTGAAGTAGAGCAGGAGTAACAGACATCGCACACGGTCTGCACATACTAATCGTGTGCTATCAAACATTAAAACCTTCCAGGCGGTAGATATTTTCGAGATTGCGAGGGATGCGGAGGCGGGAGTTTTGGGGGAGCGAGCTAGTGTGCTTGACACGTCGGCTATGGACTATAGCCAACGCACCTTCTCGCATAAGCCATATGCGTACTATACACCGATGGTGCTCCAAGATATTTTGTACTACATCTCACACGGTTGGTGAGAATAAACTGTGTGGGATCTACTTGATTTGAATTACAAAATGGGTCACATCGGCAATGGACGGTGTTTGAATTGCTAGACCTTTTATCTACAGTGAACATGCAACTGTATGTGTGTCATAAAAGAATTGGAATTATTCAGGGTTCGTTTGGACATTTCATACATTAAACTTGTTTTCTAGCCATTTCAGGTGCACAATTCAAAATTAAACTACATGCACATGCTCCGGTGCATACAAATTGGTTGAAAAATGAAATATGTGTCCTTCAGTGCATGCTTAGGTCCCATGGAAGAAATGGGAATGAATTTTTCGGGGTTCATTTGGCCTTTTTTATACATTAACTGGGTTTTCTAGGCATTTTATGTGCATAATTCAAATTTGAACTACAAGCACATGCTCCAATGCACCAAAGTTGGTTGAAAAATCACATGTGTGTCCTTGGGTGAATTTCTAGGTCCCATGCAAGAGATGGGAATGAAATTCAAACACCGGGGCATTATTGATTGCCGACAAAACGTTGAGATGCCTGGTTTTTAAATTCTAGTAAATCCAAAACTCGTATGAAATTCATGAAACTTGGCATGCTATCATGGAGCGGCATCAACATGCCGTGGTGAAAATTTTGTCCCATTTGGGGCAGGTTCGGGTATAAGCTTCTCACAAACTAGAGCTTCTCACAACAAGCATGATGGTTTCAATAGGGAACGTACCACCTTTGGGGACGGGATGATATCCGTTGCCTCTTATTGCTTTCAAAAAAATTCTAGTGTCAACATAGAACAATAAGAGTGTTGCATTCAATCTTGTAATTTTTCGGGGTTCGTTTGGCCTTTTTTATGCATTAACTGGGTTTTCTAGGCATTTTATGTGCATAATTCAAACTTGAACTACAAGCACATGCTCCAATGCACTAAGGTTGGTTGAAAAATCACATGTGTGTCCTTGGGTGAATTTCTATGTCCCATGCAAGAGATGAGAATGAAATTCAAACACCAGGGCACTGTTGATTGCCGGCAAAACATTGAGATGCCTGTTTTTTAAATTCTAGTAAATCCAAAACTCGTATGAAATTCATGAAAATTGGCATGCTATCATGGAGCGGCATCAACACGTTGTGTTAAAAAAATTTGTCCCATTTGGGGCAGGTTCGGGTATATGCTTCTCACAAACTAAAGCTTCTCACAACAAGCATGATGGTTTCGGTAGGGAACGTCCCACCTTTGGGGATGAAACGATATCCATTGCCTCTATTGCTTTCAAAAAATTTCTCGTGTCAACATAGAACAACAGGATTGTTGTGTCAATTTTTGGGATTTTTCAGGGTTCGTTTGGACATTTTTATGCATTAACTGAGTTTTCATTGCATTTATGTGCATAATTCAAATTTGAACTACATGCACATGCTCCAATGCACTAAGGTTGGTTGAAAATCTAATCTGTCTCCTTGGATGAATTTCTAGGTCCCATGCAAGAGATGGGAAAGAAATTCAAACACCAGGGCACTGTTGATTGCCGGCAAAACATTGAGATTTCTGGTTTTTAAATTCTAGTAAATCCAAAACTCATCTGAAATTCATGAAACTTGGCATGCTATCATGGAGCGGCATCAACATGCCGTGTTAGAAAATTTGTCCCAGTTGGGGCAGGTTCGGGTATATGCTTCTCACAACAAACATGATGGTTTCGGTAGGGAACGTCCCACCTTTGGGGACGAAACGATATTCATTGCCTCTTATTGCTTTCAAACACCAGGGCACCATTGACTGCCGACAAAACATTGAGATGCCTGGTTTTTAAATTCTAGTAAATCCAAAACTCATCTGAAATTCATGAAACTTGGCATGCTATCATTGAAAGGCACCCAACATGATGTGGTATTTTTCGTGTCCATTTTGAGAGAAGGCACACTCGAATAATCACAGCCAACAAAGGCATTTTGAAAAAATAGCTGCCACTTTAATATCTCAAACGTTTGTATAATTCAAACCATGTGCATTCTGTTAACCATTCATGTGATGCCTCGTGTCTTGGTTTTAATGGCTGTAGGAGGTGTCGTGCGGACAGCTACATGACCTTGACTGAATGGGAGGCGTGCGAGCGCAGTCCGGTGTGCAGGTTGACCGAGAGGCATGCAAGCTATCCTCCAATGTGCAGGCTCACCGGGAAGCGTGTGACATGTACGCTGCGCAGGCTCACTGGGAAGCGAGCCCTTTGACTTCCATGGCCGCCCGCCTTCCTCTCCATTAATGGCGCCTGAGCCGCTATTTAATACGGGCG
>NC_041386.1:547028373-547038594 GCF_002162155.2 Triticum dicoccoides | reverse complement strand
AAGGAGGAATGGGGCCTCATGGACATGGCCCAGAACAAGCTGGCCGCAGCGGTTGCTGCCCCGCTCCCGTCCCAGCTCCCATCCCCGCGCCCGCGCCAGCGACCATCCCCGTAGCATTGACGGGCTGATCGCCGAGCACTATCGCAGAGCTGGAAGCCGCAGGCGTCAGCGAGGTCTCCGCGGACCCGCGCGAGCTCATGTACATGCTAGCGCCAGCGCCCCTGCATGTGCCCATGCGCGCCCCTCCACCCACCGTGGCACCAGCCCCCGTGCGTTTGGCTGCACCCGCCGCGCCTGTGCGCGCCCCTCCACCCACCGTGGCGCCGGTCCCCATGCGTTTGGCTGCACCCACCGCGCTCGTGCCCATGCACCCCCCCCCCTCAGTGGCATGGGACACTGCCGTCAACCGCTACCTCTCAGCGGCGCCAGTTGCCGTCCTCCCGTGCCCCGCCCATCGATCGTGTGGCGACATGATTTTGATTTACAGGTGAAGAACATTTTGTGCTACCTTGAAGACTTCAACAACGGTGTCTCCGGAGGACGACAAAGACAATGACGGCGCGGCACGCCGCCTCCACCGCCGCCGGAAATAGTTTTTTGGGGTTTAATACTGTATCTCGAATTCTCAATCATACGAATATAAATTTGTAGAGTGACTAAATAAAAGATATGGTTTGAACGAACTTGCGTTCTCTCTCTCTTAATGTACAGACTTATCAAATGATTTTCTTTTTAAAAAATGTCAACGGTTTTTAAATATAAAACACTCATCGCAAATGTTTTAGTAAGAGCACCCGTATGCAAACCGACAACTTCCCCAGGAAGCCAAGGGAAAATGTGTCGAGCAGGATTTCTGCATCCCTTCAACTCAAATGGTTGTTTTGCATGACCCATGTGCAACCACGTACAAACAATTGGGTAAGATTTGCATATCTGTCATTTTGGTATGTTTCCATTTCTCAAACTGGAAAGATTGGCATTTGTTTATCTAGTAACATTGCCATTTGTCAACCTTGTAACACTGCGATTTGTCAAAATATGCAGCTACAAATCACTAGCACGATCTAATTTTTGCAACTAAAATCACTAGCACTGTTCATATGGACACCACTAGCAGCCGTGAGTTCATGGACGCATATGCAAATGTACCATTGATTACATACAACAAGTCATCAACCCACAACGACAACGAGGATACACGTTGGATTATAGATCATCTCCAACAAAACATTCTAGTAAAGTTTTTCTCACACAAGAAATAACAAAGCGATGAAATGAAATTCAGCTCAACCACTCATCGGCGTCAGAAACGCTTGCTTTGAACCAGAAGTGATTCTCTGGGAAGGGCTAGCTACTGTTAATCTCGAGACCAAAGCAGGACTGGTCATCCAGGCTAAAGCGGCCTATTTCAATACCCATATTGGGACGGTAGGGAAGCATAGTAATGTCCGAGTTATAGATACATTGCTTCTCATAAATGGTAGTAATGTTGTGTCAACAGCAGGTGGATCGCCTTCCACCATCATTGATAGTTTTGTCTAAGGAAGAACGAGTTTCCTCCAAGACTTTCAATACTGAACCAGTGAGAAGGTGTTGACGCTAGTACACTAGTATCCATCCCGAATACCCTACAACGGATGTTGGAATAGGTCTGGAGAGTGCGACCATACGAGACAACACATGCTTCCTTAGTAACATCAGCAGTGCCCCATATACAGATAAGAAGAGGTGATCCATCGGAATAAGTTGCCAGGCGCCACTGAGTATATGGGTCCTGCTCGTCCTCATGCTCGTGAATAAAATTTTCAAGTATAGGTGGTGGAATGTTCACAGGACCTTGGAAACACAAGAAGGTTAATTAGTAAAGGGAAACTAGCTAACCCGCATGCATGTGGATGAAACCATTATAATTACGGTGGAAGACAAATGTACCAAAATCATGAGGATTCCATGCAAAGCAGTGCCAGGAGTGGTGGCAGCAAACACAAGACCCTCGTATTGAATTGCATCACAATACTCGTCCATGTATAGAAAGTGATTTTTGAGCAATATCCATCGAGTCGAACCATGAAGGACAGCAACAAGCTTGTCGAGGATAGCGACAACATAAGCATTCCTATAACCCCAAGAGCGGTTGGGAACTCGACAAATTGCTATCTTCTGTAGAAAACAGTCAGCATGATCGTATTTGAACTCACGTAGAATACCGGTGTACTCAACCTCTGGGTAGTCGTCTGAGATTTTTCGAAGTGGAACCCGGTGACGAGTGTACACATTCACAAGTTCCTACTCGCAGTTGTACCCAATATAAAAAACCCAATCTCAATTTGCGCCTGCCCAAGCCTTGCCCTCAAGAGATGGCATCTTAACATCATACGTATCATAATCAAGCGGCATCAACTTACACAAGGCAAGGCTTCCTTGTCCCCGCGCCAGTCGGCAGGGTGACGACGAAGAAGATAGGGGAGATCAAACCGCTCCTGAACCCTTGGGTTCCTTGTAATGATGTTATTAGTTGAGTCGAGAATGGTCTTGAATGAACCTGCCATGCTAGCCGAGGTGATGACTTTGCACCGATCAATCAGTTCCTCCACCGTGTCATCCTTCAGATCGGGGCAAGAATAACAGGGTCGTTTTCGGTTGTTCCCTCCATGGAGAAGATGATCAAACAATGGAAGAAGGAAGGGTGAAGGCAAATGGAGGAGGGAGGAAGAGCTAGCGTGCGACAACAGCCCCAAATTGAGAGGGAAAGGCGAAGAATCGGTGCACGGTTGCCACGGTACACGAAGAGGCACCTAGGGAGCGAACGGTTGCCACAGAGGTCACACACTGATGACAACAGCCGTGTGAACTTCATGCAATCCCATCGCACAACACACACGTCTTGTTAAGTTGAACCATTTCTGTTCTCTTGTGTCAATGCAAACAGTTCATTCGAGTGAACCGCATGCCGTATATCGCACACACCTTGATCTAGCCGACCGTTTCTTTTGTGTTGCCTAATCACAAACAGTTCATCCGAGTGAACCGTATGTTGTATATCACACACACCTTCATCTGGCTGCCCATTTCTTTTGTGTTCCCTAATCACAAACAGTTCATTCGAGTGAACCATATGTTGTGTATCGCACACGCCTTCATCTGGCTGCCCATTTCTTTTGTTCCTCCTCATCGCAAACAGTTAATTGAACTGAACCGTATGCCCTTCATTGCACACGCAACTAAAATCTGAACCGTGTTTGATGCATCCTCCATCGCAAATGTTTTCACCTTTTTTGACGGTTTTCATACACCACCGTTTGCGATTATTGCATCGGACACAGTTTCTCAAAGGGTCTCTGATCGAAGTGTCGCGTTAGCAGCAACCTGCAGTAGTGTTATTTGCAACATGAAAGTAAGAAAGCAAAACTAGGTTAGCTTAAAGGGGTTAAACAGGACAAAGGACATAGGGAGTTTATACTGGTTCGGCCCCTTGCAATCAAGGTAAAGGCCTACTCCAGATAGGGTTGTATTGCTTGGGTTTCAATTAAGAAGGAGAGAATACGCTTGACCTAGTTATCGATATCTTGTTTCTTGCCCTAAACCGCCGCCGGTCATCCCTTTATATACACAGGTTGATGCCCGGCGGCTCATAGAGTCCCGGACGGCTCATACACAACGTGTCCAGCTCGGTGACTAACTACGCTTGCCTTACAAAACAAGTCATACACTTATGGCGGTTCATCCTCTTGGGCCTCAAGTCGCCTCTGGGTCTTGGGCCGTCAACGGGCTTGCACGATCTGCCATCTTCATTGATAGGTCGCTAGTGGTATGACCCGGCCCCTCCTAGGTGGTTCATACCCAATAGTTATATCCCCAACATTAGGCCCCAGGTTTATTTGAACTTGTTCACATCAATCTTCAACACCTGACTTGTCAAAATCTTGCACCACTTGCTTGATAAACCGTGCCGTAACCCGCCATGACATCAGCTCACAGAGTTTTCTTAAATCGCCGTGACGTCATTTCGCATTAACTTCGCACAAGGCCCAGAACATCTTAACTGATCCTTATTTTAATAAACATCCAAAGAATCGAGGCGTCCATATAGCCACTGATTTTGACCTCCTCAATTCCCGCGCATGCCTTGTATCCACCCCCTTATAATAGGGACAAGGGTCTTTATCATTTTCCCCTCGCTTCCTCCTTCATCTTCCTCTTGTGTCTCCTCTGCCGCCCGAGCTCTGCCTCCGCGTCCTCTAATGCTACACTAACTCAGGCTGCTGCATCGACCTGACCAGACTAGAAAATTCCGGCGTGTCACCGCTGCTCCACCGCATCTGTAAGTATCCTTTATCCAAGCCTCAGATGTGTACTAGGGTTTGAGTAGTTCATCGGCGTTCTTGTTGTTCTTCATGTTCTTCAACTTCGAGCAGTGTTCAATCTGAATAAGTCATAACCTTTGCGTGGTAATAGTTTAGCATTCGTTTATATCGTCAAAGTAGCCTCTTCCCATAGAAAACCTCATCAAAGCATCACATCCTTCCGCTGTCGCCACCTTAGGCTAGAATTTTACTGCTTTTCTGAACTGCCATAGATCCAAAATTAGAGATTTAGCTTGCGAAATCTGTTTGTCCACCACTTAGCAAAATTTTCATTTGATAGATCTGAAGCACCAACACTACCATGGTGGCTTATGACATAAACCATGACCCATTATATATCATTAAGCCCCGTTAAACCGACATCATTTACTTCATAGTTAATAACTCTGCAATATCCTTCCAGTTTCACAAGACTGGCTTATTCATCCTCATAATTCAATTCTTCGGTTTAACAATCCGCATACTTTTAACTATATCTCCATAACCATTAACCTTGCACAACGGCTTAAACAATAACTTGTAACTCACCAAACATTTGCCGGTTTAATAATATCTTGAACTGCCTTATGTACGTCATGCATTCAATCATGACTAAGACCGTCACGTCATGCGACTGGGTCCCGTCCATCGTTAACGAGGAAATGCTCCAAGAGTATGTCAAGATTGGCTTTTTGCCAGCAAAACACATCATTCACTGGCGTGCTCCGAACCCTAAAGAAGTCAGACCTCATCCATAAGACGATGAAGTTATCGTTTTCACTGATCACATGAACCGGGGCTTCTCACCGCCCGGGTCAAAATTCTTCCATGACGTTCTACATTTTCTACAACTTCATCCACAAGACATCGGACCCTATTCCGTTCCAATATCTGCAATTTTCAAGTCTTCTGTGAAGTATACCTTCAAGAAAAACCTAGTGTTGACCTCTTTAGAGAGTATTTTTACTTAAACCGCCAAAATGAATTCACCGACGGGCCTAGCCAAGAACTTGGAGGAATCTCAATTCAGCAACACAGAGATGCCATTTTTCCTTATGCTCAGCTTCCAAGCCATCCCAAGGACTGGAATCAAACTTGGTTCTACTGCGAAGATACCTCTCGTGCTGATGAGAACCCCTTACCAGGCTTCCGTGATTAGCGGCTCAACCCAAAGCACCCTCTTCCCGACCGGCTTACAACTGCTGAACGGGCCAAACTCGCCCCTACCTTCTCAAAGGTTAGGGCATTATTGGGTAACGGATTAACCGGTGTTGATCTGGTTCGGTGCTGGGTGGCTTGGAGGATCATACCTTTAAGCCGTCGGTCCGGTTTAATGTGTACACATACTGGCGACACCAAAGATCAACTGCGTTACAATTCAACACGCTTGTCTGATAAATCCATCAATGAGATGACCAAGACTCTTCTCAATGAAAGCTTAGAGAGTTGTAGTAAAGTGGGTCTGAATCCCTTCTGCATACTTAACCCGGCACCGGATGTAAGTCTGTCCGGTTTATATACTTTTCTTCATCGTTCATAGAACCTAGAAATCTCTAACCTTTATTATAATTTTTCGCAGGCTGGATCTGCTTTTTGGGACAAAAAATATGATGAGAAAGCCGCCAAGAAGGCCAGGGCTAAGACCAAAGTCGTGAAGAAGAACAGAAAGAAATCTGCTGCTTCTGATATGTTTAACTTGGACGATGACGATGAGTCGGAGGTAGACCTTGACTCCCTTGGCTCTTTTTTCATCCATCTTATTGACACTGATTGCTATTAGGACAATGTGGAAACCAGCCAGGCGGGTGATGACGAGGTAACTATTATTTCCTCCGACTCAGAGCCCTTGCCAAGCCAGAAAATTCGACAAGTGGTCCGGAAAGTAAGGTTTTCCATCTCTTTAGCTCACTTGGATCCCAACTTTATTTTGAAGCAACAACAGCATGAGAACCGACGCAGAACCCGGACCAGTGGAGGCGGAGAACTTTCCTCTGGCTTACCTAATATGTTGGACCCACGCAAACGCCGGAATGAGGTACTTCAAAATTTCAACTTTATTTATTCTAAAACAGGTCTTATTCATCAAGCCTTTAATCCTTCTAACTCAAATTACTAGGGGACCTCTCACTCTTCATCTGGCGATTCATCTCAGACTCTGCTTCCAGCTTTCTAGACTGCCCCTGGGTACCAACTTTATATGTGTTTTTGAACATCGCTAGACTCATACTGACTTTTTGAATCATCCTGCAGTGGGAAAGCAAAGCCTAGTAAAAAGGCCAAAATGAACAAGCCTGCAGAAGACCCCATGCCTCATGAACCAGAAAAACAAGCTCAAATATTTGAGGCCTCCAGGCAACAGCCGGAGGAACCTGCTGATGACCTGCCACCAGAAAATTGTCATGCCTCTGCTTATCATCTCGTTGATGATCCCTTGGGTGCTGAATCGCCAAGCCCAATCAAACCTTCCGAACCAAACACTGAGGAAGTTCTGAACACTGGCACTGGTTTTCAAGAACCGGGGAATCCTATTGCTCTTGCAAAGCACTCTGCCAAGGAAGAACTGATCGATAGGCGCAAGGTCAAATTTGACATGGCCAATTATTCTCAACTGAGTATTAGTGAAACCCTCTCCGGTTATTTGAATCAAGTACACATCAGCCGTGATCTAGAGATTCACATGGTCAAGCATATGCATTAGAAATATGAGGTATCAATCTTGCTCTCATATAAGATATATTCCTTTAGCCCCCAAGTCTACTGAATATGATAGAATAAAATATACTGTAGACTTGTGTAGATAGCCTTTTAGCCGTCCATCTGTGTCAAAACCTGTAGCCCCCAAGGTTCGGCTTAAACTTATAAAGATAAGCTAGGACTTTCAAAAATCATCTTTGCGCCTGTAACCCCCGGGGATGGCTTAAAACTTTAAGTTGAGTCGGGTCTTTAGTTAATAGTGATCAACTTTGTAGTTGTAGTACCCAAGGGTCGGTCGAATCCATCTGAATAAACCGGGACTTATCACTGTTAGAAAATCTCATCTAGTCACCCTTGCAAACCGGGCAAATCAAACAAATGATGAACCGGGGTCATCTGCCATTACATCATAAAATAAACTTTGCATCCATTAGCCCCCAAGTGCCAAGTACTATTGCTTGAAAAGGGCTTGGGACTTATCAATATATACTACTTCATAAAGAAACTTTCTACACCCATTAGCCCCCAAGTGCCAAGTGCTATTGCTTGCAAAGGGCTTGGGACTTTATCAATATATATTGTTTCATAATTATGCATATTTGTTTTGACCTTTTATTTCAGGAAGCATCCAGTCAGTTTCAATCTCAGCGGACTGATTTGAAAACTCAACTTGAAGCACAAGAAGCTGAAACCCGGAAGGCTGACTCCAAGTTCAAGTTTAGCTTGAATGAAGATGAAAAACTCAAAACTGAGTTTAATACTGAGAGAGCCACCTGGGCTGAAGAGAAAGACGCCCTGATCCAAAGGGCTGAAAAAGTCGAGGCCTCACTGGAGGAGGTTACCACTGAACTTATCGGGTTAAAGCATCATATCAATCAGATGACCTTTGCTATCTTTGGTAAGATCTTTTATAGTGAAATGACTTTTCCATCCTCCATGTAGTAAACCGTCGGGTGACTTACTCATAATATGCCATGTAGGTCCGAGAATCAGCAATCTTGGGAAGGAAATGTTGATTAAGCTCAAGGCGGTTTACACATTAGTTGAACAACTATATACTGGAGCTCAGCGCACAATAGCCGCCATCTCTCCAAGAAAGAAAGCACCATCTCTTCTCAGCAATGTGTTAAGCCAACTTTCTGTCTTGCCTGCCAGGATTGAAGAGAACAAACGGTCCATTGCTAGAGCCGGTGCCATTACGGCTTTAAGCGGGACAAAGGCATGGCAGTCAGAACTAGACTCGGCCGAGCTAGCCACTGGTTGTCCCAGTTTAAAAGAGGACGGGTCTCCTTTTAACAAGAAAGACTTTGCTGCTTGTGTGAAAGAGATGCGTCCATTGGCGAGCCTGCTTGTAGAAGAAACAAATCTGACCAAATATCAGGCGGCTTATACCGCAGAGAACCATAAAATGCCCACACCAGCTTACGAGATTGCAGATCTTATCCCTCCAATCTGTAAGCACACTTTTGCCCCTGAAATTGACCCATCTGAGCTTGTTGATGACGAAGTTGAATTTCAAGCATTGACTGGCATCAATTGGTCATCGCCTGAGTTCCATACGGTGGAGGGAGAAGAAGAACCGACATGGATGATCAGGAAGCTTCGAACCGCCAAGACCAGGAGAACTAACACTACTGCAGGTTGCTGCTAACGTGACACTACGATCAGAGACCCTTCGATGAAATTGTGTGCAATGCCATAATCGCAAACGGTGGTGTAAAAAACCATCAAAAAAGGTGCAAAACATTTGCAATGGAGGATGCATCAAACACGGTTTAGATTTTAGTTGTGTGTGCGATACAGGGCATACGGTTCAGCTCAACTAACTGTTTGCGATGAGGAGGAACAAAAGAAATGGGCAGCCAGATGAAGGTGTGTGCTATATATAGCATACGATTCACTCGGATGAACAGTTTGTGATTACGCAACACAAAAGGAATAGGCAACCAGATGAAGGTGTGTGCGATATATAGCGGTTCACTTGGATGAACTGTTTGTGATTAGGCAACACAAAAGAAATAGACAGCTAGATGAAGGTGTGTGCAATATATGGCATGTGGTTCACTCGGATGAACTTTTTTGCTTTGAGAGAATAGAACATAAACAGTTCAATATAAAAAGATGTGTGTGATACGCGGCAAACAGGTCTGTAATCAGAAATGTGTGTGAATACCGATAATAACAGAAATGGTTCCCTAGTGTGGTCCGTGTTCATCAGATCATCATCTCCTTCTTGTTCTAGCTAGATGTTCCTTCTATGCTAAGTTTCCATTAATTGATGGCGTTTTATGAACACGCCACCGTTTCCCGCCATTTCCTCACCTGTTTCCTGCCACCCAGTGATTTTGCGCATAGGCGGCGCACGACACACGGAGGCGACAAGCGTAGCCTGTAGCACATCCACCTTTTCCAAGCATGCCAACCCACCAAAGCACCGCCTCTGCCATCAACCTCGTCGACAAGGAAAACGAGCAGGCGCCACGGCCAGTCGAGGCCGAGGTTCTCCCTGGCAACGCGATGGACGACGCCGTGATGCGCGTCATCGCCAGGGCTGAGCAGACCTTTGGCGCATGGCGCTTCAGCATCACGGATCAAGATAGGCATGTCAGCACCGACCGGCTGCAGGTCACCGCACAACATGATCGATAGCGCGCCGCGGAGCAAGCTAGGCGCGTCCGCGCCGATAGGCTGCAGCTCGCCGCACGGCGAGACTGTTGGAGCGCCGCAGAGCGAGAGGCGCAGCGCGCTGCACAACAAGAGCGGATCCATCGGTGCTTGCCTGCTGTCGACATGGCGTCGCAGCTGGTTACACATCTGGTCAGTACCCCCATTCCTCGCCAGGAGTGGGCAGAGGCCCTCAACGTCGTACTTGCATGATATGTCTCCAACGTATCTATAATTTTTGATTGTTACACGCTATTATATTATCAACCTTGGATGTTTTATATGCATTTATATGCTATTTTATACGATTTTTGGGACTAACCTATTAACCTAGAGCCCAGTGCCAGTTTCTGTTTTTTCGTTGTTTTTGAGTATCACAGAAAAGGAAAACCAAACGGAGTCCAATTGACCTGAAACTTCATGGAACTTATTTTTGGACAAGAAGAAGGCCAGGAAGTAGAAGAATTGGGCCAGAAGAGTCTCGGGCTGCCCACGAGGGTGGGGGCACACCCCCTGCCTC
>NC_041386.1:546960087-547028184 GCF_002162155.2 Triticum dicoccoides | reverse complement strand
CCAACACCTCTTATATGACCCAAAACTTCGAGAAAGAAACCTAGATCGGGAGTTCCGCCGCCAGAAGCCTCTGTAGCCACCGAAAACCAATCTAGACCCATTCCGGCACCTTGCCGGAGGGGGGAATCCCTCTCCGGTGGCCATATTCATCATCCCGGTGCTCTACATGATGAGGAGGGAGTAGTTCACCCTCGGGGTTGAGGGTATGTACCGGTATCTATGTGTTTGATCTCTCTCTCTCGTGTTCTTGAGGTGGTACGATTTTGATATATCGTGATCTTTGCTATTATAGTTGGATCTTATGATGTTTCTCCCCCTCTACTCTCTTGTAGTGGATTGAGTTTTCCCTTTGAAGTTATCTTATCGGATTGAGTCTTTAAGGATTTGAGAACACTTGATGTATGTCTTGCATGTGCTTATCTGTGGTGACAATGGGATATCACGTGATCCACTTGATGTATGTTTTGGTGATCAACTTGCGAGTTCTGTGACCTCGTGAACTTATGCATAGGGGTTGGCACACGTTTTCATCTTGACTCTTCGGTAGAAACTTTGGGGCACTCTTTGAAGTTCTTTGTGTTGGTTGAATAGATGAATCTGAGATTGTATGATGCATATCGTATAATCATACCCACGGATACTTGAGGTGACATTGGAGTATCTAGGTGACATTAGGGTTTTGGTTGATTTGTGTCTTAAGGTGTTATTCTAGTACGAACTCTTGAATAGATCGATCAAAAAGAATAATTTTGAGGTGGTTTCGTACCCTACCATAATCTATTCGTTTGTTCTCCGCTATTAGTGACTTTGGAGTGACTCTTTGTTGCATGTTGAGGGATAGTTATATGATCCAATTATGTTATTATTATTGAGAGAACTTCCACTAGTGAATGTATGAACCCTAGGCCTTGTTTCCAAGCACTGCAATACCGTTTGTGCTCACTTTTATCACTACTTACCTTGCTATTTTTATATTTTCAGATTACAAAACCTTTATCTACCATCTATATTGCACTTGAATCACCATCTCTTCGCCGAACTAGTGCACCTATACAATTTACCATTGTATTGGGCGTGTTGGGGACACAAGAGACTCTTTGTTATTTGGTTGCGGGTTGTTTGAGAGAGACCATCTTCATCCTACGCCTCCCATGGATTGATAAACCTTAGGTCATCCACTTGAGGGAAATTTGCTACTGTCCTATAAACCTCTGCACTTGGAGGCCCAACAACGTCTACAAGAAGAACGTTGTGTAGTAGACATCAAGCTCTTTTCTGGCGCCGTTGCCGGGGAGGTTAGCGCTTGAAGGTATATATTTAGATCTTGCAATCAAATTTTTTGTTTCTTGTTTTATCACTAGTTTAGTTTATAAAAGAAAACTACAAAAAATGGAATTGAGGGTACCTCATATGCTTCATCTTTTTAATATCTTTAATGAAAATAAGGATTCCGATAATTGTGCCAAAGTGTTAGAAGAAGAATGCATTAGAATATTTGGCACTAAATCTTTGAATGATGAGCATGATTGCAATGTTATTAGTATGAACTCTTTTAATATCCATAATACTAATGATGATTGCACTAGTCATGATGAAAATGTCTCTTATAAGAATGTCAACTTTTGTGGAATACATAGAGCTTGCAAGCACACACCAAATAGGGAAGATAGATTTTGCAAGAGGCATAAGTATTGGGAAACTAAATGGTTGCAAGAAAGGCTAGATGATTGTGCTGAAAGATTCAATATTTATCGCCATCCTTGTGAACTTTGCAATGAACATGGTAATTTAAAGCTCCAATGCTATTTGTTTCATGATCAAATCGTGTCCAAAAGTTGTGATAACTTGATTACCCTTGAGCATCATAAAGAGCTTAGTCTTCTTTTGGGGTATGAAGAAATGAAATGTATAACTGAGGGTATTCCAAAATTTAATCTTGATAGATTTCTTGATTTTGATCTAGAAGAAATTTTTATGTATTGTGCGGTGAATTTCATTGAAAATCCTTATATTGCCAATTACATAAAGACAAGAAAACAAATATAAGATGAAAAGAATACTAATGAAAGGGAAGAGGCTTTCAAATATTCTCCTATTATTTCTTATGATGAATCAGGTAACGAGGAGTAGCCTCCTATTCAACCAATCTCATTAATAAGGAGCTCTGGAAAGAGGATTAAACCCACACATGATGTGAAGAAGAAAAAAGAAAAGACGGAGAAGCAAAGGTAAAAATGTACCCCTCCCAAATGATGTTGCTCCTATTACTCATTGTGATGATGATAATTGTTATACTATTGGTGCTATCCATACTATTAATGATGAGAGTGATTATGCTTATGATATGAAACGGCCCAATCTTGGGGATGCTATGTTTGATGAGAATGACATGTTTGAAAATGTATTTGCTGCAATTAATGTTAGTCACCAGCTTGGGGATGCTATGTTTAATAAAGATGATATTTTTAGTCTCCCAAGTTTTGATATGCAAAATTATTATGATGATAGCATGCCTCCTACTTATGATGATTATATTGATGAAAGTGGGTTTGGAAGAGTGTCAACTTTAGGAAGTAATGATCCCACTATTTTGGAGGATGTTGAATCTTATTGTGATAATTATGAAAGTGGATTTGGAGAGGTCATGACTTTATTGAGTAATGATTCCACTATCTTGGAAGAGGTTTCAATTGGTTATGATGAGAACAAAGTTGCTACCTATGATGATTATTGTGATGACACTTATGCTATAAAAAGTAGTGATGATTATATTTATAAAACTTTTCATGATTATGGTTACCCTTTTTCTACACATTACTCTTTTAATGTGGAAACAATTTATAGTATTCGAGTCTCTTATGATACTCCCACTATTCTGAATGAGAAGAAGTTTGCTTATGTGGAGAGTAATAAAATTTCTATGCTTGTATATCATGAAAAGAATGCTTTTGGTGCTGGTTATATTGTTGAATTCATTCATGATGCTACTGAAAATTACCATGAGGGAGGAACATATGCTTGTAGGAGTTGCAATTACCAAGTTTCCTCTCTGTGTGCTTAAAGTTTTGAAGTTATGCTTGTTTTGCCCTCCTATGCTAATTGATTATGGTTCACACAAGTTGTTTGCTCACAAAATCCCTATGCATAGGAAGTGGGTTATACTTAAATGTGCTAGTCGTATTCTTCATGATGCTCTCTTTATGTTACAATCCTTATCTTTTATGTGAGCATCATTGAAATCATCATGCCTAGCTAGGGGCGTTAAATGATAGCGCTTGTTGGGAGGCAACCCAATTTTATTTATGGTCCTTGCTTTTTTATCATGTTTAGTAATAGATAATTCATCTAGCATCTGTTTAGATGTGGTTTTATGTTTTAATTAGTGTTTGTGCCAAGTAGAACCTTTGGGAGGACTTGGGGAAAGTCTTTGCGATCTTGCTGTAAAAAACAGAAACTTCAGCGCTCACAAGATTTGCTGCCACTTTTTACTGGAGAGTGTTATTAAGTTGATTATTTTTGCAGATGATTAATAGACAAATTCCTCAGGTCCACCGATTTATTTTATAATTTTATGAGTTCCATAAGTATACGTTTGATACAGATTACTACAGACTGTTCTGTTTTTGACAGATTCTGTTTTCATTGTGTTGTTTGCATATTTTGATGAATCTATGAGTAGTATCGGAGGGTATGAACCATAGAGAAGTTGTAATACAGTATATATTACACCAATATGAATTTAGAATGAGTTCAAAACAGTACCTAAGTGGTGATTTATTTTCTTATACTAACGGAGCTTACGAGTTTTCTGTTAAGTTTTGTGTTGTAAAGTTTTCAAGTTTTGGGTAAAGATTCGATGGACTATGGAATAAGGAGTGGCAAGAGCCTAAGATTGGGGATGCCCAAGGCACCACAAGGTAATATTCAAGTACAACCAAGAGCCTAAGCTTGGGGATGCCCCGGATGGCATCCCCTCTTTCGTATTCGTTCATCGGTAACTTTACTTGGAGCTATATTTTTATTCACCACATGATATGTGTTTTGCTTGGAGCGTCATTTTATTTTATTTTGTTTTGCTTTCTGTTTGAATAAAATACCAAGACCTGAAATTATTAAATTTTAGAGAGTCTTCACATAGTTGCATAATTATTCGACTACTCATTGATCTTCACTTATATCTTTCGGAGTAGTTTATCGTTTGCTCTAGTGCTTCACTTATATCTTTTAGAGCACGGTGGTGGTTCTATTTTATAGAAATAATTAATCTCTCATGCTTAACTTATATCATTTTGAGAGTCCTTTAGAATAGCATGGTAATTTACTTTGGTTGTAAATTTTAAAAGCTAAGAGAAATTGGATGCTTGATAGTTGTTTTGAGATATAAAGGTGGTAATATTAGAGGTGTGCTAGTTGAGTAATTGTGAAATTGATGAATACTTGTGTTGAAGTTGGCAAGTCCCGTAGCATGCACGTATGGTAAACGTTGTGTGACAAATTTGAAGCATGGGGTGTTCTTTGAGTGCTTTCCTTATGAGTGGCGGCCGGGGGCGAGCGATGGTCTTTTCCTACCAATCTATCCCCCTAGGAGCATGCGCGTAGTGCTTGGTTTGATGACTTGTAGATTTTTTCAAGAGTAAAATGCATCACAAGTCCTAAAACTATCATAGGTGTGTCAGTTTAGTCCTATAACTTTCAAACTGCACTTTTGGGTCCTAAAACTATCGGAAGTATGTCACTTTAGTCCTATAACTTCGAAACTGCACTTTGGGGTCCTAAAACTATTGGAGGTGTGTCATTTTTAGTACCATAACTTCAAAATTATGGGACCTGAGGTCTCAAAACTATGTATGTTTGTTCATCTGAGGTCCTAATCTTGCATGGCCACCATCCATGGTGCATTTTTTCAACTGAGCCCTTTGTATGTGTTTATATCCCCCCAAGTGGTACATACGCTTCCACGTTGCAGTGTGTCCTGCAACCTGCATGGCCATGAGCTGCACGGTAGCCTCCCTGAGAGGTTTGGCGTGACCGTCGGGGAGACCCCGAGCTAGTTGGCATGAAGGACGACATCCCTCTCCCTCGGCGAGGCCGCCGGGGAGATCCCGAGCCAATTGGGATGGAGTACGCCATCCCACCTCTCTCTCTCTCTCTCTCTCTCTCTCTGTTTGATGATATCGTCGTTGCCCCGACACCCTTGTCGTAGAGTTGGCCGTGCAGGCTGTTGTTTGGGCACGAGCATGGTCATAGATGGTGAGCCGTCGGGCGACACAGAGGAGTGCGCGGAAACTGCAAAGCTGGCGCAGAGGTCGTCGAGAGTGACACAACCCTAGCAGTAGCCATAGGTGGGTAGCAATTGGACATTGTGCGACATGTCGTTCTGCTGCTGTTGGGGGAGGCTGAGATGACCGGTCTACTCTCCTCGCTGGAGCTCAAACCATCATTCCACAGATGGCCTCTGTACCATCGCCTCTGAGCATTATGTGCATGGGAGAAGACGAGCGCGTGAGAACGAGGCGAGACAATGCTCTAGTTTTTTTTGCATATTTACCTGGTGGGCCCATTGGGTCAGGTCAACGTGGCTACAATCCAAGCATTTCCAAGTGACTCGTTGGTGGGTCAATGCTAACAATGCAAGCTTAGGACCTAAGAGGAAGAAACTTACATAGTTTTGGGACCCACAACTACTGTTTCAAAGTTATAGGACTAAACTGACACACCTTTGATAGTTTTAGGACCCAAAAGTGCAGTTTCGAAGTTATAGGACTAAACTGACACACCTCTGATAGTTTTAGGACCCAAAAGTGTAGTTTCAAAGTTATAGGACTAAACTGACACACCTCCGATAGTTTTAGGACTTATGATGCATTTTACTCTTTTTTCAATAAGTATGTGAGTTCTTTATGACTAATGTTGAGTCCATGGATTATACACACTCTCACCCTTCCATCATTGCTAGCCTCTTCGGTACCGTGCATTGCCCTTTCTCACCTTGAGAGTTGGTGCAAACTTCGCTGGTGCATCCAAACCCCGTGATATGATACACTCTATCAAACATAAGCCTCCTTATATCTTCCTCAAAACAGCCACCATACCTACCTATTATGGCATTTCCATAGCCATTCTGAGATATATTGCCATGCAACTTTCCACCGTTCCATTTATTATGACACGCATCATTATTGTCATATTGCTTTGCATGATCATGTAGTTGACATCGTATTTGTGGCAAAGCCACCATGCTTAATTTTTCATACATGTCACTCTTGATTCATCGCAATCCCGGCACACCGCCGAAGGCATTCACATAGAGTCATATTTTGTTCTAAGTATCAAGTTGTAATTCTTGAGTTATAAGTAAATAAAAGTGTGATGATCATCATTAGAGCATTGTCCCATGTGAGGAAAGGATGATGGAGACTATGATTCCCCCACAAGTCGGGATGAGACTCCGGACGGAAAATAATAAAATAAAAATAAAAAAGAGGCCATAAAAAAAGGCCCAAACAAAAAAAAGAAAAGAGGGAAAAAGAGAGAAGGGACAGTGTTACTATCCTTTTTCCATACTTGTGCTTCAAAGTAGCACCATGATCTTCATGATAGAGATTCTCTTATTTTGTCACTTTCATATACTAGTGGGAATTTTTCATTATAGAACTTGGCTTGTATATTCCAATGATGGGCTTCCTCAAATGCCCTAGGTCTTCGTGAGCAAGCAAGTTGGATGCACACCCACTTAGTCTCTTTGATGAGCTTTCATATATTTATAGCTCAAGTGCATCCGTTGCATGGCAATCCCTACTCCTTGCATTGACATCAATCGGTGGGCATCTCCATAGCCCATTGATTAGCCATGTCAATGTTAGACTTTCTCCCTTTTTGTCTTCTCACACAACCTCAATCATCATATTCTATTCCACCCATAGTGCTATGTCCATGGCTCGTGCTCATACATTGTGTAAAAGTTGAAAGAGTTTGAAAAGGCTAAGTATGAAAAAATTGCTTGGCTTGTCATCGGGTTTGTGCATGATGAGAGCATTTTGTGTGACAAAAATGAAGCATGGCCAAACTATATGATTTTGTAGGGGTAAGTTTTCTTTGGCTATGTTATTTTGATAAGACATAATTGCTTGATTAGCATACTTGGAGTATTATTATTTTTATGTCAACAATAAACTTTTATCTTGAATCTTTCAGATCTGAGCATTCATGCCACAATAGAGAAAAATACATTGAAGAACATGCTAGAGAGCATTCCACATCACAAATTCTATTTTATCATTTACCTACTCGAGGACGAGCAGGAATTAAGCTTAGGGATGCTTGATACGTCTCCAACGTATCTATATTTTTTTATTGTTCCATGCTATTATATTACCAACCTTGGATGTTTTATATGCTATTTTATATGATTTTTGGGACTAACCTATTAACCTAGAGCCTAGTGTCAGTTTCTGTTTTTTCGTTGTTTTTGAGTATCGCAGAAAAGGAAAACCAAACGGAGTCCAATTGACCTGAAACTTCATGGAACTTATTTTTGGACCAGAAGAAGGCCAGGAAGTAGAAGAATTGGGCCATAAGAGTCTCGGACTGCCCACGAGGGTGGGGGCGCCCACCCCCCTGGGCACGCCCCCTGTCTCGTGGACAGCCCGGAGACCCCCTTCCTTGTTCCCGACTCCAACACCTCTTATATAACCCAAAACTTCCAAAAAGAAACCTAGATCGGGAGTTCCGCCGGCAGAAGCCTCCGTAGCCACCGAAAACCAATCTAGACCCGTTCCGGCACCCTGCCGGAGGGGGGAATCCCTCTCTGATGGCCATCTTCATCATCTCGGTGCTCTCCATGACAAGGAGGGAGTAGTTCACCCTCGGGGCTGAGGGTATGTACCAGTAGCTATGTGTTTGATCTCTCTCTCTCTCTCTCTCTCTCTCGTGTTCTTGAGGTGGTACGATCTTGATGTATCGCGAGCTTTGCTCTTATAGTTTCCCCCTCTACTCTCTTGTAATGGATTGAGTTTTCCCTTTGAAGTTATCTTATCAGATTGAGTCTTTAAGGATTTGAGAACACTTGATGGATGTCTTGCATGTGATTATCTGTGGTGACAATGGGATATCACGTGATCCACTTGATGTATGTTTTGGTGATCAACTTGCGAGTTCCATGACCTCGTGAACTTATGCATAGGGGTTGGCACACGTTTTCGTCTTGACTCTCCGGTAGAAACTTTGGGGCACTCTTTGAAGTTCTTTGTGTTGGTTGAATAGATGAATCTGAGATTGTGTGATGCATATCGTATAATCATACCCACGGATACTTGAGGTGACATTGGAGTATCTAGGTGACATTAGGGTTTTGGTTGATTTGTGTCTTAAGGTGTTATTCTAGTATGAACTCTTGAATAGATCGATCAGAAAGAATAACTTTGAGGTGGTTTCGTACCCTACCATAATCTATTCGTTTGTTCTCCGCTATTAGTGACTTTGGAGTGACTCTTTGTTGCATGTTGAGGGATAGTTATATGATCCAATTATGTTATTATTGTTGAGAGAACTTCCACTAGTGAATGTATGAACCCTAGGCCTTGTTTCCAAGCATTGCAATACCGTTTGTGCTCACTTTTATCATTACTTACCTTGCTATTTTTATATTTCCAGATTACAAAAACCTTTATCTACCATCTATATTGCACTTGAATCACCATCTCTTCGCCGAACTAGTGCACCTATACAATTTACCATTGTATTGGGTGTGTTGCGGACACAAGAGACTCTTTGTTATTTGGTTGCAAGGTTGTTTGAGAGAGACCATCTTCATCGTACGCCTCCCACAGATTGATAAACCTTAGGTCATCCACTTGAGGGAAATTTGCTACTGTCCTACAAACCTTTGCACTTGGAGGCCCAAAAATGTCTACAAGTAGAAGGTTGTGTAGTAGACATCATTGCACCAGAGGCCGGCCGTGCCGTACTTGCACCAAATGCCCCCCGCGCTGTTCGCATGGGTGCCGATGTTCGCCTTGTGTGCGGCCCGCTGGATGCCAATGCGCTAGTCCGTAGGCTCAACCGCCTGCTTGGCCCAGGTGTCCACCTGGGCGCAGTAGAGGAACATGGTCGTCGCATCCTCGAGCTGGTGATCTCCGATGAAATGTCCAACTTGGTGCTCAAGATCAGGCTCCAGATGTACCGCGTGCGTGTCGACCGCTTGGACGAACGCCTACATGAGTTCAGGCAGAGCCGAGAGCTACCGTAGGCAAGGGCTGCTGGTCATGGTCTCATGGACGCATTTTATTTTTAAGTCATTTCGACATGGATAGCTATGTATTCACAGCAATCATAGTATTGCTCTGTTTATTGCTCTGTTTCAATGTGTGTACTCTGTTTTCCATTTTTATAGGTTCTGTTTCAATGTGTGTATATACGCTTTCCATTCTGTATATGTGGATGATAACAGCTAGATTCAAATTAGTATACAAAAATAGATAGAAAATGGAATTCATGATATATATATATATATATATTAATTGGTCATTAGTTCATCACAGAATATATATATATATATAATGTCATCACATATACATGATGATACTTTAGGTACAATGCTTAAAATTGAACGAACAATACTAAAACTAATAATCCCTCCTGGGGCTAGTATTCCGGCAGCCCCTCGCCAACAGCTCCCTGGTACGCGGCGTCTTCCCAGTGCGGAGACAGTACTCCGCCTCGCAGCGCTTGACGTACCGATCTGCTACGCGCGTGGCCGATCTTGCCATTTCGTTGGGTGCCCACTGGAGCTCCTCGTCGGTGGCACGCTGGAGCTTATCGGCCCACCTCCACGCAGCGACAAGGCGCCCAGCGCCTCTGAACTTCCTCGTGAAGTACCCGTCTTCGTACACCTCCTCAGCATGATGACGCGCCCGCCCCCAAAGCTCCGCCGCCTCCTCTTTCCAGGCGGCATCATGGGCTTCACAGGTCTCCTGGTACCTGGCTTCCTCCTCTGCAATCTCCTTCTTGAACGCCACTTGCCTGGCTTTCTCAGCCGGCGGCAGCGACTTCCATAGACAAAGATTGTACTGGCCCCAAAACCAATCCAAAGTTGGGGGGCCCGGCGCAACCTTGTCAGGCGGCGCATAGGGGTCCTCGTCACTGCTAATCGAGTGAGCGTCCTCGGGGGCGGTGACTCCTCCTCGGCGCGTGGGCAGACCGGTGGCGCCATGGCAGAGATTTGAGAGAGAGAGAGAGGGCAAGCGAGGGGAGGATGTAGATGAGAATGCAGGCGGGATGATGTGAGCAAGGTAGTATTTATTGGCGGCCGGAATCTAGATCGACGGGGACAGTACACACTCCATTCGCCAGAATTTACAAGTACTGTAGTTTGAATTACACACGATTCCCGCAGCAAAATCCATGTGTGAACATAATAGCCAAAATTTGTGTGCGAACATAATAGATGATAGTTTACAATGCAGAACCATGTCTGATTAATGATCCCCACCACTCACCTACCAAACCTCGAGCCGCGAGATAGAGTGCCAATCGTGTGGGGGCCGGTTGTCTTGCCAAATCTTTACATTTTCTTTTTCGAACACCAGATATTTACACCGTCTGATGATTTTTTAATTCACACACAAGTACACAAAAATATGATTTTTCCAACCATTATGGTTAGGTGTTGCATGTAGATGTAGTTCAAATATGAATTACGGTCATTAAATGGTTAGAAAATCACTTAAATGTCTTTAAAAGGTCAAATGACCCCTGAAATTTTCCAAATTTTCACATGACAGTTGTATTAGTGCATGTTAAACATAGAAAAAAAATTGAAGGTTGTAAGAGGAAGCTATCTCCCGTTCATCATCAAACATGCATTGTTCCCTCTCGAAACCACGAACCTTCTAGTGAGTTGCTCCGGTTTGTGAGGGGTGTGTGTCCAAACTTTCGTCAAACAGGCCAATTTTTTTACCACATCATCTTGGTGGCATGACATTAAATCAAGCAAGGTTTCATGTTTTTCTGATCATGGAATTAAAATTGCATGGCACTCCATGCATGTGTGCCCATGCCTTGAGACCAATATGTTTGAAAATTCCTTCTAATTTAGTGCACATGGAATTAACTCGCACACAAGTACACAAAAATATGATTTTTTTCAAACCGTTATGGTTATGCGTTGCATGTAGATGTAGTTCAAATTTGAATTACGGTCATTAAATGGCTAGAAAATCACTTAAATGTCTTTAAAAGGTCAAATGACCCCTGAAATTTTCAAAAATTTCACATGACAGTTGTATTAGTGCATGTTAGACGTAGAAAATAAATTGAAAGCCGTAAGAGGAAGCTATCTCCCGTTCGTCATCAAACATGCATTGTTCCCTCTCGGAACCATGAACCTTCTAGTGAGTTGCTCCGGTTTGGGAGGGGTGTGTGTCCAAACTTTCGTCAAACAGGCAAAAATTTTTACCACATCATCTTGGTGGCATGACATTAAATCAACCAAGGTTTCATGTTTTTTTGATCATTTTTTTAATTTTTTTGAATTAAAATGCCATGTCACTCCATGCATACGTATGCATGTGTCCATGTCGTGTGACCAATATGTTTGAAAATTCCTTCTAATATACTGCACATGGAATTAACTTACACACAAGTACATAGATATGATTTTTCAAACCGCTTTGGTTAGGCGTTTCATGTAGATGTAGTTCAAATTTGAATTACGGTCATTAAATGGCTAGAAAATCACTTAAATGTCTTTAAAATGTCAAATGACCCCTAGAATTTTCAAACATTTCAGATTACAGTTGTAGTAGTGCATGTTAGACGTAGAAAAAAATTGAAGGCCGTAAGAGGAAGTTATCTCCCGTTCGTCATCAAACATGCATTGTTCCATCTCGGAACCACGAGCCTTCTAGTGAGTTTCTCCGGTTTGTGAGGGTGTGTGTCCAAACTTTCGTCAAACATGCCAAAAAAATCACATCATCTTGGTGGCATGACATTACATCAACCAAGGTTTCATGTTTTTTTGATCATTTTTTATTTTTTTGAATTAAAATGTCATGTCACTCCATGCTTAATTGTGTCATAGCCGTTAGACCAATATGTTTGAAAATTCCTTCCAATTTACTTCACATGGAATTAAGTCGCACACAAGTACACAAAAATATGAGTTTTGAAACCGTTATAGTTAGCTGTTGCATGTACATGTAGTTCAAATTTCAATTACGGTCATTAAATGGCTAGAAAATCAGTTAAATGTCTTAAAAGGTCAAATGACCCCTGAAATTTTCCAAATTTTGACACGACAGTTGTATTAGTACTACAAAATTTCTTGTACACTTAAAACACCATTCGTTGCCACTATACTCCAAATTCGTCTTTCATAGCTAATAAATAATATCTACAACATCACACACAGTTGTTTTCTAGGAACCGTTTGTGATGAAAATATCCAGGTCTATTCAAGTCTCCCTTCTTAAGCTTCACCGGCTCGTCTGCTCTAGTGCCGGCAACCCCCGAATCCACAAATCTCGACCCCCATTCCTGCACCCCCTTCTTGCAACGATGACGCTGTGGAAACACTTCATGAAGGCCCGTACGATGGCCGCGTCCCCCCCCTCCCGAGCGCCACCACCTGCGTCGAGAGTGCGACCGCCTACGCTAAGAGTGTTGCCGCATCCGCATTGAGCATGGCCGCTTCCATCGAGAGGGCGTCTGCGTCAGCCGACAGGGCAGCTGCAGCAGCCGAGACGGCTGCAGCTACTGCTGTGATGGCGGCTGCAAGCACCAAGAGTGCTCGAGCTGCCGTTCGTGCCGCCGATGTCGCCCTGGCCCTGGTCGAGGCCATCCATGCCAAGATCTAGGATGCACACGTCAAGATATTCTAGGCCACCTCGGACTCCAGCATGCAACCCACGTCTGAAAAGGCGGCGGCGGTCATGGAGCACTTGCTTCCTCATGAGGTCGCCGAGCGGGAGCTGGAGATGCAAGAGGTGGTGGAGATCGAGGAGCGCTGGGAGGAGGAGTTGCGCGTGGCCGAGGTTGAGGTAGAGAAGAGTCTTTCCATCGAGCAATCAGCGGTGGAGTACCAATGCGAGCTCTAGCACAACCACTACTATGAGTACTACAACCTTGAGGGCGGCGCCGAGGACGAGGACGTGGACGCGGTCGACTTCAGCAGGGGGCGCAGAGTCCACCAACGGCGGCATTTCGCCAGGACAAGTCATCGACGTCTCATCTCACACCGGCGATGCATAGGCCAGCGCGGCGGCCGATTTTTTAAAATTATGAGTACTTAGGCTTTGTTTTTAATGCTGGTCTTTTGTTAAAGCAATTTTTAGGTCAATTGGCTCTGTTTAATTACTAAAATTTCTCGATTCAGTAAGTGTGGTCTATCTGCTCTATGCTCTTTTGTGCGCCCAAATTAGCAAGCGATGTTAAATTATGCAATGACGTACCCGAGGAAATTTCCACCAAAATTTGAATTATCAAACTCATCCCATGCGCATAAAGCAGAAGAATCATTTGCGATGCACACAATCGTTCAAAGTGAAAGGTCTGATGGCACCGTGCGCAAAGTTTCCCTCCACATTTCCAAAATTTTAGCCTACCGTCAAAATATCTACCCCCGCCCCCTTCCCCACCCCCTTTTCTCTCCGACCACAAGTCACATTTCCCCTATTTCCTCCTTCCTTCCCTCCTTCCTAAGCTATAGCCGCTTCCTCGCTCTCGCCGTCTCGCATCATACCGCCGGGGTCACCATGGTCTTCTTCAAAGACCTCTCCAGCGGTTCCTCCTCCGGCGACGACTCCTTCACCACCCGGTATGCCTCTCTTCTCTCTCTCTCGGGCTATGACTTGGACTGAATGATTTTTACCCGGCGGTCGATTTGAGTCATTTCTTCCTCTTGTAGCTCCCTAGGACCATCAGTGGCAATGAATGGAGCGGGGTGGCTGAAGATCTATCTACCCGTTGTCACCATCAATCTCCATGCGTGAAGGTAGTTGCGTTTGATTTTGTGGACAGTGGGAGGAATTTTCTGGCATGTGCGGAGAAGGTTAGACCCTCTTTTGTTGTTACAAATCATTTGTTAGATGTGATTCAGACACTGTCATGGTCCCAACCCATTCATACCACACCTTCAACCAAATGCATCCTAAGACAGTGACACAGTTTCTACCTAGTATCTTAAATTGTTGCCATCTCATCAGCGGTGCCATTAGAAAATTATTTGGCACCGCTTCAGCAGTTTGTGCAGCCAACTTTGGTCCACACATCCGAGCAACCAAGTAGTAAAATACTAAATCTTTATGGCACGAAGGAACTGGGCATCGGAGCAACTACGTGCTCCGGAGTCCAGGGCCCTGTTTTTTCCGCTGCATCGACTCGCTAGTGTAGGGCACCGGTGTGAGATGTAGCAACAGTTGTCTTTACCCCAGTTTTGGCATACATAGTGGACGGACTTAGTGCTATTAGTTCTATGTTACTAAAATTGTGCATGTACACACCTGCTAGTATCAATTTGCTATCATCCAAACACTGTCGATATGCTATTGCAATTATATTTACCTTCCTCATAAAATGTTCAATTTGTTATTTATTGTACATGAGTAAGAACTTGTAGCGTTGTTGTAGTTAATTATAGCTTCTGATGTTCCAGAATTTGGTTGTTGTCTCAGTACCAATTATTTCATTTGCACATTGATCTTTTTGAGAAGATATGTCATAATTAACATGTTTCTTCCATTTTTCAAAATAAGCATTGGTGATTTTCTATGTTGCTATAAACACATTTCCCCTGAAATTGTTATTGGTCTAGTTTGAAATATTATAGGATGAACGGAAGTGTTCTTACTTGGAGTGGGTTGATCAAGAGTGGCCACAGTCTTTGAAGATGTGCCTAGCGAAGCTCTAGAGCATGCATGAGGAAGAGAACAAACATAGGCTTAGAGAAACTATTATCAACGCTGAAGAATATTTGAAGATGCGGGATAAAAAGTTGAAGGTGAAGAATGAGCTCAGATTTTTTAAATCAGACTTTGCTAAGATGGTGTTGGCTAAGGAGGAGGCACTTTCCTAGTTGGCCCATGCAAAACGGGTTCTTACTGAACTGAAAGCAGATGTGGATAAGACGAGCCTGGATGATCTCGAGTAGGGAAATGAATATGTTGTTCTTATGAAGTTGAACTAGCTATATGTTGTACCGTGCTATTTTCATGTAGCTACCGTACAGTGATGTTATAATATATTTATGTGCCTGATATGAAATTGGCAAACAGTTGTTCGATATGAAATGTGAATTTACATAATACTGGAATTATTAATTGTAAATTAATAAACATGCTAAATTTGTCATGCACCTTTGCAAATGGTTCTAGCAGTAAAAGCTCTTGCGATGGATAGCCCAATGCCACATAGTTTTCTTCATCAAATCGTGTGTGATATAGTTGATAAAAGCAAACAGTTAACCAAGGCAGACCATGTGTGATAGTTACACCTTTCACACACGAGCCTACAAATAAAACTGTGTGGGATGTACGTACGAACGGAAACGTTTTCCCTAGATTAACTGTGTGGGATGTACATAAGAACATAAACGTATTCCTTGGATTGATGGTGTGTGATATACATATGAACGGAAATTTTTTTCTGGGATTCACCGTGTGGGATGTACATACCTACGAAAATGATTTTCTCGGATTACCGTGTGGGATGTACATACCTACGGAAATGATTGGGTTTCGATGCCTCGCCCGATCGCACATGGCACCTACCTGTGTCCCAGGAGGGCCTATCCCCGACGATTTCTGGGTCGTGTGGGAAGGACCCTCCTATTGCCCACACTCACTTGGCGACGGTTCCAAATGTTGTCATGGAAAGGGGTTAAAAATGTTTGTTTAGGACCGACGTGCACTAGTGTAATCAGCTGGACGGATCTCAATTTTTAGCAGCAAAAACACTTAAGTCATTTGAGCTCACGGAGCTATGTAATAGGATAACTCTGATCTGTCATGCCATCGTGCAAGTTTTGCTTGCATAGTACCGTTGATCCATCATTTGAAGATCTGCCACTTATGCTCATCATATTATCAATATGCAGGTCAGTTTTATCATTTGTCCTGCACACAAAACAGATCACAAGTGCCCTGGCAGTTTACCCCAGGGTGGGTCACAATACCCCATATAAAAACCACTATTGACTATAATAGTCCATAACCAGGGCCAGTTTAATCACAACCTCATATAATCATAACAAAATATCATACCTGTGATATTTGCTCACACTGCCGGCTTATCATACTTGTGTAGTAAGGGTTACAACCCAAGGATTGAGAGCACAACGCCCTGTTCAATTGATTCATATTGTCGGCTCAAGATGCCATATGCAGGAAGGGGTAATCAGCCCAAAACTTAGAGCCAGTATTCAAAGCAAAAAATCATCATACACTGGTGACTTAAAGTCCAAAGCCAGGCCGGTTTGATAAACTCCGGATAGATCCACATATGAACCATAAGGCAACATAGCCCTCGTCGGTTTTCAATCATGCATTAACATGTCATAAGAGATGAACCTCAAAAAATGTTCAAATCAAATAGAAATCAAAAAACAAGGCTTTCATAGGCTGCCAAGCCTTAAAATCAAGTGATTTCAAGGGCCGCACGGCCACTGAGTTAAACCTTCATTCAAACCTTGTAAGCCGGGCCTCACATGACCAATCATCATTTTAACTTTGACAAGTTCAGAGTCTTTATAAGATTGACTGTCAAGAGTACGGTGAGTCATTCCAGGATTACCTAGGTGGAGTGGCCGACTTAAAAAGGCAGGATAACCCAGATTTTTTAGTGAATACACCAGGCATCCAAGCCTATTACAAGGGTCAACAAAGCTCTGTCCATTAACAAGAGCCCCCAAGTAATATTTCATTCCAGGCGTACAAGCCGGATCAGCAGGGTAGTCATAGCTATGCTCAATGAGCAGGTAGCCTCCAAGTATTTGGTAACTATGGCATACAAGCCGGATCAAGAGGGTAGTCATAGCTATGCTCAATGAGCAAGAAGCCCCCAAGTGATAATATGAAGTGACAATAAAGACTCATTATTCTCATAAATGAAATGACAGAGGCCCTAACTTAGTAGGGATGTCAGCTTTATTATATTCATTAATATATACATTGTCAAAATATGTACATCACAAGAGCCAGTGGCTCAGGTGTAATAAGGCCTAAGATGAGCAATATTCCACGGTCGGCGGGTCTCCTCCGACGTGCATGAGTCCTTTTGGTCTCGAACATCGATAAGGTAGTATGACCCATTGTTCAGATTTTTGCTTACCACAAAGGGTCCTTCCCAAGGCGGGGATAGTTTGTGCATATCAGTTTGATCCTGGATAAGCTAGAGCACCTAATCGCCTTCCTGAAAGGTCCTGGTTTTAACCCGGCGGCTATGATAACGGCGCAGAACTTGCTGGTAAACTGCCAAACGAGCCTCCACAAGGTCACGCTCCTCATCCAATAGGTCAATAGCATCCTAACATGCTTTTTCATTATCAGCTTCAACATAAGCCGCCACACGAGGCGAATCATGACGGATGTCACTAGGGAGAACCGCCTCTACTCCGTAAACCATGAAGAAAGGCTTGTAACCCGTAGATCTATTGGGGGTGGTATTGATGCTAACACTGAGGGTAACTCCTCCTCCCAACAACCTGGCGTCCTCTGCAAAGGAACAATAAGCCGGCGCTTGATGCCTCTCAAAATTTCTTGATTGGCTCTCTCAGCTTGACCATTGGACTAGGGGTGAGCCACTAATGACACATCAAGTCAAATATGCTCTCGTTGACAAAACTCTTTCATAGCACCCTTGGACAGGTTGGTGCCATTATCTGTTATAATGTTGTGGGGAAAACCGAAACGAAAGATCACCTTTTTGATGAATTGAACCGTTGTGGCCGCGTCACACTTACTAACCGGCTCTGCTTCAACCCACTTTGTGACTTTGTCAACCGCCACCAAAAGGTGGGTTTTTTTATCCTTGGACCTTTTGAAAGGCCACACCATATCAAGCCCCCAGACTACAAACGGCCAAGCAATTGGAATCATCCTCAATTCTTGAGCCGACACGTGAGCTCGTCTTGAGAATTTCTGACAACCATCACATTTACTGACCAAATCCTCTGCATCAGCGTGAGCCGTCAACCAATAAAATCCATGATGAAAAGCCTTGGCCATGAGAGACTTAGAGCCGGCATGATGACCACAATCTCCTTCATGAATCTGTCGTAGGATCTCACGACCTTCTTTAGGAGAGACACAACATTGAAATGCCCCCGTAAACTGCGATGATGCAACTCTCCATTGACAACATCATTGACTTAGACCGCCGGGTTATCTGCCTGGCCAAAGTTTCATCTTCAGGTAACTCGCCCCGGGTCATATACGCCAAATATGGAACTGTCCAACCAGGAATAGCATGAAGAGCTGCCAGTAGTTGTGCCTCCGGGTCAGGAATAGCAAGATCTTCCTCTGTAGGCAGTTTGACTGAAGGATTGTGCAGAATATAAAGGAAAATATTGGGTGGCACCAGCTTATGCTGGGATCCCAACCGGCTTAAAGCATCAGCTGCCTCGTTTTTCTTTCGATCAACATGCTCCACTTGATAGCCCTTGAAGTGACCAGCAATAGCATCAACCTCTCGACAATAAGCCGCCATGAGTGGGTCCTTAGAATGCCAAGTGCGTGAAACTTGCAAAGCTACTAAATCTGAGTCACCAAACACCTCACCTGGCTTAAGTTCATCTCCTTAGCCATCCGAAGACCATGGAGCAAGGCCTCATACTCAGCTGCATTGTTAGTACAAGGGGACATCAACCTTAAAACATAACAAAATTTATCACCTCGTGGGGAAGTTAAGATACTCCAACCCCGAGTATTCCAACTGTGCCTGGATCCATCAAAGTGAATAATCCAATATGTGCTATCCGGCTTCTCCTCAGGCATCTGCAGCTCTATCCAATCATTGATGAAATCCACAAGTGCTTGAGACTTGATGGCTGTGCGAGGCATATACTTAAAACCATCGGGTCCAAGTTCAATGGCCCACTTGGCTACCCGACCTGTGGCTTCTCTGTTTTGAATAATATCCCCTAGAGGAGTAGAGCTAACCACGATGATGGGATGACCCAGAAAATATTGCTTGAGCTTTCGAATAGCCATGAACACCCCATACACAAGCTTCTGCCAATGTGGATACCTTTGTCTGGACTCAATGAGCACCTCACTGATGTAATAAACTGGCCACTAAACCAGATATTCCTTGCCTGACTCCTTCCTTTCCACCACAATTACCACGCTGACAGCTCGGCTATTGGCAGCCACATATAACAACAAAGGCTCTTTATCAATGGGAGCAACAAGAACCGGCGGCTCAGCTAACTATTTCTTCAAGGCCTCAAACGCCTGATCAGCAGCATCACTCCGGGCAAAGTGATCTGTCTTCTTCATCATCTGGTACAGAGGGATAGCTTTTTCACCCAACCGACTTATGAACCGGCTTAAGGCCGCAATACGACCCGCCAGACGTTGAACATCATTGATACACGCCGGTTTAGCCAAGGAAGTGATAGCCTTTATTTTCTCCAGGTTAGCTTCAATACCCTGTTCAGAAACCAGAAAGCCTAAGAGCTTGCCTGCTGGTATGCCAAAGACACACTTGGCCGGGTTAAGCATCATATTGTAGATCCGGAGATTGTCAAAGGTCTCTTTCAAATCATCTATCAAGGTTTCCTTCTTCCTGGATTTCACCACAACATCATCCACATAAGCATGGACATTGCGCCCAATCTGATCGTGCAGGCAATTTTGCACACACCGCTGGTAAGTCGCCTGGGCACTCTTGAGCCCAAAAGGCATAGATACATAACAGAAGGCTCCAAAAGGAGTGATGAAGGCTGTCTTCTCCTGGTCCATAACTTCCATCTTGATCTGATGATAACCAGAATAAGCATCCAAAAAGCTCAACCGCACACAACCCGCCGTAGCATCAATGATCTGACGGGGGGAGCAAAAGGATCAGCCGGACATGCCTTGTTTAGGTCTGTGTAATCCACACACATACACTAAGTACCATTTTTCTTAAGTGCCAGCACCGGGTTAGCCAACCACTCCAGATGAAAAACTTCAACAATAAATCCAGCCGCCAAGAGTCGGGCCACTTCTTCACCAATGGCCTTGCGCCTCTCTCCATTAAAACGGCGAAGGAATTGCTTGACCAGTTTAAACTTTGGATCAATATTGAGAGTGTGCTCAGCGAGTTCCCTCGATACACCTGGCATGTCTGAAGGTTTCCATGCAAAGATGTCCCGGTTCTCACGAATGAACTTGATGAGCTCGCTTTCCTATTTCTGATCCAGATTAGCACTGATACTAAACTGCTTGGAAGAATTGCCAGGAACAAAGTCAACTAGCTTAGTGTCATCTGCCGACTTAAATTTCAACAAAGTATCATGCTCCGTCGTTGGCTTCTTTAAAGATGTCATATATGCCAGGTCAACATTATCTTTACAAAATTTCAACTCCTCTGTTGCACAGACAGACTCAGCATAGGCAGCATCACCTTCTTCACACTCCAAAGCTATCTTCTGGCTTCCATGCACTGTGATAGTGCCCTTGTGACCCGGCATCTTAAGCTGCAAATAAACATAACAAGGCCTCGCCATGAATTTAGCATAAACCGGCCGTCCAAACAGAGCATGATAAGGGCTCTTGATTTTAACCACCTCAAAAGTCAACGTCTCAGACCTGGAATCATGATCATCACCAAAATCCACTTCCAAAGATATTTTTCCCACTGGATATGCCGACTTACCAGGCACCACGCCATGAAAAACAGTGTTCGATGGCTTAAGGTCCTTGTCAGTCAAGCTCATGCGACGAAAAGTTTCATAATACAGAATATTGATACTACTGCCCCCATCCATGAGTACCTTAGTGAATCTGTGCCCTCCAACCTGAGGCGCCACCACCAAAGCCAAGTGGCCCGGATTATTAACCCGGGGCGGGTGATCCTGACGGCTCTAGAGAATAGGATGTTCAGACCATCGTAAGTAATGGGGAACCGCCGGCTCAACTGCGTTCACTGCCCTCTTATGGAGCTTCTAATCCTGCTTGTAAGAGAATTTTATCTCATATCATTAACCCTGCATATATCTAGGGGGTATATTTCATCATCAAGCCAATTAACGCTAATTCACTCTTTTTCGAATTACTTTTCACTTATCTATCTTCACTTTGATGATTATTTGTTTTTTCAACAACCGTCCAAAAGGGGGGAGATTGTTGGTGCAATGATAGCCCCCTTATGTTTTGGAGTTTGTTGACATAAACAGTATGGGACTTATTTGTTTGCTAGTGCACACAGAGTAACAGGTCCCAGAGATCACGAGGAGTTTGATGTAAACAACAAAGATAATCTCCCTGCATGTAGTGAAGGTTATCATCGAAGAACATGATGACAAGAGTGAACCCTCAAAATTTTCTGAAGTGAAGCAATTGATTCGGTGTCTGTCCAAGGAAGATGACTGCGTCCGAGCAGATTGAAGACGAAGTAAATACATAGCATTTATTTTGTTGTTCTTCTTCTCTTTATTGAGTCATAGGACCACCGTACTATTAAGAGGGGTGTAGCATTCGAAACTTTGATTCTCTGATGCTAAACCCAAATCCTATGAAAGTTGTGAGAGAAATTTCTTTGTGTTCTGGGCAAATACTTGCCAGCAAGAGACTGTGATCTTCTTCGCTCTGAGAGATTTGTCTCAGACCGAGGAGTTAGCATTAGTTGTTCCTCAAGTAATGTTACCGTTGCTCCAAAATCCGACTGTTGTGAACATGTCAATTGGCCATTGGCTAGAACGCGTGTCCAAAATGGTCTTTTCCCATCAGGAAAGGTCGCGGCTATAAATAGCCACCCCACACCGGCTTTGTCTGGTGGCCGCTCCCTTTGATTCTAAGAAGATTGTTGAGCAACCCCCTCTCTGAGAGATTTGAGTTTAAAATCCACCGAGATAAAAACCCCTAGATCCGAAGAATTAGATAGTGGTTCAACATCACTCAAATCTAAGTCCGGTATGCTCCGCCTATTACTCTTGAGAGTTGCAAACTCTCTATACGGTTAGGTGTCAGTTTCTTCAGAGACCAAGAGTGATTGTGATTCTCGAAGAATAAGTCTATAAAGTTTCGAAGATCACCTCAAGTATCTACCATGAGTGATCGGCATCGGTTGATGAATAGATTGTTGAGGAGAATAGGGTGAAGAGAGTTTATCCTCCGTGTTAAGTTGCAGCCCCTCCAACCAGACATAGTCCTTATGCAGAAGGACGAACTAGTTGAACAAATACCCTATCGCCATCGAGCATCACTGGTTATCTCTTCTACCTATGTTTATATTCGACATGTTTTCCTTCATGGGTTTTATCTTGATGCATGTTTAGTTTCCATTCAGTACTTAGTTTTAGCTTGTTGTAGTTTGTCTTTCATTCATTCTGCTACTGGGTTCCGAGAGTTTTGAGATTTCTGAAGAAATTTTAAAAACCCCATTCATCCCCCCCCCCCTCTGGTACATACTTCATTCCCACTGTTTGGTATGGATATTCTGCGAAACAAAAAACATGCAACAAACAGGAAGTGGCAATGGGCACTAGATCAATATGTTAGTCCCAAAAATAATATAAAATGTTGCCAAAAGTATATGGAAGTTGTAGAATATTGGCATGAAACAATCAAAAATTATAGATACGACGGAGACGTATCAGCATCCCAAGATTAATTCCTGCTCATCCTCGAGTAGGTAAATGATAAAAAAGATAATTTTTGATGTGGAATGCTACCTGGAATTATCTTGATCATATAATCTAGTCATGGCATGAATATTAAGATACGAGTGATTCAAAGCAATAGTATATAATTTGACATAGATACATCAAGACACAGGCATCCCAACAAACAATCATGTCTTTCAAATATCAATGCTAAAGAATAGTATCCCTACAAAATCATATAGTCTTGTCATGCTCCATCTTCTTAACACACAATATTTATCATGCACAACCCCGATGAGAAGCTGAGCAATTGATTTATACTTTTTAATGCGCTTCAGCCTTTTCAACTTCACTCAATACATGAGCATGAGCCATGGATATAGCACTATGGGTGGAAGAGAATGCGGTGGTAAGGACCAATAGGAGAAAGAAGAAAGTCTCGCATTAACTAGGTGGATCAACGTGCTATGGAGATGAACTGCTATCAATACGAGGAGTAGGGATTGCCATGCAACGAATGCACTAAGGGCTATAAGTGTATGAAAGCTCAAACTGAAAACTAAGTAGGTGTGCATCCAACTTGCTTGCTCATGAATACCTCGGGCATTTGAGGAAGCCCATCATCGGAATATACAAGCCAAGTTCTATAATAAAAAATTTCCACTAGTATATGAAAGTGACAACATAGGAGACTATCTATATGAAAAACATGGTGCTACTCTGAAGCACAAGTGTGGTAAAGGATAGTAGCATTGCCCCTTCTCTCTTTTTTGCTTTTGTTTCTTTTTTTTGTTGTGGGCTCTTTAGCCTCTTTTTCATTTTGGGATCTTTGGCCTCTTTTATTTTATTTTTAAGTTCAGAGTCTCAACCCAACTTGTGAGGGAATCCTAGTCTCCATCATCCTTTCCTCACATGGGACAATGCTCTAATAATGATGATCATCACACTTTTATTTACTTACAACTTGATATTACAACTCAATAAAACTAATACATGATGACTCTATATGAATGCCTCTGGCTGTGTACCAGGATGTGTAATGATCTAGCATAGCAAAGATATCAAAAAAATGGACAAGCCATGGAAATATCATGCTAGCTATCTTACGATCATGCAAAGCAATATGACAATGAATGCTCAAGTCATGTATATGATGATGGAAGTTGCATGGAAATATATCTCGGAATGGCTATGGAAATGCCATAATAGGTAGGTATGGTGGTTATTTTGAGGAAGATATAATGAGGGTTGTGTGTGATAGAGCATATCATATCACGGGGTTTGGATGCGCCAGCGAAGTTTGCACCAACTCTCGATGTGAGAAAGGGCAATGCACGGTCGCGAAGAGGCTAGCAAATTGCGGAAAGGTGAGAGTGTGTATAATCCATGGACTCACATTAGTCATAAAGAACTCACATACTTATTGCGAAAGTTTATTAGCCCTCGAAGTAAAGTACTACTACGCATTCCCCTAGGGGGATAGATTGGTAGGAAAAGACCATCGCTTGTCCCGATGCCACTCATAAGGAAGACAATCAATAATAAATCATGCTCCAATATCATCGCATAACGAGAGACCATACGTGCATGCTTCGGGAATCACAAACCTTAACACCAATATTCTTACTAAACCACAATCATTCACTAGTACTCCCTCCATCCGAAAAGCTTGTCCTTCAAATGGATGTATCTAGCACCAGGTTAGTGCTAGATACATCCATTTGAGGCACAAACTTGGGAAAAGCTTTTTCAGACAGAGGGAGTACCTCCCACATATTACCATCTCTATATCGCAAAACTATTGCAAGGAATCAAACATATCATATTCAGTGATCTCTAAAGTTTTATGTAGGATTTAATGACTAACCATGTGAATGACCCATTCATGTCAACTCTCTAAATAGATATAAGTGAAGCATGAGAGTTTAATTCTTCCTACAAAAGATATGCCCATGCTCTAACAAATATAAGTGACGCAAAAGAGCATTCTACAAATGGCGGTTTTATATGCATAGAGAAACAGGCAATCCAAACTTCAAATGATATAAGTGAAGCACATGAAGCATTATTCTATAAAGGCATACTCAAAAGATATAAGTGAAGTGCAAAGAGTATTTTATAAATCAACCAAGTACTATCTCATACCAGCATGGTGCATTATTAAAAGAAAAATAAAAAGCACGCGATGCTCCAAGAATTTACGCATATCATGTGATGAATAAAAATATAGCTCCAAGTAAAATTACCGATTGTCGTTAGAAGAAAGGGGGGATGCCTTTTGGGGCATCCACAAGCTTAGTTGCTTGGGAGTCCTTGAATATTACCTTGGGGTGCCTCGAGCATCCCCAATCTTAGGCTCTTGCCACTCCTTATTCCTTCATCCATCGTGATCCCACCCAAAACTTGAAAACTTCAATCACACAAAACTTAACAAAACCCTCATGAGATCCGTTAGTATAATAAAAAATCACTATTTTAGGTATTGTTGCAAACCCATTTCATATTTTATTTTTGCCTTATAACTACTGTACTCTAACTTCACACGGCTTATATCACTGATACAATCCATAGATTCATCAGAACACGCAAAACAATACATCAAAAACAGAATTTGTCAAAACAGAACAGTCTATAGTAATCGGAATATTGACCATACTTATGTAACTCCAAACAAATTCTGAAAAGTTAGGAAAAAATAAACAATTTGTATAGCAGTACTGTGTGGAAATTTCAGAAACTTTTGGCATTCCAGTAAAAAATGAAAAATCATGTACTACAGCCAAAGTTTCTATTTTTGCACTGCGCATACCAAACAAGCAATCTAATCATCCTAAAGGAAAATCTTGGCACATTATTTTTATAATACAATGGATTTGTACAAGGGATAATTATTATTTTTGAAAAGTTTCTGTAATTCAATATTTGCACATGGGCATGAACAAAGTTGAAGGAGCTCCCCCACTTCAACGGTGCTCGTCTTTCTTACTTTCACTTTTATTTTTGAAATTTTTTAGGTTCCCCTCTATATTTTTTGTTTTTAAACTTTTTTAAAAGCACACAACAGAATAAAATGACTCTCCAAGACTTCCAGGTTGTCTCCCTGGCAGCGCTTTCTTTAAAGTCATTAAGCTAGGCATAAAGTGCTCAAGTAATGAACCCACCCGGATCCCAAGGTATATCAAAGACAATTTGAATTAACAATGATTTTTAATTTAGTAGTGAGCACAAAGCAACATATATCATGCAATGACGAAGTCTAACTCTCTTCCTATGCATTGGCATGTCATAAAAGAACAATTCATGCACACCAAGTAAAGGCCAATACATAGAATAAGCGGTTTCTCACAATTTTATCGTATTGGAAACATAGCGAGGCGGAGATGTAGTCCCTCTCTCATAATAATTTCAAGTAGGAGCAGCAAGCACATGCATATTATATTCATCAAAATCATCACGTGTAGTAGTAAAACGCAACCCATCAATATAATCCTTAATAAGTGCAAACTTCTCTGATATAGTGTAGTTTGGAGAATTCAAAAAGATAATAGGACTATCATGTGTGGGTGCAATAGCAACAATTTCATTCTTAACATAAGAAAATATAGCAAGTTCATCTCCATAAGCATAATTCGTATTGGCATCATGGCCATAACCAAGGGATCATAGAAATTATCATAGCATTCATCCTTCGATAAGCACGAAGACAAATTAAACAATGTATGAGTTGAAGAGTTACTCTCATTAGAAGGTGGGCACAGGTAGATAATCCGCTCTTCCTCCTTTTGTTCTTCGCTCTCCTCGTCATCTTGTTCATCCAATGAGCTCACAGTGTTATCGATTTCTTCTTCCATATATAGATTCCTGCAAAATATTAGTCTCTTCTTAGACAGCGGTGACTTTCTCAATAAACTCATTAGTATCGACATTATATTCATAATTATCATAGCAATACTTAAGTATAGCATAATTTTCAGCTCTGTAAACAACATCATCAAAATCTTCAAACTTTTCAAACAAAGATTCATTTCAAAAGCACCCTTAAAAGCAGCGAATTCTTCTATTTGTTCCACATCATAGTAATCATATATACCATTAGCATAAGAATCCAAGGTTTCATTATCATTAAATTTACATGAAAAGGGAAGGTGTGGAGCCTTCCTCCTAGAGCAACAAGTATAATCATATCTCAAGCATAAATTCCAAGCATACTAATGCAACATTTCAATTTGATCCCATAAGAGTTTCCCTTTTTGAGTCAAGCGATAATCCCTAAGGTATCCACGTTGATCCAACGTGTCTCCCGTCATCAAGTTGAACGGGGTTTTCTCAGGATTATCAAAGTAGTGTTCAATATTTTTCACATAACGAGCATCAAGGGTTTTAGGAGGTTCCCTATCTCCATGAGTAGCAAGTACACCTATTTTTTTGGTATTTCGTGTCCCATATCCATAACTAAAGATAGAGAATAACTTAGAACAGAAAATAAAATCTACTTAGTGATAAAGCAAACAAGCACACACGAGGATATTCACCCCACGCTATTGCTCCCCTGCAACGGCACCAGAAAAAGGTCTTGATAACCCACAAGTATAGGGGATCATTTGTAGCCTTTCTCGATAAGTAAGAGTATCAAATCCAACGAGGAGTTAAAGGTAGAAAAAATATTCTCTCAAGTTCTATCGACCAACAACATGACTCTACGCACACTTTACGCTTGCTTTACCTAGAACAAGCATGAAACTAGAAGTACTTTGTAGGTGTGATAGGATAGGTTTGCAAGATAAGAAAGAACATGTAAATAAAGGCTAGGACTTGTTTAGATAAATAAATAACTATGTTAGTTTTAGCAAAGAGCTTTTTTTCACAAGAAAGTTATTTATGCTTGGGATCAAGTTATTGACCAAATCAAGTTAATATATGGAAAGAAGTAAAGAGGACATAGAGGTGATCAAGTGAGAGGTGCACCAGAGAAGATAGAGCAAATGACGACGTTCCATATGACCGCACATGCTCGTATGCCCACTCATATATGTACTGCCAAAGGCACCACTTGATCCACCTGAATAGACTATATTAAAGGCCCCATGCTATGAGAGCAGCAGAACATACACAAAAAACATCGAGACCTTCATCCTCATCAGGAACCCTAGGCGCCGCCATTTCCCATCTCCTTAGATGCCACCATATCCACCACCATAGCACTCATTCATCTAGCCTTACTTTGTAATCATGTATCACATCAAGCAACTATTGTAAGACATATTATCAATCAATCAATCTTCATGAGGTGTTCTTCAATGGGTTTTCCTTGTGGTATGTTCTTCATGTGTAAGTATTTTGGTAAGGCCATGGGTTGAGGCATATACATCGTTGGTGATGTCCACTGTAGAGAACATGTAGTGGGGGCTGTTGACAAACCTGGCCAAACGCTCGCAAGGCCTTGTGGCTAGGCAGTAGTGATAGACGAGGATGTGGTGGCGCACACACATCTGGGTGACGACCACCTTCGGATGAGACCCGGCACGAGCGCAGGTGTACTCGAGGTCGAACCCGACCACCTTGTACTTCTCCTCGGCAAGCAACAGCTCCATGATGTGGATGGAGTGCTCCGCCCAGACCGGGTCGTTGGTGTACACCACCGAGAGGTCCATGAACCTTCTGTGGGTGTCCACCACGACACGCATGGTGAACTCCTGCTCATCATCGGCAGCCGCTCGGAGCGCCATTGGAGCCACGTAGGATACCCTCTAAGAATTTCTTGTGGTGTGTGTGCTTCTTGCAATGGTGGGCGCGATCGAAAGGTTGAAGAGACACAAGGGTAGGTTAAATGGCCTCTGTAATAAATGGGGGCTGGACGGCCTATAATCGTCACGTCTCGTCACAACGTTCATAGTGGAGGATTCCAGAATCCAGTGCACGCTTGACAACACCGCACCCCAGGCATGGGCTCGAAGAGCCTGTTCCTGCGCTACCACGCTGTTTACCGTGCAAGCTTCCCGCCTAGCTAGTTTGGCCACGCGTCGGCTAGAAGAGGGACAAATCGTGGGCGTTTATTGGCAAAAAGCTTTGTAAAAACAAAGTGTGTGGAATGACTTTGATCATAAGTTTACCCGTGGGTGATGAGGTCAAAGTTACATAGAAGGGTGATGATGGACACTCGAGTGCGATAATTAATTCTGCGCTCTACAGTGCACACGGTGGAAGAAATCAGCTGTGTGCAATAACGTCGAAGATCGCAGTCGAGTTAGCTATACAGATCGTGTGCTATGATATCGACAAGGTAAACTGATTCGAGAATGGTTAACAAAATCTAAGACCATTGTATATTAAGGTCAAAATAGTGCTAGCAATATACGAGTCTCATACGATGCCATTTCAACGATTGTACCACAAAAGCTCGAAATGTTACAAGGTTCAAATTCCAGAGTTATATGGATCAAATTCGAAGATTGCAAGGTTCATACTGATATTAGAAATGAAATTCAGCTCATCAGCTGCAAATGCTCGCGCTGATCCGCTGAACATGGATATCATAGAGGTTCAAACTAATATCACCGCTTCTAAGTCTGGTTTCGAAACCTCACAATTTTTGCAAAGGGGTCAGCCACTGAGAAGTCATGTATGGGGTTGACACGATGACTTCCGATTACTCTGTCATCTGAAGTTCCAAAATGAAATTCAGCATTTTCGGAGCCTACTCCATTCTGCCACAGGCGACGCTGATCAACAAACCATTCATTTTTGCGAAATAAATGTAGGGTAAACCTCATTTCCTTCAGCACCCTTGCTCTGAGAACAAAGAACCTGGCGGATATAATCTCCGGTAAGGTCCCTCGGTAGGAGTTCAAAGTAATTTCTGAGATATATGGATCTAGGCATTCGACGTGATTGTTATATTATATCACATTATCCACCACTGGGCCTAATCTTATCTACAAAATAAGAAAATGTGTTAGTGCCTACATGCAGTTTTGAACATTACTACATGCCTATTTGGTTTGCAAGATTTGTAAAATGCACTAACATGCCATCTTCAATTTGACATGATTAACATGGGCATTTGATTATATTCTAGAAAAATGTAGCCTTCTTCACAGGAGGTTGGAGTGGATGAAAAGTTCCCTAAGAAAACTAGTACAGATGAATCCAAAGGAGAAATACTTATTGATTGTAACCATATGGATCAAGCAACCAATATGGGGGGGGGGACATGTATGTATTGAAATCCTCCAAAAGAACCTTCAGAAATTGTAGTACCTTGTCATTGTAAACTTGGAAAAAGGTGTCACAAATTGAACTCCCTTATGGTTAACATTTAACAGGAAAGGAACATCACCTCAATATATAGCTTCTCCAGGCACGGAAAGCGTCTCAGGAAACTGACAACTTGCTCCAGGTTGGGGCCGATAGATTCTACTGCCAAGACCTTCACCGTGCACAGTTTTGGGGTCAAGCTTGTCGGAATCATTTTTTGAATGACAGACGAACAAACATCTTAAAAAATAGAAATAATTTTAATTTGTAGAAGGAGAGGTAGAAGGCGGCTGTTGTACCTGAACGGGTGTGGATCCAATAACAAGTTTGGAGTATTTGTCAGACGAGTAGCCCACCACTGTCAATTTCAGCCCGGAAATGACATTGATTCTTGTTGAACCTTCTTGATCAACTACAAGTAATCTCTCAAGTGCAGGTGTATCCTCAATGACCATACCGTGGTACACATCTTGTGATGTCTTCATGCTGCACCAACAACACACATAAATAGTCCGAAGAGTCATGGAGGTGATGTGGAAGGTACTCAACCCATTGATCACTTGAAGACGAAGGTACCCGAGTGCAGTATAGCCATGGAGCAGGCGCTCCATGTCACCATTTGAGAGGCAGACGGCGACGAGCTCGAGGTGCTTCAGTCATGGTAGCATAAGAGCGGGCACGTCATTAAGGGCGGAAATGGCAGTTCCTAATCTTGGCGACGCGCAGCGTGGGCGCGAGGCGGAGTGCGGACGTTAGCAGCGACCGCATATGCCAATCATCAAAAGTGATCTCCTCAAGCTGATCTAGGGCGGGGGATCGGAACCAATCGTCAAGCTTGGCTCGGTCCTTGCCATTGGAGCGGAACTTGCCCATTCTAAGGCCTTTGGTTGGGCCAAGGTGACTGTTGAGGATCTTGGAGAACGCATCCAAGCTTTTGCGATAGCCATGGCAGTGCTCATGGGTGTCGATGAGGTCGAGAGGGTTGGAGTTCCATAGGGGGCGCCACCGCCGGGAAAGGACGGTTGTCCACGCCCCATATTTGATTGGGAGGAGGGATATGATGACTCTCAATATATCATCGGGGAGGCTACTGATGAAGTCTAGGCCTGCTGGAGTCTCTTGCGGTTCTAGCTCGCCCCACCTCCGCTTGTTGGCAGCCCCGTTCTCCACCTCCGGAGTCTTCTTGTCAGCGGCGCTTTCTGATAGAAATGGGAGTATAGGGAATATTTAGTTAAAACAGGGCAATAGAAAAGTGTATTGGTAACTAGAAGTTATTAGGTAGGAATGTAGTAAGAAAAGGGAATAACAATTAGTTGCTTAAATACTACACAATTCATTTGACATTGCTGGGTAAGTCAACATGCAGATAGTTGGAAAAAAACTTACTTCGAACAAAGTCTGGACGGATGATTTTGTCAGGGAAGTTAGCATATCTCTCATGATCAGGCCCTTTTATGTGCAGTGTAATTTTAGTGCCAGCTTTCAGTACATAAAACTTTGCAATTTCTTTCCAAAAGTCAGTGCCAAAATAGGAGTCACCACGTTCATCAAGTCTTACAGTAGCAACGATTGTAAATCCATGGTTTGTGTGTAGTATGACATCCGTGGAGCCTTGATCTATGTAAAGAGAAAAATTGTGCACTACAAAATTTGTTGCATAGCAAGGGATGTTCTGCATAAAATAGTAGGATTGTTAAAGAAAATATGGTAACATGCAAATATGGGCCCAAATTGAAAGAACTGTACAACAGTTGAAATCGAAGGACAAAATCTATAATTAAACAGATAGGGTAAACATGATGTCATGGAAATATGAGAGTAATCGAAAGGACAATACATCATTAATTTGCCTAATATAGAAAGAAGAGGGGAAAATCCCCTTTGACATATATGGTGCATGTGTTACCTTTTATCCAAATGTAGCAATATTTAGACTATGTTCAGGACAGTAGGCCATGCCAACCGATTTACGGTGAGATTGAACATACCGCGCGCGTCCTCAAGTTATCTGGTACGGTGAGATGGAATCTCTGGCGAAGGTCGCAAAGTCCTAAAGTCTCGGTGCACTGTACATTCTATGAATGAAAGACAACCCTCAAATCAGCTCGAATAAAAATGAATTCACGGCGATTTCCGCCGGGTGATTAAAGGAGGTGGATGAATTGGGATAAGAGATGAGATAATATCTCATTAAATTAGTTACCTTGTCATCCATGAGAAAGAACCCTCAGTACGGCAGATTCCCCAACCGATCGGAGCTAGGTCAACCATGAGTAGCGTCGAGAAATTCGATGGCGATAGGCAGCATCAAGCGGAAGTGGCGAAATGCAGTGGGCTTTGCCGGCACCCTAGCGGCGCCGGCAGGCGGCGAGCTAAGTGTTTACCGCCGCGATAGGCAGTGCCATGGCATAGACGCGGAGGATCTTGTGCAGGTGTGAATGGGGAATGTGGCGGAGGGGGTGGCGGGCATGGTGAGGACTTTTGTGACATGGGGATGGTGAGGGTTTTCTTTTTTCTTTTTTGAATTGGGTGGTGAGGGTTTTCTGTCCCACAAAGAATTTTGGGGATGATAGTTTGCTAGAGCGAACCGTGTGTGATTGACACAACAGGCAAAATGAAAGTCATTGCACACGGTTCAAATTTTGGGAACCATGTGTGATTGACGTACTACCTTCGTCCTGGTTTATTGGTCCCCCTTTGTAATTTTTACCAAATTTTGACCAAATATTTAACATACTCAGGCATAGATAATAAGCGTACACGTACATGAGCATAGTTCAAGCATAAGTACATAGTTCAACCGTCATTAAGCATACTCAAGCGTACATAGTTCGATCCATCCCACGTCTCATCTCACATGCCGGCACGATCCTGAAGATTCTCCAGGTACTCGGTGTACGCGCAGTGCGCCACCCTGCGAGAATACTTCTGCTATAGAGTTACTATATGACGCTATTGAGTGGGACACACGTCCTTTCGTGCCGGCTATTTGTCGCTCGTGCGAGATATAGATTTTTTCCAGTTGCTCGTGCGAGATATAGAGTTTTTCCAGTTGGCTATGGCTTTGCTGGGCCAAAGTGAGGGTGGCCCACGTTTGAAATTCTGTCATTTTTCCTTTTTTTAATAGACGAACGGACAACTTTTTTAGTACCACCTCGAATAGAAAAAAACTTTTCAACGGTGAACAGATGAAAAAATTGGAGAAACGCACGTACTTTACAAGAAATTATTTCAAATTTGGAACATTTTCTAAAATGCAACTTTTTTAGGGATCTTCAACAATTTTGTAAAATACAATTTTTTTGAAAAATGGGAACATTACTTTTCATTTAAAAATTTAAGTGTCCTTTCCAGCTAGCTCATGTGCCAATTTATCCGTCCTTTGTCCGGCGTAATAGATCCATACTTCATACAACAGTTTCACACATATTAATAGATTGGCATGACTGTATGTAAAGAGCGACATGGGGCTATTTCAAATACTATTACATTGAATTCGTGAACATTTCACTATAACAAGAACATTTTTCAAATTTGGAACAGTTTTGAAACTACATTTTTTTAAATCTCGAAAATTTTGATAAAACACTAGCATTTTTTGAGTTTTGTACAAATTATGGAACGAGATTTTTTATGAAGATGCGAACATTATTAAAATGGGAATAAAATTTTGTAATTCTGAACATTCTTCAAAATTTTGATCAAAAAAAGAAATTCTAAACATTCTATAAAAAAATTTAATAGATCAAAAGAGTAAAAAAACAACAATAAACTTAAAAATAACAAAAACAAAAAATAAAGAGGAAAAAGAGAAAAGAACATGAAATTTTAAATAGAAGAAGAACACACAAAAAAAGGAAAACGGGCCGGCCCAGTCCAGGGCTATCTGTGCGAAGCTCCGACTATCTGCCGCCTCATGCCGCAAATAGGATTTTCCCAGGTGCGTGGGCAGGGAAATAAGTGGGCTGACTTGACTGGGCTATAGCGCGCGTGACCCATGTACGATATTCTGGACAAACCGTATTTCTTTTTTCAGCACATGGATGCACAAAAAATTAGTACCACCTCGGATAGTAAAAAAAATCTTTTCGCTGGTGAATGAATAAAAATATTAAAGAAACACACCTTGGATTATTAGTAGGTACAGGTATAGGTATAGGTATATATAATATATAGTATATATAGACCGCCAAATATTTTTGGCTCCCTCAGAGAGGATTGATGGGCCAGATGCGGACGGCCCAGTAGGGCACTGCGACTGAGGTCTAGTACAGCCTATGCGATGATGCATTTTTTTGGCTTTTTCTTAGGCCAACTACGTGGGAGCTACTATATGATGCTACTGAGTGGGCCACACATCCTTTTGTGTATGAGTGAGTGCACTGGCAGCATAAGGACGCCTTGTGTTTGTAAGATGCCAGTAAAAATCCAAAAATAAATTTGAGTAGAAGGATCAAATTCATGCCCTCAAAGACCTAACCACGTGCTTCTACCACTCGAACGAACGAGTCCTGCTAACCACTGGCTAGCACAAATATTTAAGAACATACTGCAATGTTTGATTAGACGAAATTTTTGATTTTTTTCACTTTTCAAAAACGATAAATTTTTGAATGTTCTGAGAAACATGAATAATGTTGGGAATCCAAACAAAATTTTAAATTTTTGTACATTTTTTGAAATAGACAACAAAAATTGAAACATTTAAAGTTCACAACTTTATTTGAAAACATGAACCTTTTAGAAATATGAACATTTTTTAAAGTTGTGAACATTTTTTGAAAATTAAACATGTTTCGAACATTCAAATTTTTTATGAAATTTGTTTCTTTAAACTCTGACATTATTTGGAATTTAGGAACATTTATCGAAAACAATAATATATTTTGCATTTGGAACATTTCCTAAACTGCATTTTTTTAAATCTTGAACGACTTCGGAAAGCACAAAGAAAATTTTGATTCTTTAAATTTGAACCAATTTTGGAAGAAAAACAAAGATTTAAAGTTTGGATCAATTTTTAAAACAACATTTTTTCAAATTCTAAACATTTTTGAAAAATATGATTTTTTTAGCATATTATGATTATTTTGGAAAATAAGGAATTTACGTAAAAAAGGAAAAAGAAAATAATCTTGAAAGGAAAGAGAAAAGACACAGAAAAGAAAACGAGAAAGGAATAGAAAAATAAAAATGGAAACAAAATATAGAAGAAAAAAACGAAAACATGGCAGGCCAGCTTTGGCGCCCTGTATAAAACTCCGGCTATCTGCTGCTCGTGCGAGATATAGAGTTTTTCCAGTTGCTCATGCGAGATATAGAGTTTTTCCAGTTGGCTGTGGCTTTGCTGGGCCACAGTGAGGGTGGCCCACGTTTGAAATTCTGTCATTTTTCATTTTTTAATAGGAGAATGGACAAATTTTTTAGTACCACCTCGGATAGAAAAAAACTTTGCGATGGTGAAAAGATGAAAAAATTGGAGAAACACACCTTACTTTACAAGAAAAATATTTCAAATTGGGAACATTTTTTAAAATGCAAGTTTTTAGAGAATCATCAACAATTTTGTAAAATACAATTTTTTTGAAAAAATGGGAACATTACTTTTCATTTAAAAATTTAAGTGTCCTTTCCAGCTAGCTCACGTGCCAATTTATCCGTCCTTCCTCCGGCATAATAGATCTATACTTCATACATCTTATTACTACATGTAGTTTCACAGACATTAATAACTTGCCACGACTATATGTAAAGACCAATATGGGGCTATTTCAAATATTATTACGTTGAATTCGTGAACATTTTACTATAACAAGAACATTTTTCGAATTTGGAACATTTTTCAAACTACAATTTTTTTGAAAATCTCAAAAAAATATAAAACACTAATATTTTTTCAGTCTTGTACAAATTTCGAAATGAGATTTTTTATGAAGATGCGAACATTTTTAAAATGGGAATAAAAATTTGGAATTCTTAACATTCTTCAAAATTTTGAACAAAAAAAGAAATTCTAAACATTTTATAAAAAAATTAATCGATCAAAAGAGTAAAAAAACAAAAATAAACTTAAAAATAACAAAAATAAAAAATAAAGAGGAAAAAAAGAGAAAGGAACATAAAATTTTGAATAGAAAAGAACACAGAAAAAAGGAAAATGGGCCGACCCAGTCTAGGGCTATTTGTGCGAAGCTCCTATCTGCCGCCTCGTGCGACAAATAGGATTTTCCCAGCTGCGTGGGGCAGGGAAATAAGTGGCCTGACTTGACTGGGCTATAGCGCGCGGCTCATGTATGATATTCTGGACAAACCGTATTTCTTTTTTCAGCACATGGATGCACAAAAAATTAGTACCATCTCGGATAGTAAAAAAAAATCTTTTCGCTGGTGAACGGATGAAAATATTAGAGAAATGCACCTTGCTTTATTAGTATAGGTATAGATAGCGTCGGTTTCAGGGTCTGCGGGGCCACCAGATGGGGACAACTCACATGGGCGCGCTAGGAGAGCGGGGCGCGCCCTGGTGGGTTGTGCCCACCCAGGTGCCCCTCTCTGGTAGGTCTTGGCTCCAAAAATTCTTGTTTATTGTATAAAAATTCCTCACAAAGTTTCATTACATTCCGAGAATTTTTATTTCTGCACAAAAAGAACACCATGGTAGTTCTGCTGAAAACAGCGTCAGTCCGGGGTTAGTTTCATTCAAATCATGCAAATTAGAGTCCAAAACAAGAGAAAAAGCGTTAGGAAAAATAGATACGTTGGAGATGTATTGATTATCTTCGGCATTGCAAGGCGGGTTCCTTCTCTTGAATACTTTAAGTTAGCCTCTTGCATAAAGTAACTGTGTCTGGCTCTGCACAATCAATACAACCCTTAGCCACGAAGGCAAGACGTCAAAATAGGAACAATCGCTTTTACTGACAACTTTTTTGGCGAAGCGTCACACTTGACTCTTTAACATTTCGAACCGTTTTCACGCCCCCCGTTTAGTGTTTCGAGGTCTAGCCTCCATTGGCATGTCTAGTCAAAACAGGGATCATGCTCGCTCATTACGGGATTCTCATCAATATGGTTTGGGTAATCCAATCGCACCTTACGCACGATCTCGTTGGGAGCAAGCGAGTTTTATGGCTTAAGAGGGGACGTTTGGTATTTTAAACGTCTATAAAAGGATAAAGATCCATCCTATTTCTTCACGCCTTCCTCTAGCCCCTGTCTTCCAACCTCCAAGCTCCAGCGCTCACAGCTCCGATCTTCTCCACTGCTGCCACCCTCCTCAGCAATGGCCGGGTCTGGTTCCACGGGCAAGTGGGAGGCCTCCTCTGTCACCGAAAAGGACGTCAAGGACCTCCGGAGCACAGGCTATCTGTCCGCGAATATCGTGCATAGGATCCTTGACAAGGATCAGGTTATCCCCACTCCGGACCCTCATGAGAGGATTGTGTGCATCCCCCATTTCCTCCGGGGGCTAGGATTTCCCCTCCACCCCTTCGTTTGGGGTCTTATGTTTTACTACGGGCTAGACTTCCATGATCTAGCCCCAAATTCCTTCCTCCACATATCGGCTTTCATAGTCATGTGTGAGGCTCTCCTCCGCATCCCCCCACACTTCGGCCTGTGGCTCAAGGTCTTCAATCTGAAGCCGAAGGTAGTCGACGGACAACATGCAGACTGTGGCAGGGCTATGTTAAGCAAGCTCCCCAACGCCGTCTGGCCAAAAGGGGCATTCATAGAGACAGTCAAGGTATGGCAGCAGGAGTGGTTCTACATCACCGAACCCCGCGATGCCAACTGGGTGGCCACGCCTGACTTTAGATCTGGACCCCCCATGAGACTCACCTCATCGATCGCTGATACGTCCATTTTGCATCATGCTTTTATATCAATATTTATTGAATTATGGGTTGTATTACACATTATATCACAAAACTTATGCCTTTTTTCTCTTATTTTATAAGGTTTACATGAAGAGGGAGAATGCCGACAACTGGAATTCTGGACTGGAAAAGGAGCAAATATTATAGACCTATTCTACGCAACTCCAAAAGTCCTGAGACTTCACGGAGCATGTTTTTGGAATATATATAAAATATTGGGCGAAGAAAGAACCGGAGGGAGGCCACCAGCCAGCCACAAGGGTGGAGGGTGCGCCCTAACCCCTGGGCGCGCCCCCCGACCTTGTGGACCCCCTGGCAGGCCTTCGGTGCCCATCTTTGGCTATATGGTGTGTTTTGACCTAGAAAAAAAATAGAAGGAAGCTTTTGGGACGAAGCACCGCCGTCTCGAGGCGGAACCTGTGCAGAACCAATCTAGGGCTCCGGCGGGGCTGTTCTGCCGGGGAAACATCCCTCTGGGAGGGGGAAATCGAAGCCATCATCATCACCAACAATACTCTCATCGAGAGGGGGTCAATCTCTATCAACATCTTCACCAGCACCATCTCCTCTCAAACCATAGTTCATCTCTTGTATCCGATCTTGGTCCCAAAACCTCAGATTGGTACATGTGGGTTGCTAGTAGTGTTTATTACTCCTTGTAATTGATGCTAGTTGGTTTATCCGGTGGAAGATTATATTTTCATATCCTTAATGATAATTAATACTCCTCGGATCTTGATCATAAATATGTTTTGTGAGTAGTTACGTTTGTTCCTGAGGACGTTGGAGAAGTCTTGTTATAAGTAATCATGTGAATTTGGTATTCGTTCGATATTTTGATGAGATGTATGTTGTCTTTCCTCTTGTGGTGTTATGTGAACGTCGACTACATGACACTTCACCATTATTTGGGCCTAGGGGAAGGCATTGGGAAGTAATAAGTAGATGATGGGTTGCTAGAGTGACAGAAGCTTAAACCATAGTTTATGCGTTGCTTCGTAAGGGGCTGATTTGGATCCATATGTTTCATGCTATGGTTAGGTTTACCTTAATTCTTCTTTCGTAGTTGCGGATGCTTGCAAGAAGGATTAATCATAAGTGGGAGGCTTTTCCATGGAAGGGCAGCACCCAAGCACCGGTCCACCCACATATCAAATTATCAAAGTAACGAACGCAAATCATATGAGCATGATGAAAATTAACTTGACAACAATTCCCATGTGTCCTCAGGAGCGCTTTGCTTTATATAAGAGTTCGTCTAGGCTTGTCCTTTGCTACAAAAAGGATTGGTCCACCTTGCTGCACCTTAGTTACTTTATTTACTTGTTACTCGTTACAATTTATCTTATCACGAAACTATTTGTTACCAATAATTTCAGTGCTTGCAGAGAATACCTTGCTCAAAACCACTTGCATTTCCTTGTGCTCTTCGTTGGGTTCGACATTCTTACTTATCGAAAGGACCATGATAGATACCCTATACTTGTGGGTCATCAAGACTCTTTTCTGGCGTCGTTTCCAGGGAGTGAAGCGCCTTTGGTAAGTGGAATTTGGTAAGGAAACATTTATATAGTGTGTTGAAATTTACTGTCACTTGTTACTATGGAAAATAATCCTTTGAGGGGCTTGTTTGGGGTATCTTCGCCTTGTCCGAAAGAACAAAGAGTTTCTCCTCAACCTACTGCACCTACTGAAAATATTTATTATGAAATTCCTTCGGGTATGATAGAGAAACTGCTGGCTAATCCTTATGCAAGAGATGGAACATTACATCCTGATATGCACCTAATCTATGTGGATGAAGTTTGTGGATTATTTAAGCTTGCAGGTATGCCCGAGGATGTTGTCAAGAAGAAGGTATTCCCTTTATCTTTGAAGGGAAAGGCGTTTACATGGTATAGGCTATTGGATGATATTGGATCATGGAACTACAACCGATTGAAATTGGAATTTCGTCAGAAATTTTATCCTATGCATCTGGTTCATCGTGATCGGAATTAGATATATAATTTTTGGCCTCGTGAAGGAGAAAGTATCGCTCAAGCTTGGGGGAGGTTTAAGTCAATGTTATATTCATGCCCCAATCATGAGCTCTCAAGAGAAATTATTATTCAAAACTTTTATTCTCGGCTTTCTCATAATGATCGATCCATGCTCAATACTTCTTGTATTGGTTCCTATATGAAGAAGGATATTGAATTCAAATGAGATTTATTGGAAAGAATTAAACGCAACTCTAAAGATTGGGAACTCGACAAAGGTAAAGAGTCAGGTATAAACCTTCAGTTTGATTGTGTTAAATCTTTTATGGATACCGATGCTTTTCGTGATTTTAACACTAAATATGGACTTGACTCTGAGATAGTAGCTTCTTTCTATGAATCTTTTGCTACTCATGTTGATCTCCCTAAGGAGCAATGGTTTAAATATCAACCTCCTATTGAAGTTAAAGTAGTAGAACCTATTAAAGTTTAAGAAGAAACTATTACTTACAATGTTGATCCTATTGTTCCTACTGCTTATATTGAGAAACCACCTTTCCCTGTTAGAATAAAGGATCATGCTAAAGCTTCAACTATGGTCAATAAGAGTTACATTAGAACACCCAAACCCCCTGAGAAAATTATAGTTGAACCTAGTATTGTTATGGTTAAAGATCTCTTGGTTGATAATATTGATGGGCATGTTATTTATTTCTGTGACGAAGCTGCTAGAATTGCTAAACCCGATATGAAAGATAAACATAGACCTGTTGTTGGCATGCTTGTTATTTCTATTAAAGTAGGAGATCATTCTTATCATGGCTTATGTGATTTGGGTGCTAGTGTGAGTGCAATTCCTTATACCTTATATAAAGAAATTATGAATGATATTGCACCTGCTGAGATAGAAGATATTGATGTTACTATTAAGCTTGCTAATAGAGATACTATATCACCAATTGAGATTGTTAGAGATGTTGAAGTCTTGTGTGGGAAGATAAAATATCCTATTGATTTTCTTGTTCTTGCTTCCCCACAAGATAATTTTTGTCCCATTATATTTGGTAGACCCTTCTTGAATACTGTTAATGCTAAGATAGACTACGAGAAAGATATTGTTACTGTTGGTTTAGGGGATATGTCTCATGAGTTTAATTTCTCTAAATTTTGTAGACAAACCCATGATAAAGAATTTCCTAGTAAGGATGAAATTGTTGGTCTTACTTCTATTGTCGTGCCTCCTACTGATCCTTTAGAATAATATCTGCTAGACCATGAAAATGATATGTTTATGAATGAAAGAAGGGAAATAGATGAAGTATTTTTAATCAAGGGCCTATTTTGAAACACAAATTTCCTGTTGAAATCCTTGGGAATCCTCCTCCACCTAAGGGTGATTGAGGGAGTCCTGGATTAGGGGGTCTCCGGACAGCCGGACTATATCCTTTGGCCGTACTGTTGGATTATGAAGATACATGATTGAAGACTTCGTCCCGTGTCCGGATGGGACTCTACTTGGCGTGGAAGGCAAGCTAGGCAATACGGATATGGATATATCCTCCTTTGTAACCGACCTTGTGTAACCCTAGCCTCCTCCGATGTCTATATAAACCGGAGGATTTTGGTCCGTAGGACAAGATACAATCATACCATAGGCTAGCTTCTAGGGTTTAGCCTCGCTGATCTCGTGGTAGATCTACTCTTGTAATACTCATATCATCAAGAACAATCAAGCAGGACGTAGGGTTTTACCTCTATCAAGAGGGCCCGAACCTGGGTAAAACATCGTGTCCCCTGCCTCCTGTTACCATCCGCCTTAGACGCACAGTTCGGGACCCCTACCCGAGATCCACCGGTTTTGACACCGACATTGGTGCTTTCATTGAGAGTTCCTCTGTGTCGCCACCATAAGGCTCGATGGCTCCTTCGAGCATCGCTAGTGATGCGGTCCAGGGTGAGGCTTTCCTCCCCAGAAAGATCTTCATATTCGGCGACTTTGCACTGCGGGCCAACTCGCTTGGCCATCTGGAGCAGATTGACAGCTATGCCCCTGGCCATTAGGTCAGATTTGGAAACTTGAACTACACGGCCGACATCCGCGGAGACTCGATCTTCGACGGATTCGAGCCCATGTCAGACGCGCCGAACAGTCTTGACGAGCATGACGTAACTCTGCCATCGGACAGTATTCGGGGATCGCATCCGCAGCTACTCCATCCATCAATCCGGAGCAAGTCGCACCATCCGAGAGCGGAGGGATGGACCCCACCATGGAGGCCGCACTCTCAGCGGCGATAGAGCCAGATACTGACTTCACCCCTTACGAGAGCCGTGTTGCCGAATCACTGGATTCATCTTCGGTCACGGACTCTGAGCCGCTCGTATCCGCGCCCGTCAAGTCTGACTGGGCACCGATCATGGAGTTCACCTCCGCGGATATCTTTCAGCACTCACCTTTTGGAGATGTGCTAAATTCATTAAGGTCTCTCTCCCTGTCAGGAGAACCTTGGCCGAACTATGTCTGGCTAGACTGGGATGCGGATGATGAAGAAATTCGCCGCCCACCCACCACCCACTTAGTAGCCACTATCGATGACTTAACCGACATGCTCGACTTCGGCTCCGAGGACTTTGACGGTATGGACGACGAAGCCGGAGACAAACCGGAACTGCCACCCACAGGGCGCTGGACCGCTACTTCATCACATGACGTGTACATGGTGGACACCCCCAATGGAGCCAATGGCGACGAGAAAGCGGAGGATGACCCCTCCAAGAAGCAACCCAAGCGCCGACGTCAGCGGCGCCGCCCTAAGTCCCACCATAGCAAAAACAGGGATAACAATAGTCCACGCGACTCCGGAAAAGACGACAACTGCACCACCCCGGTGGCAGAAAATGATCAAGATGCAAATAGGCATCATCAATCCCCATCTAGGGAAGAAAACATTCTGGACGATGATGCACCCATCATCCCGGAAACACACTTGGAGCAAGAGAACCACCGCAGGAGGCTTACTGCCACAGCGAGAAGCCCAAAGAAATAGAAGCAAAGGCTCAAGGTCGCACAAGATACGCTCAACAACAAGTGGAACAAAGTAACAAAGTATGGTAGAAGCTACCACCCAAATAGCTATCCAAAATGCAAGCTATTACCGGAATTCGACGACGAGGCCTTAGAGCCCATACAGCCGATAAGTGATACGGCCAACCGGCCGGATCCACCGCCCTGTGAACGCGATAGAGCGGCTAACAAAGACACGCATAAGTCAACACACGTTCTACATGAGAACTTGCGTCAAAAATCCGGCGCGACCAGATCTATCTATGGATCTAGGAAGCGCGCTACGGTACACAACCAGCACCGAATACAACAACCGTCCGAACACTATGGTGCATCCTAATACAGAGGTGCCGCACACCCACTATGTTTCACTGATGAGGTGCTGGATCACGAATTCCCAGAAGGATTCAAACCAGTAAACATAGAGGCGTACGACGGAACCACAGACCCTGGAGTCTGGTAGAGGACTTCATCCTCCATATTCACATGGCTCGTGGAGATGATCTCCATGCCATTAAATACTTGCCCCTCAAGCTTAAAGGGCCAGCTAGGCACTGGCTGAAAAGCCTCCCTGAAAACTCAATTGGAAGTTGGGAGGAGCTCGAGGACGCTTTTCGGGCCAATTTTCAACGGACTTATGTTCGACCTCCGGATGCAGATGATCTAAGTCATATAATCCAACAATCCAGAGAGTCCGCCCGAAAGCTTTGGAACAGGTTCCTCACCAAGAAGAACCAAATAGTCGACTGTCCGGACGCTGAAGCCTTAGCAGCTTTTAAACACAGCGTCCGAGACGAATGGCTCGCCAGACACCTCGGTCAAGAAAAACCGAGAACAATGGCAGCCCTAACAAGCCTCATGACCCGCTTTTGTGCGCGCGAGGATAGCTGGTTGGCCCGTAGAAGCACCAGCGACCCAAGCACACCCGAAGTAAGGGATGGCAATGGTAAATCATGACGCAACAAAAACAAGCGTCGAAATAAAGAAGGTAGCCCAGATAATACGGCGGTAAACGCCGGATTCAGGGGCTCCCGACCAGGTCAGTGGAAAAAGCCTTTCAAAGGCAGCAGAGAAGGACAATCTGGCCTAAACAAAATTCTTGACAAACTCTGCCAGATTCACGGCACCCCAGACAAACCTACAAATCATACCCACAGAGAATGTTGGGTCTTCAAACAGGCCGGTAAGCTAAACGCCGAACACAAAGGGGAAGAGACACCAAGCGAAGACGAGGATGAACCTCGCCAGCTAAGCGCCGGAGGACAGAAAAAGTTCCCACTGGAGGTTAAAGCGGTAAACGTGATCCATGTGACAAGGAGGAGAAGCAATCACGCACTCCGGTACACACGCGCCATAGAGCCCGTCACCCCTATGTCCAACCCCTGGCTTGGATGCCCGATCACTTTTGATCATAGGGATCACGATACACATATCCGGCGCAAAGGACTGACGGCCTTGGTGTTAGACCCAATAATAAATGGGTACCATTTCACAAGGGTCCTCATGGACGGCGACAGTGATCTCAATCTGATATAACAAGACACAGTCCGCAAAATGGGGATAGACCCAACACAAATAAGCCATAGTAATACTACCTTCAAGGGAGTAATACCAGGCCAAGAGGCCCATTGTATGGGCTCTCTACTACTAGAGGTGGTATTCGGTTCTCCCGATAACTTCAGAAGTGAAACGTTAACTTTTCATATCATTCCATTCCGAAGTGATTTTCAAGCACTACTCGGAAGGGCGGCTTTCGCTCATTTTAACGCAATTCCGCATTATGCTTTTCTCAAGATCAAGATGCCCGGTCCATGAGGTGTCATTACAGTTAGCGAAAATACCAACCGTCCTTCACGTACGGAAGAGGACGCGGCGGCTCTAACAGCCGCACACTAGGCGGCCTCACCAACCAGAAAAATGGCAGTTCGTCAAGACCACGGACACGGTTAGACGAGTCCGGCATTCCACCATACATGCATGAGATTGGTTTTGTAACCCTCATAAAATGATACCGGGGGCTTCCCGCGTATAATCAGGGCCAGCCCGGCTCAACTAGGCTTCTCTGGAATTCTGATAACTTATTCTTCTTTTCGGCACCTAAATTCTTTCCTTTTGTAGGTTGCAATCGTGCTACACCCGTCCAGGACACGGCACAACGGAGATACAGGCGCAGACATGCAGCAGGGACCCGCCCGAAGGTTTCCTTTTAGATTAAGGCCCTGTGTAAACCTTTTTTACCGTCTCTTGTTGCTCACATCCTTCGGATACTCCATACAACCGAGAAGGATGCCGGCGTTATTGGGATGCAGCCACGCCAGGATTTTGCATGTACCTGGACACATGGGGTTTCTTATAAAGGGCATTGTTTAGCCCGGTGTCTGTTATAAAGACCAAACACCTTAGGGAGTGTTCGGCGTCGCGAGTTTGGCCCTATATACATCAGCTCCGAATCATGTCTTTGGTCAAATGTTGGGTTTGCCCGGCTCCCACGTTTTGGTACCTTACATTCCATTATATCGGCTAAGGTGGCACTGGGAGAACTACTGCGATTGTGTCCTGGTTCATCCGGATGAGCACCTCAGTAGAGAAAGCCGAAAACTGACTATCATGATATAGCGAGAGACTGGACAACCACTCGATGACTAATCAGAATCTTCGGGATTCCTCCGCATTAACGAAGGGCCGCTTCCCGGTCATGTACGTACGCGCACCGTATTCAGACGAGCGCAGAAGTACTAGGGGCTATATAGTAGCCCCACTGTCAAACTCCTATGGCTAAGTGGAAGTGTTAAAGCAATATAGTCCAATTGCCTTGTTCGCTACGCTAGCACCTCCTTAACGGACCAAGACGTTGGATCAAGTGTGGATATGCATCTTTTGCGAACACCCCCGCATTATATGCCTGGGGGCGGAAGCCGACGACTACAAACTTTCAGGTTATATATACACACAAACGGCCACACAGGAGGCATCATAGTACTTTCGGGCAAAAGTATAAATACATCCTTGATTACAATGGGACTACATGTCACTGGAAAATACTATTCTTCGAGCACTGAGCCTCTATGGAGCGAGCGCCTTCAAGGACTTCTTCAAAGTAGTGCTCGGCAGCCACTCGGCCTATGGCCGAACCCTGTGCCGCAATAGTGGTGGCCTCCATATCCGCCCAGTATGTTTTGACACGGGCTAGGGCCATCCATGCACCTTCTATGCACGCTGATCTCTTTACAGCATCGATGCATGGCACAGCTTCAAGGAATTGTTGCACTAAGCTAAAGTAGCTACTCGACCTTGGCCCTCCCGGCCATAGGTGATCCACAACGGACCTCATGGCAAGTCCGGACAACCTATGGAGCTCGGCCCAACCGGTCAATCGCTCATTCAGCAGCAGCGGACGAACTGGAGCGTGAAACTGTGACCAGAACAGTTTCTCCACTTCATGACCTTTCTAATCCTTGAAGTACTCGGCTGCATCAGCAGCACTTGCAGCCAAATCCATGTACTCGTCCGTAGAACTCCATAGCCGGTCCAGAGGAGCATACTTCGGATCTCCGAACTTAGTTCACAACAAGAAGGGCTTTCCAGACACGATATCTGCAGCTTGATTCAGCTCCTCCTTCGTCGCTCTAATTTTGGAGCGGGCTTCCTTGGCAGCCACCTGGGCCTTCTCCAGGTCCGTCGCCTTCGCCCGGTTTTCTTCTTCAAGAAGCCGGTAACGGTCAGCAGCATCTTTTAATTCTACAACCATCTTGGCTATTTTCTCCTTGCTCTCACAATGCACGGCCTGTTCGACCCTTAACTCTTTGACCGCCTTTAAAGCGGCCACGTTGCTACTCCTCGCTTTCTCCTTGGCTCGAGCAAGTTCCGCCCGAAGGGTCTCCACGGTGGCAGCTCCATCTGCAGTCACAACATATTAAAGATGCTGGCATCATAGTCCTCTTACTATGTGATGATCACTAGAAAAATCACGCACCCTGCGCCTCGTCAAGCCGCTTGTTGACAAGCACGATGTCGGCATCTGCCGCATCCAGCTACCGCTTTAGTTTGGCAAACCCATCAGTCCGGCTAGCCATTGGAGCTTCAACCACGTGCACATAAAGGCGGTCTGGTTATTACCTGGGACTATGATCCTCTGTTTGCCGCCGTTCTCGACGACAACCAGAGTCTCAGGGGCTACTATCTGCATGGGCATACCTAATGTATGCGGTACTGTTAAAGGCATACATTATTTCACATACCTCAGAGCCTTTCAACAGACTCATAAAAGCTTCATGCAAACCGCTTTCGGCAGATGAAATCCTTTCAATTACCGTACCCATTAGCATAGGATGTGCTTCCGAGACGACAGCTTGCCCCAAAAGATCCTTTAGCACGTTCGACCGCACACTGTACGGACCCTTGCTGTCGCTCTCCTCGGGAGCCAGATACTGGGGACACCGGGCAGCCAAAGGGTTATCTTCCGGTAATAGTGGATCCGGAGATACCCTTCGCGACGACACTTCAAGGTCGCCCGCTTCTTGAGTTGGGGAGTCCGGGGGAGGCGTTTCGCTCTCCATCATCTCCGAAAGAAGATCCCCTGAAGATGAACTCTGTCGAGAAGGGATGTGATCCATACTACAATTTATAAGCATCGATTATTGTCTTCGGAAGTAAGATATGATATCTTCACTATTAACTACTTTTTGACTACTTACAGCTCAGTAGAGGGCTGATCCCCGCGCGGACATTGTGCGGCAAGAATACCCTCCGAGGCAGGACCCTCTGGCGGAGATTTCTTCTCCCGTTTGGAAACCTTAGTTTCCGGATCATCAGAGGTAGTCCTCTTCCTTCCCCGGGAAGGGAGAATGTAAGATTCTTCCCCTTGGTTATCCTCCCTCGCGGAGGCGCTCATTCCTTCGATTGGCATAGGCAACAATGGAGGCCCACTTTTGCCCTCTTTATTCTCCCCTTCATCTTCCTTTGAGGGCACTAGACGAGGTGCTGGCTCGAGCATCTTTTCCAGCACCGGATTGTCCAAGCCTTCAGGAAGGGAGGACGAACACCGGATCATCTTCGCCTTTGATATCCAGTCTTGGTCAAAGAGCGATTCGTCAGAATGATGTCATGATAAACAAAAGGATAGTATGTTCGGCCAGGGGATTACTTACTTGGGCAGCAGGGCGGTTATAGCTCAGGGCCACGTCCTCGGTGGTGTCCGGACACTCTATTTGGGGTTCGAAGAACGATTTGTACATCTCCTCGTGCGTCATGCCGAGGAAATGCTGAATAGTGCGTGGTCCTTCCGGGTTGAATCCCCACATGCAGAGGGGCCGGCGTTTGCAAGGCTGGACTTGACGAACCAACATAACTTGCATTACCATAACCAGACTGAAATCTCCCTCGAAGAGATCTCGGATACGGCTCTACAGTATTGGCACGTCCTTGGCTGGACCCTAGCTCAACCCCTGCTGATCCATGACATCAGTTGTGGTGGGGGCCCGAGCGAAAGGTGGGGGCAGCTACCCATTTGGCACTTCAGGGAGCTATGACGTAAAACCACTCCCGTTGCCACAATCCGGAAACCTCTGGAAAGGAACCCTTTGGCCATGGAGCGTCAGCAATTTTTCTTATTAGAGGACCTCCGCATGCTACGTACTGCCCCTCGACCATCTTCGGCTTCACATCGAAGGTCTTGAGCCACAAGCCAAAGTGAGGGGTGATGCGGAGGAAGGCCTCACACACGACAATAAATGACGAGATGTGAAGAAGGGAATCCGGGGCTAGATCATGAAAATCCAGCCCGTAATAGAACATAAGACCCCTAACAAAGGGATCCAGAGCGAGGCCTAGTCCTCGGAGGAAGTGGGAGACGAACACAACGCTCTCGTTGGGTTCGGGAGTAGGGACGGCCTGCCCTCGGGCGGGCAGCCTATGCGAAATTTCAGCGGTCAGATATCTGGCCTCCCTCAACTTCTTGATGTCCTCCTCCATGACGGAGGAAGGCACCCACCAGCCTTGAAGGCTGGGTCTAGACCTGGTTGAAGGTCCGAGGCACCTGACCTGAGCTTTGGGTGTTAGAACTCGAGGCGGGGGAAGGATTCGATTGAGCACAGGAGGGAAAAAGAAAAAAGCCTTGTCCCTTTATAAAGGGGATGAATATCAGGCGTCCTCCTCGTGGCCGTTCGAGACTTACCTAAGATCTAGGAGTCATACCAACATGCACGGTTGGGTTACCCACGTTCGTATTGATGAGAATTCCGTGATAAGGGGAACACGATCTCTGCTTTGACAAGACGTGTCAAGAAACCGCCTCGCGTTATGTGCGGGGCTGGTTAAAGAAAAACGGTTCTAATGATTACTGGGCCGTGGCGTGATGTCATGCTGCCAAAACGTGTCAGCAGATTAGATTTGTGGAAATATTATTCTCTCTATGGTGGTATGTGGAACTTATTTTGTAGGGTCGGACACTATCCTTGTATTCAAACTCTTCCGTGGTGTATTCGGAGGAGGAACCCGCCTTGCAATGCCGAAGACAACACTGCGTGTCGGACTCATTGTCATTGAAGCGTGGTTCAAGGGCTACTGAGGGAGTCATGGATTAGGGGGTCTCCGGACAGCCGGACTATATCCTTTGGCCGGACTGTTGGACTATGAAGATACAAGATTGAACACTTCGTCCCGTGTCTGGATGGGACTCTACTTGGCGTGGAAGGCAAACTAGGCAATACAGATATGGATATCTCCTCCTTTGTAACCGACCTTGTGTAACCCTAGCCTTCTCTGGTGTCTATATAAACCGGAGGATTTTGGTCTGTAAGACAAGATACAATCATACCATAGGCTAGCTTCTAGGGTTTAGCTCTCTGATCTCGTGGTAGATATAATCTTGTAATACTCATATCATCAAGAACAATCAAGCAGGACGTAGGGTTTTACCTCTATCAAGAGGGCCCAAACCTGGGTAAAACATCGTGTCCCCTGCCTCCTGTTACCATCCGCCTTAGACGCACAGTTCGGGACCCCCTACCCGAGATCCACCGGTTTTGACACCGACAGTGATCCCGTGTTTGAGATTAAACAATTACCTAATACTTTGAAATATGCTTATCTTGATGAAAAGAAGATATATCCTGTTATTATTGGTGCTAACCTTTCGGAGCATGAAGAAAATAAATTATTGAAAACTCTGAAGAAGCACCGTGCCACTATTGGATATACTCTCGACGATCTTATGGGCATTAGTCCCACTCTATGTCAGCACAAAATTAAATTGAAGAAAGATGCTAAACCAGTTGTTGATCATCAACGGCGGTTAAATCCTAAGATGAAAGAAGTTGTAAGAAATGAAATACTAAATCTTTGGAGGCAGGTATAATTTATCCTATTGCTGATAGTCAGTGGGTAAGTCCTATTCATTGTGTCCCCAAGAAGGGAGGTATTACTGTTGTTCCTAATGATAAGAATGAATTGATTCCTCAAAGAATTGTTACAGGTTATAGAATGGTAATTGATTTTCGCAAATTAAATAAAGCTACTAGAAAAGATCATTACCCTCTACCTTTTATTGATCAAATTCTAGAAAGATTATCCAATTTTTTGCTTTCTAGATGGTTATTCTGGTTTCTCTCAAATACCTGTGTCAAAATATGATCAAGAGAAAACCACTTTTACTTACCCTTCCGGTACCTTTGCTTATAGACGTATGCCTTTTGGTTTATGCAATGCACCTGCTACCTTTCAAAGATGTATGACTGCTATATTCTCTAACTTTTGTGTAAAGATTGTTGAGGTTTTCATGGATGATTTCTCCGTTTACGAAACTTATTTTGATGATTGCTTAAGCAACGTTGATCGAGTTTTGCAAAGATATGAAGAAATTAATCTTGTCTTGAATTGGGAGAAGTGCCACTTTATGGTTAATGAAGGTACGGTCTTGGGGCATAAAATTTCTGAAAGAGGTATTGAAGTTGATAAAGCAAAAGTAGATGCTATTGAAAAGATGTCGTGTCCAAAAGATATCAAAGGTATAAGAAGTTTCCTTGGTCATGCTGGCTTCTATAGGAGGTTTATTAAAGACTTCTCTAAAATTTCTAGGCCTCACACTAATCTCTTGCAAAAAGATGTTCCTTTTGTTTTTGGTGATGATTGTGTAGAAGCATTTGAAATACTTAAGAAAGCCTTGATTTCTGGACCTATTGTTCACCCACCTGATTGGAATTTACCCTTTGAAATTATGTGTGTTGCTAGTGATTATGCTATTGGTGTTGTTCTAGGACAAATAGTTGATAAGAAATTAAATGTTATCCAATATGCTAGTAAAACTCTAGACAGTGTCTAGAGAAATTATGCTACCACTGAAAAATAATTTTTAGCAGTTGTGTTTGCATGTGATAAGTTCAGACCTTATATTGTTGATTCCAAAGTAACTGTTCACACTGATCATGCTGCTGTTAAATATCTTATGGAAAAGAAAGATGCTAAACCTAGACTTATTAGATGGGTTCTCCTGCTACAAGAATTTGATTTGCATATTATTGATAGAAAGGGAGCTGAGAACCCCGTTGCAGACAACTTGTCTAGGTTAGAAAATGTTCTTGATGACCCACTGCCTATTGATGGTAGCTTTCCTGATGAACAATTAAATGTCATAAATGCTTCTCGTAATACTCCCTGGTATGCTGATTATTCTAATTATATTGTTGCTAAATTTATACTACCTAGTTTCACATACCAGCAAAAGAAAAACTTTTTCTATGATTTAAGACATTACTTTTTGGATGATCCACACCTTTATAAAGAAGGAGTGGATGGTGTTATTAAACTTGTGTACCTGAGCATGAACAGGGACAGATCCTATGCAAGTGCCACTCCGAGTCTTACAGAGGACACCACACTGGAGACAAAATTGCACATAAGGTATTGCAATCTAGTTTCTATTGGCCCACTCTCTTTAAGGATTCTCGTAAGTTTGTCTTATCTTGTGATGAATGCCAGAGAATTGGTAATATTAGTAGACGTCAGGAAATGCCTATGAGTTATTCACTTGTTATCGAACCATTTCATGTTTGGGGCTTTGATTATATGGGACTTTTTCCTTCCTCTAATGGGTATACACATATTTTAGTTGCTGTTGATTACATTACCAAGTGGGTAGAAGCTATTCCAACTAGTAGTGCTGATCATAACACTTCTATTAAGATGCTTAAAGAAGTTATTTTTCTGAGGTTTGAAGTCCCTTGATATTTAATGACCGATGGTGGTTCACATTTTATTCATGGTGATTTCCGTAAAATGCTTGCTAAGTATGATGTTAACCATACAATTGCATCTCCATATCATCCTTAGTCTAGTGGTCAAGTAGAATTGAGTAATAGAGAGCTTAAATTAATTTTGCAAAAGACTGTTAATAGATCTAGAAAGAATTGGTCTAAGAAATTTGATGATGCATTGTGGGCTTATAGAACTACTTATAAGAACCCTATGGGAATGTCTACGGATAAAATGGTTTATGGAAAAGCATGTCACTTGCCTCTTGAATTAGAACATAAGGCATATTGGGCTATTAAGGAGCTCAATTATGATTTCAAACTTGCCAGTGAGAAAAGGTTATTCGATATTAGCTCAATTGATGAATGGAGAACCAAAGCCTATGAGAATACCATGTTGTTTAAAGAAAAAGTTAAAAGATGGCATGACAAAAGGATACAAAAGCGTGAGTTTAATATAGGTGATCATGTTTTGCTATACAACTCTTGTTTAAGATTTTTTGCAGGAAAACTTCTCTCCAAATGGGAAGGTCCTTACATCATCGAGGAGGTCTATCATTCCGATGCCATCAAAATCAACAACGCCGACGGCACAAATCCGAAGGTGGTAAACGGTCAAAGAATCAAACATTACATCTCAGGTAGTCACATAAATGTTGTGACCAATATAATTAATACCATAACACTGGAGGAGTACATAAGTGACACTTTCCAGAACGTTTCAGACTCCAAAAAGGAATAGGTATGTGGTACGGTAAGTAAACCGACTCCAAAACATTTCCCATAGCAATTTTTCTCTGTTTTGGAATATTTTAAAAATTAGTAAAATTAAAAGTAGTCTGTTGGGTGGTAGGTGCGACATATGCCAACGGGTGGCTTATCATTGTGGGAGCCTGTAAGACGTCGCCGTGCCTGGAAACGGGATGAGGCGAAGACATGCACACCGGCGAATCTTACCCAGCTTCGGGGCTCTTCATAGAGATAACACCCCTACTGCTGCTCTGCGGGGTCTCCACATGATCACTAGATGGACAAGTAGCTACACAATGCTCCTTGAGCTGTTTGGTGGGAGGAGGAAGAAGGGCACGGCTAGCTTGCTTCTTCTCCTTGCGTGGTGTCTAAAACTAGCTGGGCGTTCCAACCCTTTGCATGGGTGCCCCGGGGGGTTTATATAGGCCTACCCCCTAGGGGTACAATGGTAATCCGACTGGGCGCGGGGCCCAGCCGTCTGTGACTGCGCTCGCCGGCTTCTGCGCCGACTGCTGGGGCCCGCCGGCTGGTGGGTCCCGCCGGCTACCAACTCCTTGGCAACAGGCAGGCCCCACTGCCAAGGGTCTTGTCGGTGGTTGGTTACTGTTGCCTCAACCTGATGACGAGGACTTTGTCGAGGTAAGCGTGGCTACAGTGCCGCTGTCCGGCGGGCGATCGCTGTAGCCTTACCGCGTCTTGTCTCCTTAATGGGGCGTCTCCTTCGAGGGGGGAAGCGAGCCGGCTACAGGGAGCCGGCCCTGTCTCGGGCCGACTGGGGGAGGCCTGGCCGCCTTCGGGCGTCTCTCTGCCCGCAGGGGCCCACCGCCCGTGGGCCGTACTGGTAGCCCGTCGTGGATGACATCAGGGTCAACATGGCAACAGTGCCGCGCCAGACGGGTCATGGCCACTCTGTACGGCGCACTGTGCCAGGCGTGCTCCGGGATTCGGGGGTGGCAGGTTTCACTGTAGCCATGCCCCGTCTCATCGCCGCTAGGTGGATGCGAACTTTGAGGGTACGGTCTCGACCGCTTTATGGGAGCCGGCTTCTTGGAGTCGGCCTTCTCGCGGCCGGCTTCTCGAAGTCGGCCCTCCCATGGCTTTCTTCATGAGGGCTAAAGTCGGGCCACCTTCTGAAAGCCGGCCTGGGCGACAGCCAGCAAGGGGAAGGCGGCCCCATGTCTTGGACTCTTGAGAGCCGGACGGGCTCATAATTTTTTCAGAAGGGCCAGGGGAAGCTGGCTAGGCTACCCATGGCTATTTACTCCGATAGTAGTCCCCGAAGCTGAGCGAGCTTCGAGGCTGATAAGGGGACGAGAAGCTTGGTCAGCTTCCTATCCTGTGGGGCCGGCTTTGCTTGTGTGCGCCGACTTCAGAGAGCTCCGGTTCTCGTAGGCGGGAACGCGGGCCACGTGGCGAGGAAATCCTGCCAACGCATGCGCGCGACGGGACGTCGCCGCAGGCCCGGGCCCGCCACTCGTAGGCCTCAGTCCGAGCGCAGATCTTCCGTGGCCCACATGGACCACTCGCCTTCCCGCGGCGGTTTTATTTTGCCGTTAGGGCGTAATAAACGCGGGACGTGGGGGAGTGGGCACGATCGATCCCCATGTTTCCCCACGCCGCGCCTCCTCGGCTCCGCCACGCGAGCCTATAAGTAGGGGGAGGAGGGGGAGTGACAGAGGTTCGCACGCTCTCTCTCGCTCCGCCCCTTCTCGTCCTACTTTCTTCCTCTCGTTGCCACCGCAGCCTCCCGTCTCAGCGCCGCCGCACTGCCACATCGTCTTGCTCCCATGGCGCTGTCGAGCTCGTGGGACGGCTCCAACGTCCACGAGGACCATGTTGAGTTCCTCCGCCAGACTCGGCGCTTGCCCGATGTCAACCTCGTGCGGGTCCGCCTGGCGCCAGAGACGGAGATCTTGCCGGCACCGGAGGAGGGCGAGCGGGTCGTCTTCCGCTCGCACTTCCTACGCGGCTTCGGCCTTCCAGCGAGCGGGTTCCTGTGCTCCTTCCTCGAGTTCTACAATCTTCAGCCGCATCACCTCACGCCCAACGCGGTGATGCTGCTGTCGGCCTTCGTCTCTCTCTGCGAAGGTTTCTTGGGGCTGCTCCCCATGCTGGAGCTCTGGGGGGAATTCTTCCAGAGAAAACTCGGCACCGTCGTCGCAGGCATGCCCGCCCCCTGCGGGGCCTTCATTGCCACGAGGAGGGCGGGCGAGAACAACCCGTTCCCGCCCATCCCCCTGATCCAGTCGGTGAAGATCTGGCATAAGTCGTACTTCTATGTGAAGAACGTCGCCCAGCAAGGAGACCACGTCAACCTGCCGGTTTATGTAGCCGGCCCGCCGGCTGGGAGGCAGCCCTCATGGAGTTTCCAGTCCCGGTCACTGACTCAGGCCGGGAACACTGTCGTCTCCCGGCTTCGGGTGATGATCCAGTCGGAAGGCTTGAGCGGGGCCGACTTGGTGGCCGCCTTCATGGAGCGCCGGATATCTCCTCATGATGTGCCAGATGAGCGGCCGCTTCGACCCAAGCCGGCTGAGCACCAGGGAGATGCCTCATGCGGAGGTGTCATACATGGTAAATTATATCTCCAATTGCAAGCTCGCCGAGGACTGGCGATACGGCAAGGCGCCGTATTCTCGCGCCAACCCTCCGCCCGTGGTAAGCCTTCCTCTCTTTCTTCTTTCCGTTGGTAGCCGGCTTTATGATGGCCGGCTTCTGATTGGTCGGTTCTTCTTAGCAGAACCCCCTTCTTCCGCCGACGACTGGGGCAGCAGGGATAGAGTGCGAGTACGTCCCCGACCGCATGGTGGACAACGTCGATGACCCGGACTTGGGGGCGGCCGCCATGGAAGACGCCGTCGTGGGGGACGACGCCAAGCCCGGAGGCACAAGGCTCACCGCCAGCTTCGAGGACTGGCCGGATGACGCCGAAGCCGAAGTCGTCCGGCGTCGCCAGCCGGCGGCCGACCATCAAGGTGCGGGCTCATCCACCGTGCCGGCTGCCAGCGGCGGCGCACAGAAGCGCCGGGCCGCGTCAATCCTCTTCGGCAGTCGGCCGAAGAAGTCCAAAGCCTCCACTGCGGCGACAAAACGAGATGAGGCGGCCGCGAAGGCGGCCCGCTTTCGCAAGGCGGTGAAGCAGCCTCAGGCGGTCTCAGCGTAAGTCGTCGATTGCCTGGTCACATGCTCTTCATCATTCTCTTCTTGTTCGAACATTCTTCTTAACTTTTTCCTGCTTGCTGGACAGGGCGCCGCTTTCCCTTGAGCGGGGTCCGGGCGGCTCCGTAGTTGGGCCGACCAGAGGGTCTTCGGGCTCCTGCCGTGTGCACCCCCGCGCCGACCTCATGGAGGCCACAGAGCGGGACGCCCGTGAGGCGCGGGAGGAGCGCGAGGCGGCAGAAAAAGCAGCCGCCCAGGCGGCGAGGGAGCAGGCCGACGCGGCAGCCAAGGCTCAGGCGGAGGCGGCGACCGCAGAGTCGGAGGCGGGGGGTTCGTGTAACCAGCCTCCGCTGCTCGCCATCCCCCTCCGAGCCGTGGCCCCTGACATCCCATTGCCCCTGGCGGAGGAAATCGTCCAAGACGCGCCGCTGATGGAGAGGAGGGAGGACCTCGTGGTCCTCGCGGGGAGAGCGCCGCCGGCAGCGCCAACCGGAGCAGGCCAAGGCGGCCAATCGTCAGCGGCGCCAGAGGAGCCGGCCGGGGGTGAGCCGGAGGACAGAGCCGGCCTCGAGGTGCAGCCGGTGACGTGTCGGCGCGCAGGGGGAGGCGCCGCTCCACCGGAGTCACGCCGAGTTGCGGGCGCCGGTCAGTCGGCGAAGGCTCTGGAGACAGCCAGCACCGCCACGTCCGAGTGGACTCCCAGCGGGGGGACTAGCGAGCTAAATGCGGCGGCTCAAGAGGTCCGGAACCGGCTTCAAGCTCAGGCCGCCCTGCTGCAGCAGTACACCCAGGAGTTCCTGTCAACGCGGGCCGTCATCCGGGTGAGTTTTTCATTCTTGGCCGCTTTGGTCTCTTGATTTCTTCCGCGGGGGCGCGTCAGCGCACCCACTGGGTGTAGTCCCCGAGATTCGGGCCGACTACTGCGCAGTCGGGTCGGATCTTTCTTGACGACTACCTTATTTTTGCTTCCTGTCTGAACTTCCAGGAATATCATAACTCCCGTGCTGCCGCCTTCAACTCCCAGGCTCAGGAGTTGGGTCGGAAGACCGACGACCTGGCCAACAGCCGAAGTAAGTGCTTGATCTTGTCTTTCTCCTGTGGGGGCGCGTCAGCGCACCCACTGGGTGTAGTCCCTGAGATTCGGGCCGACTGCTGCACAGTCGGGTCGGATCTTTCTTGACGACTACCTTCTTGGTTTTCTTTTGTCTTTCGCGCTTTCAGGGGCCAACGCCGACTTGAGGAGGGAGCTCGGCGAAGCGCAGGCCGCCCTTCGTACCAAGGATGCTGAGCACGCTGCCTTGGTCCAGGAGCGTGAACGCCTAGCCAAGAAGTTGGCTGACCAAGAGAAGAGCCACAAGGCGGCCCTGTAGAAAGCGCAGGATAGCGAGGCCGCCTTGAAGGCAGAGTTTGAGACTGAGGCGGCGAGCTGGGCTGAGACCCGGCGAGCACTGGATGAAGGCTTCGGCCGCATCGAGGACTTGATCGACGGTAAGCTGCCTTCCTCGCTCCTCTCCTGCCCCTTGGCGCCTGGTTTTTGGCCTAACTTGTGCTGCTGCCTTTTTTCTTGTGCAGACTACTTTCCCGGCTACTCCGCCTTCGCCGCCCAAAGCATCGAGGCCCATCGCGAGGCGCGCTGTCAGGCGGGAGCCAACATCACGCCAGACGCAAACCGGACGCTTGAGGAGCAGCTCTTGGCTATCCAGGCGCGGTTGCAGCCGGCTCATCGGATGCTTCGCCGGCTCCAACGTGCCGGGGTGCAGGTGTTGGCCGCCCTCTGGCCCGGCGAGACGATCCCCCGCACCCCAAGCCGGACTACCGACTGGCTGGAGGTCGCAGCCGGTCGCTTTGAAGCTTGGAAGGCGTCGGCGGCCCATCTCGGAGCCGGGTGGGCATTGGAGTTCGTTCGGGCTTGGTACCCAGGGCTGAACCTGGACCAGCTGCGCACTTGGCGGCTGGAGGCCGACGCAGAGCTGGAGGAGGTGCGGCCGGCTATCGCCCATCGTGCTTCGATGATCGCCGAGTGCACCGACATCAGCGTTTTTGCACGTGAAATCAATGATGACGGCGTTGCCCAGCCGGAGGAGTGGTTCGGGCTGAACCCGGCGGTGGGCGAAGACTTGGCAGAGGAGATCGCCTCCAGCGACGAGGGCGAGGATGACGAAGAAGAGGACGGAGAAGACGTCGAGCCGGCTAGTGGAACAACCGGCTGGCCTCAAGCTGACCGTGCCTCCAGCAACGAGGCGCATGGAAGCACGCCCTTTGCAGGAGGCGATGATCAAGCCTAGGTTCGCCAGCCGGCCGCTCCTTCAGCCGGCACAACCGTCTCCGCCAACCAGCCTGGCTCGTCCTTATTTTTCCTGCTTGTTGTCTTTTGAACAATCTTTATTAAGCTTTCGCAGTTCCACCCACTGGGGGTGTATCGAAACTATGTTGAATGCTGGCCTCTCGGAGGTCTTTTATGTAAATATTATTATGTGCATGTTTGGTTTCCATTCGCGTATGCTTTTTATCCTTAGGCTTTTTCCTTTGCCGCCTTCCCTCTTTGGGGAGGCAAGTACTCGAGCTTTCTTGGATTGAAGTGAAGTGAATGGAAACCGGCCGGCCGGCTACTCTAGTAGTTGGTCGATGGTAGGTGGCAAACCGGCTTTCGTTATATTAGTCCGATGGTCCCTGGCCATTTTTCGTGTGGGCATCCTTTCCTGCTTTTGACTCTTGCCAGCCGGACAGCTGGTTCTTCGAACTGCGACTTTGGCAAGAGCTAAGCCTAGGTGTCGGCACACTACTTGTCTGACCGCGGGTAGGACTTCTAATATAACACCAGTCGGCTAGTCCCCGGGCCGACTAGTCGAACCCGGTGCCGGATGGAACAAGTAAATGAAATGACAAGGTCATAAGCATGATACTTTTCATTCATAGATAAAGGATGGCAATCCCCGAGCCCTCCTCGGGGGGCCTATTGTCTCGTACTTAGTACAAAAGTTAGCGTGATACATACTGCATTTCAGCTGTAAAATCTTCGAAGGAGGTTGGCGTTCCATGGTCGTTCTGACTCCTTGCTAGAATCGTCTCTCTTTCGTGCCTTCGGCTTCTGTGCGTCGATCAGGTAGTAGGAGTAGTTGCCTAAGGCTCTCCTGATGACAAATGGGCCCTCCCAAGGGGCCGAGAGCTTGTGCTGGCCGGCTGTTCGCTGGATCAGCCGGAGCACAAGATCGCCCTCTTAGAAGGATCTTGGCTTGACCTTCCAGCTGTGGTAGCGGCGCAGGCCCTGCTGGTAGATGGCAGACCGGCTGAGGGCTAACAGCCGGCTTTCTTCCAGCAAGTCGACGCCGTCTTCTCGTGCTTCCTTGGCCTCCGCTTCCGTGTACATGGTTACTCGAGGCGAGTCGAACTCGATGTCAGTTGGGATGACCGCCTCGGCACCATACACGAGGAAGAAAGGGGTGAAGCCGGTTGACTTGTTTGGTGTAGTGCGCAGGCTCCAAAGGACAGCCAGCAGCTCGTCGAGCCAACAGCTGGCTGAACGCTCCAGTGGTACGACAAGTCGGGGCTTGATGCCGGAGAGGATGAGGCCGTTGGCTCGCTCGACCTGGCCGTTTGACTGCGGGTGGGCGACGGACGCTAGGTCCAGCCGGATACCTTGGGCTGCGCAGAAACGTGCCAAGGCTCCTTTGGCAAAATTCATGCCATTGTCGGTGATGATGCTGTGTGGCACGCCGTACCGAGTTGTTATGTCTGTGATGAATGTCACAACAGTCGGCCCATTCAGCTTCTTGATCGGCTTTGCCTCAATCCACTTGGTGTATTTGTCCACGGCGACGAGCAAACGCGTCATGCCGCCGTGCGCCGTCTTGAATGGGCCCACCATGTCCAGTCCCCAAACGGCAAAGGGCCAGGTGACGGGAATGGTCTTGAGTGTCGAAGCCGGCATGTGTTGCTTGGAGCTGAAGAGTTGGCACCCTTTGCAATATTTAACTAATTCCTTGGCGTCATCCAAAGCAGTCGGCCAAAAGAAACCATGGCGGAAGGCTTTGGCGACGAGTGATCTTGAGGCCGCATGGTGGCCGCATTCTCCTTGGTGAATGTCTCTGAGGATTGCAATGCCCTTCTCTTGCTCGACGCACCGTTGGAGGACTCCAGTGACACTGCGCTTGACTAGTTCTCTGTTGACGATTGTGTATGCTCCGGCTCGACGTTGGACTTGTCTTGCCTCTGTTTCGTCAGCTGGCAGATCTTGGTTTACTAGGAGGTTGAGGATGGACTGAGCCCATGACGGAGCCGCGACTTCTCCTACTGCCAATGTGGCTACTGCCACCAGGGTGGGCGGGCTGGGTGGTGAAATGCTGGAGTCGGCCGCCGGCTGTTGTGCTGGTGCAGTCCCCGGGCCGGCTACCGCAGTCCCCGAGCCGGGTGTGGCAGTCCCCGAGCCGGTTGCCGAAGTCCCGGGCCGGCTGCGGAAGTCTCGGGGTCGCCTGCTTGGTTCTTCGAGCCGGACCGGCCGCGTCGGGGTCAGGCGGCACGAAGATGGAATCGAAATCTGGAGACGGCTTGATAGATGCCTTGAGGAGGCGTTGTAGAGCGACGCCGGTTGGTATTGCTTGCCGAGTAGAGACTATTCGAGCCAGGGCATCGGCTGGCTTGTTGTCGGCTCGCGGTATGTGGAGGAACTCGCATCCTTCAAAGTATCCGCTGAGTTGTTGGACCAGGAAGCGGTAGCTTGCCATATTTGGGTCCTTGGCGTCCCAGTCGCCGGATGATTGCTGAACTACCAGGTCCGAGTCGCCATAACATAGGATCCGGTGAATGCCGAGTTCTTTGGCAAGCCGGAGCCCGTGTATGAGCGCCTCGTACTCGGCCACGTTGTTGGAGGCGGCAAAGTGGATCTGTAGCGTGTATCTGAGCTTGTCGCCTTTGGGAGAGGTATGGACGACGCCGGCTCCCAAGCCGGTGCGCATCTTGGACCCGTCAAAGTGCATGCGCCAATGGGTGGAGTCAGGAGCCGGCGACAGGTACTGGGTCTCGGCCCAGTCGACGAGGAAGTCGGCCAGTGCTTGGGACTTGATGGCAGTGCGGGGCTGGTAGAAGATTGTGTAAGGGGCCAGCTCGATGGCCCATTTCGCCACCCGGCTGGATGCATCCCGGCTGCCTATGATCTCGGCCAACGGGGCGGTGCATACGACCGTGACGGGATGCTCTTGAAAGTAGGGCTTTAGCTTCTTGGCGGTGAAGTACACGCCGTAACACATCTTCTGGTAGTGCGGGTAGTTCTGCTTTGAAGTGGACAGCACCTCGCTCAAATAATACACCGGCCTCTGGACCGGCTGGGCTCGGCCTTCTTCTGGGCGTTGGACTACGATGACGGTGCTGACCACCCGGCTGGTTGCGGCAATGTAAAGGAGCATGGGCTCTTTCTCAGTCGGCGCCGCCAGGACGGGCGGCGTGGCCAGCATCTTCTTTAGCTCGCGAAAAGCTTGGTCGGCCTGGTCGTTCCACTCAAAGTGAGTGCTCTTCTTCATGAGGCGGTAGAGGGGGAGAGCTTTCTCTCCGAGCCGGCTGATGAAGCGGTTCAAGGAGGCCAAGCATCCGGTGAACTTTTGGATGTCTCAAAGCTTGGTGGGGATCGCCATTCTCTCGATGGCCTTGATCTTCACCGGGTTGCATTCGATGCCGCATTCGGAGACCAGGAAGCCTAGGAGCTGGCCGGCTGGCACTCCGAACGCGCATTTCTCGGGGTTGAGCTTGATTTGGAACCGGCGTAGGTTCTCAAACGTTTCCTTGAGGTCTCCCAGCAAGGTGCCGCGCTTCTCCATCTTCACCATGATGTCATCCACGTAGACGTGAGCGTTTTTGCCGAGTTGCTTGAGGAGGCACTTCTGCATGCAACGCTGAAAAGTGGCACCGGCATTTCTCAAGCCGAATGTCATAGTCAGGTAGCAGAAGGCTCCAAATGGCGTGATGAAGGCGGTCTTCAGGTGGTCGTCCGGATCCAGCTTTATCTGGTGATATCCTGAGTAAGCATCCAAGAAGCTCAACAGCTCGCATCCGGCTGTGGAGTCTATCACTTGGTCAATCCTTGGCAGGGCAAAGGGATCTTTGGGGCAGGCCTTGTTGAGGCTTGTGTAGTCTATACACATGCGCCACCTGTTGTTCTTCTTTAGCATGAGGACCGGGTTGGCGAGCCACTCTGGAAAGAAAACTTCCATAATGAAGCCGGCTGCCAGAAGCCGGGCTATCTCCTCCCCTACAATCCTGCGTTTCTCCTCTGATAGTCGGCGAACGGGTTGTTTGACTGGCTTTGCGTCTTCTCGAACGTGTAGTTTGTGCTCGGCGAATTTCCTCGGAACACCCGGCATGTCCTTGGGGGACCATGCAAAGATGTCCCGATTCTCACGGAGGAAATCAGCGAGCTCGCCTTCCTATTTGCTGTTTAGGTTTGCCCCGATGACGGCAAACCTCTCCGGGTGCTCGGGGTCAAGAGGTATCTTCTTCGTCTCCTTGGCCGGCTGGAAAGATCCTTGAGAATCATGCTCCTTGGGGTCGGGGGACACGGCCGACTGCTTGCCGGCTATGGCCACGACTCGGTCCATCATCTTCTTTTCTTCGGCAATCACAAGGTACTCAGCCAGCCGGCTGCTGGCTGCCACGCACTCAGAGGACTTATTGTAATCGCCGGCTACGGTGATGACGCCTTTGGTGCTTGGTATCTTCATCTTGAGGTATGCATAGTGGGGAACTGCCATGAATTTGGCCAAGGCAGGTCGGCCAAGCAATGCATGGTAAGGGCTCTCCAGGTCCACCACTTCAAACCATATCGCTTCCCGGCGGAAATGCTCCTTGTCCCCAAAGAGGACATCAATCTTGATCTTGCCAATGGGGGCGCAGGACAGGCCGGGTACGATGCCATGGAACACTGTTCGAGTAGGCATGAGCTGCTTCGTCTTGACATTTAGCTTCTCCAGGGTGTCACGGTACAGGATGTTGATGCTGCTCCCGCCATCTATCAGCACGCGGGAGAAGCGGGCGGCGCGTCTGTCCGTTGCTAGGGTGGCTTCCAGGACCAACGCATAAGAACCGGGAGACGGCATCACCTCTGGATGGTCGGCCCGGCTCCAGCTGATGGGCTTTTCTGACCAATGCATGTGTCCGGCGGGGTTGGCAGCGACCACACTGACTTCCTGGTGCTCTCGGCATTTGCTGCGCCGGTCTTCGGGCTGGCTTGTAAAGACGATGTAGGTTGCTTGCTCATCGGGGAATTCGTCGTGCACAGCTCCGACTGCGGGCTGAGCGGTCGGAGGCGGCGGAGCCGAAGACGGCGGGCCGGCAGGCGGAGGCGGCGTGAGCCCCTCGCCTTTGGAGATTCGAGTGAGCCAATGCCACTTCCGGGTTGTGTGGTTGGACGGCTTCGCGCCGCTGTGGAACTTGCACGGGGCGTCGAGAGTTTGCTCGTAGGAGAAGGCCGGCTGCCAAGCCGGCCTGCCGCCCTTGGGCTTCTTGGGCGCGGGTCGCCCTTCAGGCGGCACGTCTTCAACTGTGGCCACTTGCCGACTGGCGGGAGGCGGCGCGGGGCCCTTGAGCTTGTGGTCGTTCGAGTGTGGGCGTCGGCCGGAATCCCCAGCCGTCGTCTTGGGCGCCGGGTTGAGTACTTTTCCGGATGCGTCTACCCGAAGCTCAGTCTTCATCGAGGAGTCGGCGGTGGCGTACTTGTCCGCTATGTCCAGAAGCTCGTCGAGGGTAGTCGGCTCGTTGCAGAGGAGCTTGTGCTTGAGGAGGGTGCCTTCTCGGCACCCGGCAGTGAAGTATTCGATGGCTTGCACCTTGTGCACCCCTTCGCAAGAGTTGCGGAGCTCGGCCCAACACGTGAGGTAGTCGCGAGTGGACTCGGCGGGGCCTTGTACGCACAAGGAGAGCTGTCTGGGCTTGGGAGCCCGCTTGTAGGTGCTGGTGAAGTTGCGGATGAAAGCTTCGGTGAAATCTAGCCAGCTGTTGATGCTGCGTGGCTTGAGGCTGTTGAGCCAGGTCCGCGCCATACCTTGCAGCATGAGGGGCACGTACTTCACGGCAACGCGCCGGTTGCCGTTGGCTATGCTAACCGCCGTGGAGTAGTCGATCAACCAATCTTCCGGCTTCACGGAGCCGTTGTACTTGGGCGTGTCTCTTTGGAGCGAGAACCCTTTGGGGAAGGGCTCGTCGCGGATGCGGGGGCCGAAGCAAGGCGGACCGACATCGTCTTCTTCTTCCAGCGCCAGGGATCACGCCAGGCGGTCGATCCGATGGCGGGCGTCGTTCTCGCCGACTCCTTCGCGGCGACCTAGTCGGCCGCTGAGAGTTGGGTGCGCCACTGGCGGCGGGGTGGGATATCTCTCTCCACGGGGTCGAGGCGGAGGCGGGTTGCCCCGCCATTCCATGGCTCGGGGATGGCCGTCTGTGTCTCGCTCGATGGAGATTCGGGTTTGGCTTCGGCTGGCAGCCGACTCTTTCTCGCGTCGCGCGCGGTCTCTGCCCGCAGTTGGCGTCCGGGACGTCGCGCCGTGATCTCGGCGCGGGGAAGGGCTTTCCGTGCGGACGTCGGCTTCGTGCCGCTGCGCGGCTGCGTCGATCAGCTGCTGGATGCGTCGGGCCATGTGGGGAAGTTCTTCGGCCCCCAGTCCGTCCAGCTCGTCTACGGCCGCTTGGGTGGCGCGCAGGTTCTCGAGTGGAGTGGCGTAGACTGGGCGGTTGACTCCCAGCGTGTCGGCGATGACGGCGCCGCGTTGCTTGACAATGTCGGCCCGGCTTGGCCCGCCCGGGGCCGGCGTGCCGAAGGCGGTGCGGTCAGCTTCGCGCCGGTAGGCCTCAGTGAGGCGTCTCACGGAAGCCAGCCTCCGGCCCTCTGCGAGGAGGGCGAGGCGGCGCGCCTCCAGTGCTTCGTCGTCGGCATCAGCCGGGAGGGGGGTGGACAAGTCGTGGGCCGCCGCGTGCGAGGCGTCGTGGGCGCTCTCGTCAGCAGCGCCGTCGTGGCCGATGACCATCACCTCGGTGGTGACAGCGTTGCAGCCACCGGCTCGGGGAAGCGGGTCATTGTAGATCGCGATGTTGGTGGGGAAGGTGTCGAACGAGGCCGTGTCGGAGTCGACAGGCATCGGATCGGTGGAGCCAACCGACTCCAGATCGACAGCGGGCTCGCTGGAGACATGGAGCTAGCCGAGGAGGTTGGTGAGGTGGTCGGTGCCCGCATCGGAGGCGAGCTCGTCGGAGATGAGGGTCTTGTCGAGGAGATCAGCGAGGCTGCTCGCTGCGCAGGCGTTGGTGACGCCTTGCAGCGCGTCGTGGCAAGCGCCATCGGGCGTGCTGGGCTGGCTACGCTCGCGGGGGAGGAAGAGGGTTCCCGTCCAGAACAGGTCTCCGGACGACGGTGCACCTGGCCCCACGGTGGGCGCCAAATGTCGGGTGGTAGGTGCGACATATGCCAATGGGTGGCTTATCATTGTGGGAGCCAGTAAGACGTCGCTGGTGCCTGGAAACGGGATGAGGCGAAGACATGCACGCCGGCGAATCTTACCCAGCTTCGGGGCTCTCCGTGGAGATAACACCCCTACTGCTGCTCTGCGGGGTCTCCGCATGATCACTAGATGGACAAGTAGCTACACAATGCTCCTTGAGCTGTTTGGTGGGAGGAGGAAGAAGGGCACGGCTAGCTTGCTTCTTCTCCTTGCGTGGTGTCTAAAACTAGCTGGGCGTTCCAACCCTTTGCATGGGTGCCCTGGGGGGTTTATATAGGCCTACTCCCTGGGGGTACAATGGTAATCCGACTGGGCGCGGGGCCCAGCCATCTGTGACTGTGCTTGCCGGCTTCTGCACCGACTACTGGGGCCCGCCGGCTGGTGGGTCCCGCCGGCTGCCAACTCCTTGGCAACAGGCAGGCCCCACTGCCAAGGGTCTTGTCGGTGGTTAGTTACTGTTGCCTCAACCTAATGACGAGGGCTTCGTCGAGGTAAGCGTGGCTACAGTGCCGCCGTCCGGTGGGCGATCGCTGTAGCCTTACCGCGCCTTGTCTCCTTAATGGGGCGTCTCCTTCGAGGGGGGAAGCGAGCCGGCTACAGGGAGCCGGCCCCGTCTCGGGCCGACTGGGGGAGGCCTAGCCGCCTTCGGGCGTCTCTTTGCCCGCAGGGGCCCACCGCCCGCGGTCCGTACTGGTAGCCCGTCGTGGATGACATCAGGGTCAACATGGCAACAGTGTCGTGCCGGACGGGTCATGGCCACTCCGTACGGCGCACTGTGCCAGGCGTGCTCCGGGATTCGGGGGTGGCAGGTTTCACTGTAGCCATGCCCCGTCTCATCACCGCTAGGTGGATGCGAACTTTGAGGGTACGGTCTCGACCGCTTTATGGGAGCCGGCTTCTTGGAGTCGGCCTTCTCGCGGACGGCTTCTCGAAGTCGGCCCTCCCATGGCTTTCTTCATGAGGGCTAAAGTCGGGCCGCCTTCCGAAAGCCGGCTTGGGCGACAACCAGCAAGGGGAAGGCGGCCCCATGTCTTGGACTCTTGAGAGCCAGATGGGCTCGTAATTTTTTCAGAAGGGCCAGGGGAAGCCGGCTAGGTTACCCATGGCTATTTACTCCGACATAGTCCGAAAGAGACACGAGGCATCCACAGGGGTGGAGGGCGCGCCCCCGTCCTTGTGGCCACCTCGTGTGCCCTCCGGACTCCGTTTTCTTGCATGATACTTCTTATGGTCGGTAAAAATTTATTATATAATCTCCCGAAGTTTTGACCACCGTACCATGACAAAATCCCCTGTTTTCGTTTTGAGTTGTTTCTGTAGTAGATTTAAAGCAATATGTCATCCCTAGATTCAGAGGAAGAGGGCTACTTCATCAACAACTCCATCATCACCACTTCCGAAGAAAGAGACATAAATACATGGTTATGGACACTCCCCTTGGCAACTGCCAATCTTGGGGGAGGTGCCTCGATATCATATCACCATCACACCTCTATCTTTATCATTTTTCTTAGTTCGATCCTTTTGGTTATGTCTTGATCTAGTAGAATAAAGTTTTTTGTATGATCTAGCTTTGAGTTTTGCTTTATGTTCCCTCTATGTAATCGGTTCCATGAATTGTATATAGTAAAGAGTAGTTTTGTGTTGAGGGCTTTGCTTTCTTGCTATGATCCTGAGGGAATTAAATAAAAGAAAGAACAAAAAGAAATAAAAAGATCATATATTGATCTTATGGAGAGTAATGACTTCACATATAAAGAGTATGATGAATAAAAGTTGCTAAGAGTTGACAAACACAGTTTGGTCATTGTTGCAATTAATAGGAAATAATAAAGAAAGAGAGGCTTCACATATAACTATACTATCTTGGACATCTTTTGTAATTGTGAGCACTCATAAAATATGACATGCTAAAAGGTTGATGTTGGACAAGGAAGACAACGTAATAGGTTATGTTTTCTTATATCCGAATAGAAGTTATATTGTCATGGATCATCCAACATATTGAGCTTGCCTTTCCCTCTCATGCTAGCCAAATTTCTTGCACCAAGTAGAGATAGTATGTGTGCTTCCAAACATCCCTAAACCTAGTTTTTCCATGAGAGTCCACCATACCTACCTATGGATTGAGTAAGATCCTTCAAGTAAGTTGGCATCGGTGCAAGCAATAAAAATTGCTCTCTAATTATGTATGATCTATTAGTGTGAGGAAAATAAGCTTTATACGAACTTGTGATATGGAAGAAATAAAAGCGACAGACTGCATAATAAAGGTCCTTATTACAAGCGGCAAATAAAGTGACGTTCTTTTGCATTAAGATTTTGTACATCCAACCATAAAAGAGCACGACAACCTCTGCTTCCCTCTACGAAGGGCATATCTTTTACTTTTATCTCCTTCCCATATATAAGAGTCATGGTGATCATCACCTTTCTTTTTTTTACTTTTTCCTTTGGAAGAAATATATGTTGGAGAGATCCGGATATAT
>NC_041386.1:546916957-546959701 GCF_002162155.2 Triticum dicoccoides | reverse complement strand
GTTGACATTACCTTTGAGGCAAAAGGTTGGGAGGCGAAACTATAAGCCCCTATCTTTCTCTGTGTCCGATTGAAGCTTTGTACCCATAAGTATCACATGAGTGTTAGTAATTGTGAAAGACTAAATGATAGCTAAGTATGTGGACTTGCTGAAAAGCTCTTTAATTGACTCTTTCTGATGTTATGATAAATTGCAATTGCTTCAGTGACTGAGATCATAGTTTGTTAGTTTTCAATGAAGTTTCTGATTGATATTTTATCTTCTGAATGAATTGTTACTTTAGCATAAGAAATTATATGACAATATATATTGTTGTTCTAAAGATGATCATGATGCCCTCTGTCCGTATTTTATTTATATCGACACCTCTATCTCTAAACATGTGGACACATTTTTCGATATCGGCTTCCGCTTGAGGACAAGCGAGGTCTAAGCTTGGGGGAGTTGATTCGTCCATTTGCATCATGCTTTTATATCAATATTTATTGCATTATGGGTTGTTATTACACATTATATCACAATACTTATGCCTTTTTTCTCTTATTTTATAAGGTTTACATGAAGAGGGAGAATGCCGGCAGTTGGAATTTTGGACTGGAAAAGGAGCAAATATTAGAGACCTATTCTGCGCAACTCCAAAAGTCCTGAGACTTCACGGAGCATGTTTTTGGAATATATAAAAAATATTGAGGGAAGAAAGAACCAGAGGGGGGCCACCAGCCAGCCACAAGGGTGGAGGGCACGCCCTACCCCCTGGGTGCGCTCCCCGACCATGTGTGCCCCTTGACAAGCCTCCGGTGCCCAGCTTTGGCTATATGGTGTGTTTTGACCTGGAAAAATTAGAAGGAAGCTTTCGGGACGAACTGCAGCCGTCTCGAGGCGGAACCTGGGCAAAACCAATCAAGGGCTCCGGCGGAGCTGTTCTGCCGGGGAAACATCCCTCCGGGAGGGGGAAATTGAAGCCATCGTCATCACCAACGATCCTCTCATTGAGAGGGGGTCAATCTCCATCAACATCTTCACCAGAACCATCTCCTCTCAAACCCTAGTTCATATCTTGTATTTGATCTTGGTCCCAAAACCTCAGATTGGTACCTGTGGGTTGCTAGTAGTGTTGATTACTCCTTGTAGTTGATGCTAGTTGGTTTATCCGGTGGAAGATTATATTTTCAGATCCTTAATGATAATTAATACTTGTCGGTGTACTAGAGTAGGGGTACCCTATTACCCCGAACTCGTGCACGGGCAGTTGCAGCGCCCCGCGGCAAGGCTTGCCGGGTGACCGCCAGGACCCTCCGTGGTTCCCTTGAAGACCAACCAAGGCCCCGGCAAGAGGAGCTTGCCGGGAAGGCCAACCAAGGCCCCCGCAAGAGGAACTCGCCGGGAAGGCCAACCAAGGCCCCGGCAAGAGGATCTTGCCGGGAATAGACAAGACCTCGGCAAGAGGAGCTTGCCGGGAAGGCCACTCAAGGCATACCAAGAAAGCTTGCCGCGACGTGCCCCGCGTCCCGGCAAGAACCAGCGAGCGACAAGCTTCCGAACGCGACAAGACGACGGCCGCGACAAGGAGTTTGCCGCGGGAAACCCCCACTTCGTGCCTGCGCTCCAGCACACCTGCTAACGTGTCACTTTAGGGCTCTCCCAAGCACACGTGGGAGGAGGCCGTGCAGCTAGGGGAACGTGGTGGTAAGCAGAGATGAAGAGAAGCCCATCGTGGCAAACGGTGGCGCTCCTAACGGTCACCTTTTGCACTGTTTAGGATACTCAGACAGGCATTTAATGCCCTTGTCCCCTGCCGTCAGAGTTAGGTAGGGCGCACTGTATCCACAGTAGCGGTAGCTGCACCTACCGCATCCTTTTCCATTTTTACCCTTCTTGTCTATGTTGCCCCCTGTCGGTGACCCCTTGAGAGTATAAAAGGAGGCCCAAGCGCAACGTAGAAGGGGTTCGGAGGTTCGGCCAGTTTGGCTCATTCAACACCAGGAACACTCTCACGCTCAGTCCGGCAGCGTCCATCGCTCCTGAGCAAGAATCCAATATACACAAACAAGCAGCAGTAGGGTTTTACGCATCCGTGCGGCCCGAAGCTAGGTAAAATCGCCCGCGTGCACTGCCTCGATCCGCTCTTTGTGCGCTCTCCGCCCCCCACCGAACCGAAAGGGGCCCTGTCCCCATAGGTGTTGGTGGGAATCAGCATCGCCCCCGACATCTCTGGCGCGCCAGGTAGGGGGGGCGTCGAGATCGTGCGAACCCGATCCGGCGTGCACGCAAGCTAAATCTTCATCGTCATGGCTCCCAAGGAGCGGGCTAGCAAAAGAACGACGCCAGTGCGGCAACAGAAAAAGCTAAGTCATGCAAAACTTTAGATATTTCCTTACTATATAAGGTTATCCGCCTCGGAGATCTTGTTCTTTGTACGGAAAACCTGTGCACGGAGGAATCAACTCGTAGCTAGTCGCGCCCTTACTTTGTTTCGAGTCCGCTCAACAACTTAAGTGAGCTGCTAGCGCCCTTACTTTGCTTCGAGTCCGCTCAGCAACTTAAGTGAGCCGCTAGCGCCCTTACTTTGTTTCGAGTCCGCTCAACAACTTAAGCGAGCTGCAACTAGTTGCGACAAGATTGCTTGTCGGTAGCGACCCCGCCAGCAGGCTGCTGAAGTTCCGCACTCGGCGCTCGCGGCAAGGGTGCCTGCACCGGCAAGTTTCCCAAGAAAGCGTAGGGTGGACGTACAAAGAGAGGTTGAACAGGAAGATAGCATGCGCTATTTATTTGAGATTTCTGCATAGACCTGTATGCCGAGGAGCCTTCTCGGGGCTAGTTGCGCTCCATGTTGCCTCGAGTCCGCTCGGCAACTTGTGCGGTTGCGCTAGAACCAAGAAGGTAAACCTTTCCGGGAGGCGTTGTTCCCGAATAGCCGCTAAGGGCCCGTTCCCTCAAGCGCTACTGGCTGGATCATACGCACCGGAAAGCATTCCAGCAGGCATAGGGAATATGCAGCAAAAGTCGAAATTCGCAAGCAAGTTGAGTGCACTTCGGATGCTAATCACTTGCTATGTTTGAACGCAGTTATGGCCTAGGGGCTGGCAACGCCCTTAGGGCCAATTTCTTCGGCGTCAAGAACGACGAAGTTCTTCGCCATAAGCCTTTCCGGCAACGATCTTGCCGGGAGCCGGTGTCAAGAACGACGAAGTTCTTCGCCATAAGCCTTTCCGGCAACGATCTTGCTGGAAGCCGGCGTCAAGAACGACGAAGTTCTTCGCCATAAGCCTTTCCGGCAACGATCTTGCCGGGAGCCGGTGTCAAGAACGACGAAGTTCTTCGCCATAAGCCTTTCCGGCAACGATCTTGCCGGGAGCCGGTGTCAAGAACAACGAAGTTCTTCGCCAAAAGCCTTCCTGGCAACGAGCTTGCCGGAAGCCGGCATCGAGAACGTCAAAGTTCTCTGCCGAAGATAAAAGCCTTCCTGGCAACGAGCTTGCCGGAAGCCGGCATCGAGAACGTCAAAGTTCTCTGCTAAAGATAAAAGCCTTCCTGGCAACGAGCTTGCCGGAAGCCGGCATCGAGAACGTCAAAGTTCTCTGCCGAAGATAAAAGCCTTCCTGACAACAAGCTTGCCGGAAGCCGGCATCGAGAACGTCAAAGTTCTCTGCCGAAGATAAAAGCCTTCCTGGCAACGAGCTTGCCGGAAGCCGGCATCGAGAACGTCAAAGTTCTCTGCCGAAGATAAAAGCCTTCCTGGCAACGAGCTTGCCGGAAGCCGGCATCGAGAACGTCAAAGTTCTCTGCTGAAGATAAAAGCCTTCCTGGCAATCAGCTTGCCGGAAGCCGGCATCGAGAACGTCAAAGTTCTCTATTGAAGATAAAAGCCTTCCTGGCAATCAGCTTGCCGGAAGCCGGCATCGAGAACGTCAAAGTTCTCTGCTAAAGATAAAAGCCTTCCTGGCAACAAGCTTGCCGGAAGCCGGCATCGAGAACGTCGAAGTTCTCTGCCGAAGATAAAAGCCTTCCTGGCGACCAGCTTGCCGGAAGCCGGCATTGAAAACGACAAAGTTCTCTGCTGAGGATAAAAGCCTTCCCGGCAAGCCAGTATCGCTGGGGGCTGTGAGTGCCAAGAATCGTCCACGGCAAACCAGAGTTGCCGGGGGCTGCAATATCAGATAAGTCTTTCATCCCTCATCATGCATCCTCTTATGGACTGGGGAATGTGAAACCACGTTTCTTCCTAGAAACTGCCGTGCTCCCTCGACTCTAGGCCCTGGGGCTCGTTCTCGTGGCCAAGTTTGGTCGTAGTCGCGGCAGCAAAGGGATGAAACGAGGAGACCGCACCCACCTCGTTCCTGCCTCCGTTAAAAGCGTGAGAAAGGTTGAGCGACGTGGGAAGGCGGCAGGGCCTGTTGCCGGGAGAAGAAATGTCTGTCCGAGGGATACCAAGGATTTGCCCCTTGGCGTGGGCGTAACTCGCGAGACAAATAACCCGGCAAGCATTCCCCTTTTCATTAAAAAAAACATCCCACTCAGGTACAGTCCATAGAGGATGAAAAACATGAAAGAGAGGATTACAAGTTCTAGATACAGCTAAGGCCCGAAGGATTACAAATTAAAAAGATAAGGTGCCCGTAATCCCTTTCCTGTCCCTCTTTTCAGGAGGCAGGTCAAGGAGGCGAAAAGGGCAAAAGGAGTGCCTAGGAGAGCTACGGGTGCCAGAAGACACCAAGGGAACATCCCGGGGAGTTCAAGAAGCCGGCGACGCGGATGATGGAGTCGTCGGTGCCGCGCAAGGCGGCGCCCGACGCCTAGTCGGACCCGCTACCCCGCTGCCCGCTACCCTCGTCATCGCTGTCGCTCCCCTCCTCGTCGCTCTCGCTCGAGGAGGAGCCTTCGCTGTCGGAGGAGCTGTCCATGCAGCACTTCGCCCGAGTGCCGAAGCACCCGAAGGCCTTGACGGAGAGGAGATCACCCTCCATCAACTTAAAATGGAGGGTAAACCCCTCCGTCAAGCTGTGGATGCAGGCGAACGTCTTCCACCCTCGATCAAGATACATCACATTAGGGGCTGGGAATGCAACGCAGACTCGCGTGCTGCTGATCCCACAGCCCCTCATGTGCAATCTCAGCATCTCGGGCGGGTCCACTTCCATCACGCGTGCAAACGGAGCTGGAAGCCGGAGGCGACGATGAGGCGCCCGGCGCAGCCTGACGAAGAACTCGCAAGGGTCGTCCCCTGTATGGACCACCGTGGGGGGAGGAGCCGCCGGCGGAGGTGAAGCTGACGCGCCGCCCCGTCCGCCTCTTCCCCGAGCGCCTCGACCTCGTCCTCGACCTCGTCCGCGGCCTCGCCCCCTCCCTCTTCCCCTTATGGCTGGCTCTACCACCACGGGCGCGGAAGAGGGAGAGATGCGCTGTCTAGCGGCGACCCTCGCCGCCACCGATGAAGGGCCTGGGTTCCCTTTCTCCATGGCAGATGAGAGAAAGGGGATCAGAAGCTGAAGAAAGGAGAAGATGAGAGAGTGCGGGTTTCTATGCTCCCATCCCGCTCTTTATAAAGGAGTGAGGTGGGGGCTCGGCCGCCCCGCTCAGCGAATCAAGGCACGGGAAGGGCAGGGAGTCGGGGCCAACCCGCTCGCGATGGCCCAGTTTCCCACTCCACCGTCCGTGACCCCAAGCGCATGAGAGCCGCGTGGCGGGGATGCAGAACTAAGGCGACAGATGAGGCGGCCTCGCTCCGCCCCGTGAACGCGGGGAGTGGACGTCCCGAAAACCGCGCACCGGCCCCGTCCAGTAAATGCACCACGCCCTCACACCTACCTCCGTTTAAGGAGGAGGGCGTGAACCGTCTCCATCATCGTGGCCTGACGCATGCTCGGGGGGCTTAGCCCCACGCACGCCACCCACGATCTCTCCCACGACGCCGCATTTGACGCGTGCCGTTCTGGGCATGCGCGGTGGGAGCGGAGTTAGATTCGGCGTGACCTAGGCCGCGCGTGCCCGTGCACTGTTTTGGGCCTGGCCCAACAGCGCTCGGCACCGTGTATGGCCTAGGCCCGGGGGCTCCTGTCGGTGTACTAGAGTAGGGGTACTCTATTACCCCGAACTCGTGCACGGGCAGTTGCAGCGCCCCGCGGTAAGGCTTGCCGGGTGACCGCCAAGACCCTCCGTGGTTCCCTTGAAGACCAACCAAGGCCCCGGCAAGAGGAGCTTGCCAGGAAGGCCAACCAAGGCCCCGGCAAGAGGAACTCGCCGGGAAGGCCAACCAAGGCCCCGGCAAGAGGATCTTGCCGGGAATAGACAAGACCCCGGCAAGAGGAGCTTGCCGGGAAGGCCACTCAAGGCATACCAAGAAAGCTTGCCGCGACGCGCCCCGCGTCCCGGCAAGAACCGGCGAGCAACAAGCTTCCGAACGCGACAAGACGACGACCGCGGCAAGGAGTTTGCCGCGGGAAACCCCCACTTCGTGCCTGCGCTCCAGCACACCTGCTAACGTGTCGCTCTAGGGCTCTCCCAAGCACACGTGGCAGGAGGCCGTGCAGCTAGGGGAACATGGTGGCAAGCAGAGATGAAGAGAAGCCCATTGTGGCAAACGGTGGTGCTCCTAACGGTCACCTTTTGCACTGTTTAGGAGACTCAGACAGGCATTTAATGCCCTTGTCCCCTGCCGTCAGAGTTAGGTAGGGCGCACTGTATCCACAGTAGCGGTAGCTGCACCTACCGCATCCTTTTCCATTTTTACCCTTCTTGTCTACGTTGCCCCCTGTCGGTGACCCCTTGAGAGTATAAAAGGAGGCCCAAGCGCAACGTAGAAGGGGTTCGGAGGTTCGGCCAGTTCGGCTCATTCAACACCAGGAACACTCTCACGCTCAGTCCGGCAGCGTCCATCGCTCCTGAGCAAGAATCCAATATACACAAACAAGCAGCAGTAGGGTTTTACGCATCCGTGCGGCCCGAAGCTGGGTAAAATCGCCCGCGTGCACTGCCTCGATCCGCTCTTTGTGCGCTCTCCGCCCCCCACCGAACCGAAAGGGGCCCTGTCCCCATAGGGGTTGGTGGGAATCAGCATCGCCCCTGACAATACTCCTCTGATCTTGATCATAAATATGTTTTGTGCGCAGTTACATTTGTTCCCGAGGACATGGGAGAAGTCTTGTTATAAGTAATCATGTGAATTTGGCATTCGTTCGATATTTTGATGAGATGTATGTTGTCTTTCCTCTAGTGGTGTTATGTGAGCATCGACCAGATGACACTTCACCATTATTTGGGCCTAGGGGAAGGCATTGGAAAGTAATAAGTAGATGATGGGTTGCTAGAGTGACAAAAGCTTAAACCCTAGTTTATGCATTGCTTCGTAAGGGGCTGATTTGGATCCATATGTTTCATGCTATGGTTAGGTTTACCTTAATTCTTCTTTCGTAGTTGCGAAAGCTTGCGAGAGGGGTTAATCATAAGTGGGAGGCTTGTCCAAGGAAGGGCAGCACCCAAGCACCGGTCCACCCACATATCAATTTATCAAAGTAACGAATATGAATTATATGAGCATGATGAAAATTGACTTGACAACAATTTCCATGTGTCCTCGGGAGCGCTTTGCTTTATATAAGAGTTCGTCCAAGCTTGTACTTTGCTACAAAAAGGATTGGGCCACCTTGCTGCACCTTAGTTACTTTATTTACTTGTTACCCGTTACAATTTATCTTATCACAAAACTATTTGTTACTGATAATTCCAGTGCTTGTAGAGAATACCTTGCTAAAAACCAGTTTTCATTTCCTTCTGCTCCTCGTTGGGTTCGACACTCTTACTTATCAAAAGGACTATGATAGATCCCCTAAACTTGTGGGTCATCAACCGCCAAGGTCCTGGATTGGGGTTCCAAACCGGAGGTGCAGATGCTACAGAAACGTATCTCCAATATGTTGGGTGAAAACACCGGTCTCACAAATGTGATTCAAGTGATGCTCTTCTGCCGCTTCCTTCCCTGCCAACTCCGGGCCTCGCCCATGTGGGAGTTCCATCCGGTGGAGCCATGGACCCTGAAGCGTTTCTTTGGCACCACACATGAAGATATATGGAAGCAACTCTTCAAGGCTAAGAAAAAGTGGCCGAAGAAGACTAAAGACATCGGGCTCAACATCAAGAACCCGACCACGACGGTAAGCATAATCTTTCTTGTCATGGAAATATCACGGCAGATGTCCTAGTGTGAGGACTTAGTCGTGAGGCCAACACATCTATGTGGTAGCTTGAGAGGGGTTGAGTGGAATCGAGAGACGCAACGCAAGACAAGGGTTTAGACAGCTTCGGGCCCCGGGAAACATCATCCGGTAACAACCCTACGTGTTTTTTGAGGCTATCTCTCATTATGATCATGAGGAAGTCACCGTAAACCGGCTCTCCCAGTTAACCCTAACCCTTTAAGATTGTTTCTCCTTACTCGTCCCTCTTTGGGGAGCCCTGCCCCTCCTTATATATGTTGAAGGGGCGGGTTACATGTAGAGTCCAACTCGGACTTAAGACTTAACTATTATGACTTCTCTTCTTAGGCTTCTTAACATCTTGGGCTTCATAACGTCTCGGGCTTCATAACTCCTGGCAACCCAGTTACCACTGTCTGCCGGGAGTTAACCGGTGCTGGTTTAAGATGGGCTGCCGGTTTAAGAATGTCTGCCGAGTTATCATCTGAGTTAACTCCTGTCTTAACTGTCAGCCGGTTTAACAACCTGCCGGTTTACCGTCTGAGTTAACTGCCTGTTTTACCTGTCTGTCTTAACTGTTAGCCGGTTTAACAACCTGCCGGTTTACCGTCTGACTTAACACCAACCGGTTTACCACCTTCCTTAACACCTGCCGGTTTACCACCTGCTTTAACACCTGCCAGTTTACTAAGTCCCAGCCGGGTTATAACTCCGGCCGGATCATACCACGGGGTATATCCCCAACATTTCCGAAGACATATCCAGTCAATATTTCAGATATAATAAATGTTATATTGCCTGTTTTCTGTATAGGCTGGACGACAAAGGCGGAGCGGATCAACTGTCCGGCACCGCTGCCTGAGAACCCGACCACACCCGAGCTGATGGAGATGCTGGTCCTGGTGCCTTATCAGGCGTCGGAGAAGAAAACCAAGAAGAAGAAAGGCAAGGAGGCCAAGGGCGGCCCTGCCACAAAGGTCCTTCGGAAATAGTGTCCGGAGAGACCGAAGCCCTCTCTTCCCACGAGGGAGATGAGGAAGAAGAGGAGGAGGAGGAGGAAGAAAGAGACTCCCCAAGTAAGGGGAGGAATAAGAAGAGGGGGCCTCGGAAGACCAGGAGGGGGAGGCGCCCAAGAGAGAGTAGCTGATCCTTTCAGACAGTTCAGACTCAGAGCCCGAACTAGTCCCCAAGAAACCTCCCAGGGTGAAGCCCCTGGCCGAATTGTAAGTATTCAGAAACTATACTGTTTATCTTCGGCCCATTTGCTTCCATTATGTAAGTTATTTTGTTATTTGCCTTTCAGCCCTCCCCGCGAGCCCCCGCATACTCCATTATCGGAGGGGAATTCTCTGCCGCCTGAGATGGCAGAGAGTGACAAGCCGCCGCGAGCCCCCTCGCATATCACCATGGAGGACACCTAAGTGTCGTCTCGAAGGACCTCTCCTGGCCGAGGGGTGATGTCGCTTAAAGCTACGTCGGTATTTCCCCAAAGAGGAAGGGATGATGCAACATAGCGGCTGTAGGTATTTCCCTCAGATGTGAAACCAAGGTTATCGAACCAGTAGGAGAACCAAGCAACACAACGTAAACAACACCTGCACACAAATAACAACTACTCGCAACCCAACATGTAAAAGGCGTTGTCAATCCCTTTTGGGTAGCGGCGCCCCAAGATGGGCGAACATACGTGAGAGAGTTGTAAATATTGATAGATCAAACGCCAAATAAAATAAATTGCAGCAAGGTATTTTTTATTTTTGGTTTAGTAGATATGAAAATAAAAGGCAAATAAAAATAGATCGCGAAGGCAAATAATATGAGAAAGAGACCCGGGGGCCGTAGGTTTCACTAGTGACTTCTCTCGAGAAAAATAGCAAACACTGGGTAAACAAATTACTGTTGGGAAATTCATAGAACTTCAAATACTCATGGCGATATCCAGACAATGATCATTATATATGCATCACGTCCAAGATTAGTAGACCGACTCCTGCATGCATCTACTACTATTATTCCACACATCGTCTGCTATCCAGCATGCATCTTGTTGGGGATATCACTACTGGGCGTAAACCGGCCTATATGGGCCAGGTTAACTTCGTCAGTAGTTAAGTATGTTAAAGCCCAAGAAGGCAGATGAGGGGTCAAGGCCCATAGTCAAGGCCTGTAGCCGTAAATCGGCGTTGGTATTTAACTTGTATTGTAAGTTAGGAATAAGTAGAGACCAAACCGGAAACATCTATGAGCCGGTGTTGGGACTCTGTGAACCGACGGGCGTCACCCGTGTATATAAGGGGATGACCCGGCGGCGGTTCAAGGACAACAGACAACAACTCGAGACTTAGGCAAAGCTTGTTTGCTCCCTAGTCATCGAAACCCCATCAATTCCATCACAACTAGACGTAGGCTTTTACCTTCATCGAAGGGGCCGAACTAGTATAAACTCTCTTGCGTCCCTGTGTCCGCTTTGACCCCTTCAAGCTAACCCGTCACGATGGCTCCACGACTAAGTCCTTTCTCTAGGACATCTGCCGTGACAAAACCACGACAGTTGGCGCCCACCGTGGGGCTATCGCATGATGGTTTCAAGTTCTTGGAGGGCCGCTTTGAAGGACTCGAGGGCTACGCTGTGGGCCGGATGACTAAGAGTCGTCGCGGCAAGATCTACATCGATGATGCAGGCTGGGGCCCCGAGGCCGGCTTAGTTGAGTACGAGTACCGGGTCCCCTTTGGTGGCATACACGTTTTCATCGGCAAGATCGGTGAACCGGGCCCTGAGCCGGACATCTGCACCGACCTCGTCGAAACGGCTTAGCGTGCGTGGTCCGCCCATGTTAAACCGGCCGTGAAGCGTGCCTTCGCGGGAGTCATCCATGGAGGAAGTTACGAGGATGGATCAGAATCTCGCGGCGAGACCGTCGTTTATTTCGGCGACGAGTCATCCACCAGAGAAACCGAATCTCTATATCAGCTACAAGATGGCCGGATTGGGGGTTGTTCCGATGGCGACAGTATTCCGGACCCCTCTGATCTACACAACCGAGTTGGAATATTCATGGCCAGCACACAAGCAATGCTTCATTCTTCGACCGCTGCGCCAATAACCTCCGGTTCAATAGCGGCGACAGCTGCCGGGGCAGGAAGCTCTGCACGCCCGCCGGCTCAAGTTCTATCAGATCTATTTGATGCATTGGCTGTGCTTATGGCAGAAGCTAATCCGGCGGATCAGGAAGTCCACAACGCGGAGATTGCAAAGGTGAAGGAACAGATCACCCAGGCCAAGGCGGACCTGGCAGCTGAGAATGCCAGGATGACCACAGAGCGGGCCGCTTTAGACGCACAAGCCTACAGGCTCATGTTGGACCAGAACGCGTCGCATGAAGTCATGAAGAGGAAGTACCGATCCCGTTTGCCTTCGGTTTTCGAGGCCAGAGACCTTTTCAACACCCCAGGAGCAGGAACCAGTAATCCGCTGGAGGGAAACCAGCCGGAAGCTCCGGGGACCGGTGCGCCGGTTCAGCCCCGTCTGATGAATCCGCCTCGTCAAAACACTATTATACCTCAGGCTGTTTCAACACCTCCGGGTCACTACTCCAACCCAATGGACAATCTCGTTGCCGCTGCTGCACGGCTGGAGGCCATTCCAATTGAGGGTGACTCGCCGCAGGCGGTAGAGACATGACGGGTCAAAGAGCTTCTTAGGACAGCTTTGGTCCAACAGGAAGCATACTCGTACAACCGCGACCGGATCCACTCGACCCCTCGTCCAAGCCGGAGCTACAGCAGGCGTATGGATGAACCAGCAGTATCAAGTAATGAACGATGTGGAGCACCCCGCGGCAACAACCCGGCGGGTGGTGCTAATAACACTCAAGAAGTGGTGGACCGGGCCCGAGCGCGAAGGGAGGCCAAGTTAGCCGCACAGTATCAGGCTCGGCAGCTTACGCCGGTTCGTCCAACTATTTCGGTCGAACCCGGTGTTACTTCTAGCTCTTTGGGGGTGCCTTGCCTTGTCCCCGCTTTACGCAATGTGCGCCTGCCCAAGGATTTCAAGGGCCCGCGCAAGGTACCAAATTACACGGCGGATCAACCCTCAAAGACATGGGTGGAGAGATATGAGATGGCGATGGAGATGCTTGACGTGGATGATGCGGCATGTGCGAAGTACTTCACCATGATGCTTGAAGGAACGGCCCGCACTTGGTTAAAAAGCTTACCGGCTAACTCTATCAGTTCACGGGCCCAATTACGAGCCCGGTTTATCAGTAATTTCAAGGATACATGTAATTACCGGCCAACTCATTGGGTGCGCCCGGTCTCACAAGTGTTGCATTCATCAGACCACATCAACGCTGACACCGCAGTCTTAACCCTAGAAGGCAACTGTCGGTTTGGGCCCCTAAAGTTGAAGTTGGGACGGATGAAGCGCCATTGCACTGACATGGGGACCCTCATGGCTGCTTTGGTAAAGTATGCTGATTCTGATAGTACCAAGGATCCCGAATCTGATGATGACAAGGCAGGGAAGGGAAAGAGGAACAGCAACTCCAAAGGTCAGCAGCATCACTTGGCAGGCAATGGTGGCGGAGGTAAGCGTAAAGCGGATGGTAACATGGACTTTGTGGCTAATACCAACGTGCAGGACAAGGGCCAGCGACGCAAGGGTAAACCGCCAAATCGCAGTGGGGCACCCAACCCTAACCCGGACCGCCTAAATTATCTACTGAGCCAGCCCTGTCCAAGACATGGGACGAAGGAGGTGCCAGCAAACCACCTTTGGAAGGATTGCTTCATTATGCAGGAGTTCAAGAATTCTAATGCTTTCCGGTATGATCACAGCTCCGGCGGTGGCTCAGGATCCGGGCCGGGTTACGGTGGAGGAAATTCCGGTTCAGGATTTAATGGTAATCCGGGCGGACATAATTATCAAAATAATCAGAACAACCAGGGTGGTTACAACCAGCAGCAGCAACAGTCAGGTTACCAGAGCAACCCAAAGCAGTTGAATAGTGGGCAGTACCATGTCTTCCCCACTAGCTTGGACAAGCGAGACCGGAAGATTCAGAGGCGGGCAGTCAACTCTGTTGAACCGGCCGTGCCCCGTTATCTATGCTGGTCTGAACAACCAATCATATGGAGCAGAGAGGATCACCCTCCCCAGGTTGATAATCCGGGTCAGTTGGCTCTGGTGGTGGCGCCTCAGGTGGGAGGTTACAAGTTCACCAAAGTGCTCATGGATGGAGGGAGCAGCATTAATATCTTGTACTATGAGACCTTCCGTCGTATGGGACTAACAGATAAAAATGTCAAACCGTCTAATACGGTGTTCCATGGTGTGGTACCTGGCAAGTCAGCATATCCTGTTGGTAAGATAGCTCTGGAAGTGGCCTTTCGAGATGATCATGATTCCAGGTCGGAAACATTGACGTTTGAAGTGGTGAAAATCCAAAGTCCATATCACGCCCTGTTTGGGCGACCGGCCTACGCCAAGTTTATGGCACGACCCTGTTATGTGTATTTGCAGCTCAAAATGCCGGGTCACAAGGGGACAATAACGGTTCACGGAAGCCGTAAAATCGCTTTGGAGTGCGAGGAAGGAGATGTGGCCTACGCAGAGTCGGTTTGTGCCACCAAGGAGCTGAAGTATTATAAGGACAATGTTGATCTGGCAGACATGACTCCATTAAAGAAGCCAACTACGGAGCATGATCCGGCCCTGAATTTCAAATCGGCAGCAGAAACTAAGCTTGTTGACTTCGTACCTGGCGATTCATCCAAGCAGTTCAGCATCAGTGCCAACTTGGATCCGAAATAGGAAAGCGTGCTCATCGAGTTCATCCATGAGAATCAGGACATTTTTGCATGGAAGCCCTCTGACATGCCAGGTGTACTGAGGCAACTCGCTGAGCACACCCTTAATGTGGATCCTAAATACAAACCGGTGAAACAGTTCCTCCGCTGGTTTAATGAAGAAATACGCAAGGCGATTGGAGAAGAGGTAGCCAGGCTCTTAGCAGCTGGCTTTATTGTTGAAGTTTTTCACCCTGAGTGGCTTGCCAATCCAGTGCTGGTCCTTAAGAAAAACGGCACCTGGCGCATGTGTGTGGATTACACAGACCTTAATAAGGCTTGTCCAGCAGATCCTTTTGCCCTCCCCCGTATTGATCAAATTATTGATGCTACAGCAGGTTGTGAGTGTTTAAGTTTTTTGGATGCATATTCTGGCTATCATCAGATCAAAATGGCAGTTAAGGACCAGGAGAAGACGACATTCATAACTCCCTTTGGAGCCTTCTGCTATGTGTCTATGTCCTTTGGGCTCAAGAGTGCCCAGGCAACTTATCAACAGTGTGTACAAAATTGTCTTCACAAGCAGATTGGCCGTAATGTACATGCTTACGTGGATGATATCGTGGTTAAGTCTAGGGAGAAGGAGACTCTGGTTAACGATTTGAAGGAAAACCTTTGATAACCTGAGGACGTACAAGATGATGCTTAATCCGGCCAAGTGTGTCTTTGGTGTACCGGCAGGCAAGTTATTGGGTTTTCTCGTGTCCAACAGGGGAATTGAGGCTAATCCGGAGAAGATCACAGCCATCACCTCCCTGGCTAAACCGAAGTGTATCAATGATGTTCAACGCTTGGCAGGCCGGATTGCCGCGTTGAGCCGGTTTATCAGCCGCCTTGGTGAGAAGGCAATCCCTTTGTATCAGATGTTGAAGAAGACGGATCAGTTCGTCTGGAGTTCCGCTGCTGATGGAGCATTTGAGGACTTAAAGCGGCAATTGTCCAATCCGCCTGTGCTCGCCGCTCCCATTGACAAGGAGCCGTTACTACTATATGTTGCTGCTAATGCTCGTGCGATCAGCGTGGCTATTGTGGTGGAGCGAAAGGAGGCAGGTAAGGAGCATCCGGTTCAACGTCCGGTCTATTATATCAGCGAGGTACTCATTGAGTCCAAGCAAAGGTATCCACATTGGCAGAAGCTGGTGTACGGAGTTTTTTTGGCAAGCCGGAAGCTTAAGCAATACTTCCAAGGGCACCCAATTACGATGGTCAGTTCTGCTCCTTTAGGGGATATCATCCAGAACCGGGAAGCGACTGGCCGGATTGCCAAGTGGGCTATAGAGCTTGGGCCGCACGGATTGAAGTATGTGCCTCGGATGGCGGTTAAGTCTCAAGCACTTGTTGATTTCATCAATGATTGGACAGAACTGCAAGCACCTGAAGAAAAGCCAGATCACACATATTGGACCATCCATTTTGACGGATCCAGGCAATTGGAAGGCTCGGGGGCTGGAGTCGTATTAACTTCCCCACGAGGTGATAAGTTTTGTTACGTTCTCCGCTTAATGTTCCCTTGTACTAACAATGCAGCTGAGTATGAAGCCCTGCTCCATGGTCTCCGGATGGCTAAGGAGATGAATCTAAGTCGAGTTAAGTGCTTCGGTGACTCGGACCTCGTGGCTCAACAAGTATCTGGCACTTGGGACTCCAAGGACCCACTCATGGCAGCATATCGTCGTGAGGTGGATATTGTTGCAGGTCACTTTAAAGGCTATCAGGTGGACCACGTGGACCGACGGAAGAATGAAGCGGCGAATGCTTTAAGCCGGCTGGGCTCTCAGCGCAAACCGGTCCCGCCCAATGTTTTTCTGGATGTGCTGCACAACCCATCGGTCAAGCTCCCTGGTGAAGCGGATTTGGCTATTCCTGATCCGGAGGCTCAATTGGTGGCAGCTCTTCATGTCATTCCAGATTGGACGCTTCCTTACCTGGCGTACATGAACCGGGGCGAGTTACCAGAGGATGAGACTCTGGCCCGACAGATAATCCGGTGGTCCAAGTCCATGACTATTGTCAATGGCGAGTTTCATCATTGCAGTGTATCAGGGGCATTTCAATGCTGTGTGTCTCCTGAAGAAACTGTGAAATTTTGCGTGAGATCCATGAAGGAGATTGTGGTCACCACGTCGGTTCAAAATCTTTGGTAGCTAAAGCATTTCGCAATGGCTTCTATTAGTTAACTGCTCATGCTGATGCGGAGGATCTGGCCGGACGATGTGACGGTTGCCAAAAGTTTTCAAGACATGCTCATGTGCCGGCTCAAGAATTGAGAATGATTCCAATTACTTGGCCGTTTGCAACTTGGGGGCTGGATATGGTTGGGCCTTTCGAAAGGTCCAAAGATAAGAAGACCCACCTCTTGGTGGCGGTTGACAAGTTTACAAAGTGGGTGGAAGCAGAACTTGTTAGTAAGTGCGATGCGGCCCTGGCGGTTCAGTTCATCAAAAAAGTGATTTTCCGGTTTGGCTTTCCACACAGTATCATCACAGATAATGGTACCAATTTGTCCAAGGGTGCCAGGAAGGAGTTCTGTGAACGGGAGCACATCCGGCTTGACGTTTCATCAGTGGCACACCACAGTCCAATGGTCAAGCAGAAAGGGCTAATCAAGAGATCTTGAGAGGCATCAAGCCCCGGCTTATGGTTCCTTTGCAGAGAACGCCGGGTTCTTGGGTAGAAGAGTTACCATCTGTGTTATGGAGCATCAATACTACACCCAACAGATCAATAGGATACACGCCGTTCTTCATGGTGTACGGAGCGGAGGCGGTTCTCCCACGTGATATCCGTCATGACTCACCTCGTGTGGCGGCTTATGTTGAAGCGGACAACGAGACAGCACGGCAAGACGCTTTGGACCTGTTGGATGAAGAATGTGACATAGCAGCCGCCCGCTCGGCGATTTACCAACAGGATCTTCGTCGTTATCACAGTCGCCGAGTCAGAACCAGAGCCTTTCAGGAAGGAGATTTGGTGCTTCGGCTCATCCAGGACCAGACTGATATGCATAAGCTATCCCCACCTTGGGAGGGACCTTTAGTGGTCAGCAAGAATCTGCACAACGGGTCATACTATCTGATCGATATTTGAGAGCATAAAGACTCACGTACATCAGAGGAAGAGACCAACAGGCCGTGGAACATAGCTCATCTTCGGCCTTACTATACCTGAGCCATTGGCTATACTTATGTACATATTACGACGATGTATATATTATGATTAAATATAATAAACCGGAACCTCAGCTAAAGCGGGGTATCTGTTCTTTTACATCATGTGTGGTTACATGGAGTTGTTCTAAAGCGGCCTCCGGTTTACCCCTTGAGTTAGCTTTTCAAAAGCATCATGTTATATCACTTGGGGGCTTGGTCGTGTCCGAACCAATGCAACACCTCTTGATAGGCGAGAGCCACCAGATCACTTGGGGACTTGGTCACGTCTGAACCAGTCACGCCTCTTAATCGGCCTAAGGCCACAGAATCACTTGGGGACTTGGTCACGTCTGAACCAGTCACGCCTCTTGATCGGCCTAAGGCCATAGAATCACTTGGGGGCTTGGTCGAACCTGAACCATTGCCACGCCTCTTGATCGGCATAAATGCGACGGTTTCATTTGGGGGACCTGGCTGACTTGAACCATAGCTACACCTATCGGGATCTTGGTCGTGTCCGACCATGGTAACGCCATCTGATTGGCTCAAATAAGCCTCTTTCTGCAAACGGTTTTATCATTGCCTTTGCTTCACAATTTTCTTTGATAGATATTTTCTTTCTTTTTGTTGCGTTTTTTAAACCGACAAAATTTTAAACCGGTTCACACTGTCAATTGACAGAACACGGTCCATTTTTAATCCGGAGACTATTTGCTTAGTTTGATTTTTTGTTAACATCCTATTACGGAGTAACACGATGTTTTCTTATAACCCGGCACGGTTTACATGGTAAACCGGCATTATATATATACAGGAGCTGCTATCTCCTCCAACAGTGTGGGTTTATAAACCTCCGCTTCAAGATTGGCTAAGCCAACTTCATGCCCAACGATGGCAGGTATTATGTATCTCAAAGATTTGATCATATGCTTAAATTTCAGATATTTTGAATTTATATATGCAAACATCATACTCCGCCTGATGGTACAACCGCGGTGGCACTTTAAGATTTTTTATGTTGCAGAAAATATTTTGGAAAGTTCATCACCCAAAGGAAGCACAAGTTGCAGTGGTTATGCACGAAGGCATATAAAGATCAAGAGTGTCAGCTAGCCTATTACAAGGCAACACGGTGCCCAAAATAAGATCATTGTTTTTTCAAAGGAGAAGCAGTTTAAACCGGCTTCCGGTTCAAGCTTGGTCACCAGCCTGGCCTGATGGTTTTGGGTCATCCCGCGCCGCTTCAACTTCAGTTTCTCTACCCAGCGGCTGGAAATCAACAGTTGTCCAGTCGATTCCCATTAATGCTCGAAAGACAGCTTCATCATGGATCAGCAACGACGGTTCAATATCGGGAGCGTAAGTATGCTTACGGATTTGGAGGGATAAGATTTTCCGCTTCATGAATTGGTGCAGCTACTCGCTTGTTTTGCTTGTCATATTGGGCTTGATAATGAGACAAGTTTGCTTCTTCAACCAATTGACAAGCTAGCGGACGCACCTCCCGGTTTATTGCTCGCAGATCCGCTTCACTAAATTCTGACCCGTCTTCCTTCAAGCTGGGATAGCCCTGAGCCACTTCAATAGGATCAAAATCCGGCACCCAAGCTTTTGCCCGGATTAAGGCATTGATCGCGCCGGTTCGAGCAGCAGATTTCTTCAGCTCTTCAACCCGGGCAGGAAGCACCGACAGTTTCTTCAGAGTGTCCTGAATCAAAGTGGGTGCCGGATTGTTGTGGGATGTAGTACAGATGATCCGCTGTGCACCAGTGTACAGTTGTTCGATCAACGTGTAGGCGGCTTTCAATTTCTTCCACACATCTGACCCCAAGTGACCAATGCGTGTCCCTGGAATATCACAAAGGGTTAACAAACCGACAGCTCTGTAAGATGGCTGAATCAATTCAGAAATCAAACTGGCTTACCAAAGATAGCAGCGGTCATGGCATGCACGTGCCGCTTTATGCTGGTCAGTTCGTCCACCACCGGTTTTAGTGCAGCCTCGGCGTCTTCTGCTCGTTTGGTTAAAGCGGATTTTTCAGTAGCCCAATCCGCCCGCTCCTTCTTGAAATCCTTCTTAAGCTGTTCCATGACGCTTAAGGTGCTGGTCAACTCCTCTTTTGCTTTTGAGGTTTCAGTCTGTTGGGACTTCAGATTTTCTTGGAGATCGGCGATTTGGGTCTCTTTTGTCTTCAGCTCATCCTGCATACAGACAGTTATATGATTCAGCAAGCAGTGCAAGAATTGAAGCACCAACCACATAACAAGTTATGCACTTGGCGCTTGGGGGCTAATGCCTATTTGATCTTCATATTTCACTTGATTATAAAGTCCCAAGATCAATACAAGTATTCAACTTGGCACTTGGGGGCTAATGGCTATTTGCTCGAATATATTCTAATGCGGCGATCTCAATTACTTAAAGTCCCGGTTTAACTACACTAAGTTGAACCAGCCCTTGGGGGCTACATCAGCGAGTTCCAAAGCATTGGGATTTATATTAGCAAGTCCCGGTTTGGATGTAGATTCTAAACCGGCCCTTGGGGGCTAGGAGAGTTAACAAGATTGAAATATCCAAACAGGAAAAAGTACATGGAAGTTACCTCAAATTTCTCTTTCATCATATTAACCAGACCAGCTTCATAGTCACGGCTGGTGTATAGCCGGTTCAGATAGCCGGAATGGAGATCTTGGGCATTCAAAGCGGCATAAGTTGTCAGATCAGCATTCCATTTTCCCTTGCCAATGGAAGCAAATTCTTCCTTGCCAGTGTGTCTGGATAAAGCAACGGGATTGCCTGGCTCTATGCGACCAATGCCAGTAATGACAACCTCATCATCCTTGGCATCGCCGGTTTGCACTGGGGCCGTTGGCTTATGAGTAGGCTTTGTTGGATTTCTCAATCCGGATGGGGCTTGTGGGCTGGTTGACAGGACTTGAGGTTTCAATAGGCCTCTCTTCAGCAATAAGATCGTCATCTCGCCGTGGTGGATCATTGGGTATATCTTCAGGAATAGCCGCTTCAAGATCTGGTGTTTTGCCCGGTTCAGGGATGGCGTCCTCCTCGGTCTCTTTATCCAGGCGAGCCTTCTTGCTCGGCCTAGGCTTGGCCCTGAAAGGAATAACAAAGTCAAATACAGCATATGTTCCAAGGTTATGTACCGGAAATATTATGATAAGTATAGCTTACCCAAGCACCGTTTTGAGCAGTGGCAGCTGAGTAGCCGATGACTCGCCAGAGGATGAGTGGGAAGAAACCTGATAATCGGAGTCAGATGGATTAAGAGGTTGACGAAAACAGCCCGCTTTAGGACAAGCACTGACAAGCAAATTAGAGACCTCTGAATGGCGTTTCCGAACCGGACTGTTCGGTAAACCGGCGGAGGTAACTACCTGGCCGCTGTACCGGGTTGTGCGGCGAGCTTCGTGCTGTTGGGTCTTCATAAGAAATTTGGGATCCAAGTAAGCAAGAGGATGAGAAAATTTAACCTTCCGGTTTGCCCGACGGATTTTTAGTGAAGGCAAAGGGTCTGAATCGGAAGAGAGAATAATTACCTCTGCAGCATCAGCATGACTGGCTTCGGCATCATCCTGACAAATATCATCATCAATAAGACACATGAAAAATAAGCCAAGTGAGTCAAGCTCTACCTCAAGGTCCGGATTATCAACATCATCAGGGGCTGGATCAGAAGATGCAGTGGTTCTCTTCTTGTGAGCAGGCCGTTTCAAGACTTTAGTCTTTGGCCGGGTTGGTCGTTCCGGTTTGTCTGGCTTTTCTGGCTTCTCCTGTGGAAGTTTCTTCCTCCAAAATGGATCATTACCCTGTTTAGACAGACATTGATATTAAACAATGACCAGATATATCAATAACAGGTTCAGTAAAAAGAAAAAATCAAATTCTTACAGCTGGCGGTTTGTTGGTGGCACAGAAGGGAAGCAGGCCGGTTCGAGCACAGACGTATTCCGGTTCATTCAGCATTTTATTCACAGCCTTTGTGATTTCTTCGTTGGTGAGCTGGATGTTAGCATGTCGCAGTGGGTCATCAACACTGCCAATATACTCGCACATTAAACCAGAGCGCTGACTAAGGGGCAGTATGCTCCACGATATCCAACAGCTAGCAAGATCAACTCCTGTTAAACCATTGGCCATGAAGGCTCTGAGCTTGGACATTTGAGGAGCGTATTTGCTTCTCTCCTTGGCAGTTAACCTTTGTGGAAAGGGGTGTGTATTGCTAAGCCGCTCTGGATGAAAGCCAGGCAAAGGATTTTCACCAGCAGGGGAGGTGTCTTTGCAATAGAACCATGTTTGATTCCACTCTTTGGGGTGGTTGTGCAGTTTGGCGTGAGGGTATGTGACCTCTTTCCTTCTCTGAATCGCCACACCGCCTATTGGAACCATCAGAAAATTCAATATGGCGGTTTAGATGGAAACAGTCTCTGAACAATTCCACTGTGGGCTCCTCTTGAAAGAACACCTCACAGAGCACTTGGAAGTGACACATGTTTGTAACAGAGTTGGGGCCAGTGTCTTGTGGATGGAGTTGAAAATCGGCTAAAACGTCCCGGTAAAATTTAGAACCGGGCGGCTTAAAGCCCCGGGCTAAGTGATCTACGAAAACGATGACCTCTCCTTCTTGAGGTGTGGGAGGACATTCTTTGCCAGGGGCTCTCCAATGGATGGTGTTTTTGCTGCCTAAAGCGCCGATCAGGACTAAATTGTTCAGTTGAGTCTCTGTGACGCGAGAAGGAACCCAGTTGCACTCATATACTTGCTTAGCCATGATGAAATCTACAAGATAGGTGGTTCTGGTTCAAGAATGAATTGATTAAAGTGCACTGGTATGTACAATGTTAAACCAGAGATAGTTCTATCTAAACCGGAGTTTTATGAAGCAACATCATCCAGCGGTTCAACAGGGGGACTAATGGTATATACCTATTTGACAATTTTTCTACAAAGTTAAACCGCCGGATCTAAGCATTGAAACAGTTGAGATTGCGGATGGATAAGTGTACAGAAACAGATTTCACAAGATTTCTCTACAGCGACGGATCTGAAGCAAGTTTGGAAAACAAGGAAAATATTCAAGGTTCAAAAAAAGAATAGTACCGAATCAATGGGCAGAGATACAGGTAGATCTATGGTCTTGAAGCATATAAGTAAAGGCGGATGCTAAGAACTACCGCTACATAGAGCAAAGGTTCACAGGTTCATCTAGGATCTATCATATGAGTACAAAGCAGACGATGAACACTGAAGAACTTGGAAACCCTAGAACGGATCTACGGAGGAAAAGGTGAAGAACTCACCAAAGCCGAGGAAGAAACAAAAGGTCGCCGCGATGCTCTGGTACAATCAGGGTGATGCAGCGGCCAAGGTTGGAGCAGAGGTCGTCGACGGCGGCGGAGCTCCGAAGCTAGACGACGCGGGGAAGACGAAGCAGAAGGGCACGAAGGGGAAAAAGAAATGACCCTTTAGTCCTATTTATAAGGCAAGGGACAGGTGTCAGGTGCGAAAATCAAGGGACCATGGGTTTGGAAACGAAGCCGTCGCCTTAATTGTCGCAGATCTATTAAGGTTCTTTATAACAAGTGACGTGACGCCGGTTTACAACAACCAGACAAGATGACATCACGGCGGTTCAACAAACTACAAGAAGATATTGAAGATGAAGATTTTTGCTAAGGATTGACATGAACCTGTTCAAATCAATCTGGGGCCTAATGTTGGGGATATCACTACTGGGTGTAAACCGGCCTATCTGGGCTGGGTTAACTTCGTCAGTAGTTAAGTATGTTAAAGCCCAAGAAGGCAGATGAGGGCTCAAGGCCCATAGTCGGTTCAAGGCCTGTAGGCGTAAACCGGTGTTGGTATTTAACTTGTATTGTAAGTTAGGAATAAGTAGAGACCAAACCGGACACATCTATGAGCTGGTGTTGGGACTCTGTGAACCAACGGGTGTCACCCATGTATATAAGGGGACGACCCGGCAGTGGTTCAAGGACAATAGACAACAACTCAAGACTTAGGCAAAGCTTGTTTGCTCCCTAGTCACCGAAACCCCATCAATTCCATCACAACTAGACGTAGGATTTTACCTTCATCGAAGGGGCTGAACTAGTATAAACTCTCTTGCGTCCCTGTGTCCGCTTTAACCCCTTCAAGCTAACCCGTCGCGATGGCTCCACGACTAAGTCCTTTCTCTAGGACATCTACCGTGACAAAACCACGACACATCTAGTGTATTAAATTCATGGAGAAATGGAGTAATGCAATAAGAACAATGACATGATGTAGAAAAGATCTACCTATGTAGAGATAGACCCCATCATTTTATCCTTAGTAGCAAAGATACATACGTGTTGGTTCCCCTTCTGTCACTGGGATCAAGCACCGTAAGATCGAACCCACTAGAAAGCACATCTTCCCATTGCAAGATAAATAGATCAAGTTGGCCAAACAAAACCCAAATATTGGAGAACAAATACGAGGCTATAAGAAATCATGCATAAAAGAGATCAAAGAAACTCAAATACTTTCACGGGTGTAAAAAGATAGATCTGATCATAAACTCAAAGTTCATCCGATCCCAACAAACACACCGCAAAAAGAGTTACATCATATGGATCTCCAAGAGACCATTGTATTGAGAATCAAACGAGAGAGAGGAAGCCATCTAGCTACTAACTACGAACCTGAATGTCTACAAAGAACTACTCACGCATCATCGGAGAGGCACCAATGGAGGTGGTGAACCCCATCCATGATGGTGTCTAGATTGGTTCTGGTGGTTCTGGACTCTACGACAGCTGGAATTGATTTTTGATGACTCCCCTAGGGTTTTGTAACACCCCGGATGTAACTTTCCATATTTGTAACTCCGACTCTTGCCATTTTTGGCTATGTGATATGATATTCCCTTCGTGGTTGGGTTTTTGTCTTTCGTTTTGCATTTTGTTCATGTCATGCATTTCATATCATGTCATCAGGTGCATCGCATTTGCATACGTGTTCGTCTCATCCATCCAGTCTTTTTCCCCGTTGTCCGTTTCGCAATCCGGCACTCCCACATGCACCCGGCACACCCCTCTTGCCTCGTTTTGTGAACGGGAGAAAACCATTATCGGAATGGGTCGAAGTTTGTCAAGTGGCCTTGGTACATCACCGGTAGGCTGCCTGTCAAATTTCGTTCCATTTGGAGGTTGTTTGATGCCCCAATGGTTAACCGGATAACCGCAAAAGCCTCTTTTGTGTTGCAGCCCAACACCAAAACAGCCCAACAAACCATCTAAACCACCTCCATGTTCTCCGTTGTTGGATCACGATCATGTGGGTGAAAACTGCACCTCATTTGGACTCTCCTAGCTCCCCTACCTATAAATAGGTGTCTTCCCCTCCAAATTCGGGTCCCGAAACCCTAAAATCCTCCCTCTCGCCCAACAGACATGTCCGCACGCCGCCAGACAGGTATGCACCGCCGCCCGCACCAGTGAGCACGCGCCACGTGGCATGCCACCACCCACCGCCGCCGCGGCCCGTGCAGCCCGCGGCCGGCCCGCGCCCCACTGCTCCGGGCCCAGCCTCCCACGCGCCCTAGCGCCGCCCGACCCCGCCGCCTGCGCAATTGCACCACCGCGCCGCCTTCTCGCCGGCGCCGCGCCCCGAGCCGCTGCGCCGCCTTTGCCTGCCTCCTGCGGCAACGAGCGCTGCCTCCACCACCGACGGGAGCCACCTTCGCCGCGGGACCGCGCCGCCCCGCGCCATCATCTCCGACCTCGCCGAGCTCCATATCCAGCTCCCACACCTCTCCGGCGAGCTGCTCCACTCCGGTCGCCGTCTTCTCCCTCGCAAGCGAGCTTATCTAGTGAACCTAGTGGACCATGCCCGGAAACCCTAGATCTGAGCATCTCCTTGACCGTGGCTCTGAATCATGCATATGATATGTCAAAATGTTCATCTAGTTGAGCTCTTCTTGTTAGTAGTATTTGCACGCATGTTACTGTCCATTATGATGCCATTTTCATCGTTGCAAGAGTGCTATAAAATGGTAACTACTGGTTCTTAACCTAACATGGTGATTTGTCTTTTTTGTTGTATTTGGTGTGTGCATCCTATGAGCATGAGGTCTACATGTAATTTGAACTACATCATGCCATATTTACAGGTGTGCAAGTATTGTATTTTTTTGATCTAAGCGGTGACTAGAACAAGCATGCAAAGTAGGCTTCATAATGTTGCTGTTTTCAGGCACTTAGGATTTTGCCAAGTCCTTTTCCTGCTGTTATTTTGATGCCCTGTAAACTTGTTGCTACCATTAGATCCATCCATATTTTGAGATACTTGAGTAAGGATGTTTTTAGCATATGGTTATGCTCTATCCATTCATGCCTCTGGTTGCAATTATGGCGTGCTATAGCATGCTATTTTCTTGCTCTACTTTTGCTAAATAATGTTCCTAGCAGATTGTTAACATGATAATCAATATTGCCATGTGTTTTGCTAGTGATCCATGCATCCTATGGACTTGATTTTTCATTCTTAGCATCTTGAACATGCAACAGAAGTTCTGGCTTCCTCCTCTTCCGTTTCGTCAGCGCTACCAACAGAAGAGCAAAGGTGGCCATGGATCTTCCCACCCACCCAACCCAGGCTATCAGAACAAAGCTCAGTCTCAAGCTCCAAGGTCAAGTGATCCTTATCATCGTTCGCTCTCAGAGGTGACTTGCAATAAGTGTGAGCAGAGAGGGCACTATGCAAACAAGTGCTTCAACCAAAGGCGCCTTCCGCCTCCTCCTGTGAGATCTTCCAAAAATGTAGTGGTCAAGCATAATTCCAAGTCTGCAAGGGTGAACATGATGAACGCAACTCAGGCAGAGGATTCTTCAAAAGTGATCATGGGTAATCTTCCTGTTAATGACATTCCTGCAAAAGTCTTATTCGATTCTGGTGCATCGCATTCTTTCATTTCAAGACCTTTTGTGGCTATGCATGATTTGGTTACTCAAGTATTGCCGAGACCATTGTCTATTGTTTCTCCGGCTCGGCAAATGACTTCTCGAGTTTTGGTTCGTGATGTTTCTATCAAGATGGGAAACTATAAATTTCGGAATTCTCTAATTGTTCTTGGTAACTCGGATATTGATCTAATTCTCAGCATGGACTGGCTTTCTAAGCACAAGGCTCAACTTGATTGTGCTGCCAGGGAGATTCAACTGACACACTCTTCTGATGATGTGATCATCTATTCCGCTCGTGACGAAACCATTCGACTGTTTTCTCTAAATGATAAGGGTGAGTTGAATGCCATCTCTCAGATTCCAGTCATTTGTGAATACCAAGATGTCTTTCCAGAAGAGCTTCCAGGAATGCCTCCTCACCGGCCAGTTGAATTCGTTATCGATCTTGAGCCTGGCATGGAACCCATTTGCAAACGTCCATACAAGCTTGGACCAGAGGAGTTGAAGGAATTGAAGAAACAGCTCGATGAACAAGAGCGTCTGGGTCTGATCAGACCGAGTTCATCTCCGTGGGGTTGTGGTGTTCTTTTTGTCCAGAAGAAGGATGGCACGGACCGACTTTGTGTCGACTACTGTCCATTGAACAAGAAGACAATAAAGAACAAGTATCCACTTCCCAACATCAATGAGCTATTCGAGCAACTTAAAGGTGCCAAAGTATTCTCCAAGCTTGACCTCCGTATGGGTTATCATCAGATTCGCATTCGTGAGCAAGATATCCCCAAGACAACATTAAGAACAAGCTATGGTTCTTATGAATATACTATCATGTCTTTCGGCCTTGTCAATGCTCCTCCAACGTTCTCTTGCATGATGAACTTCATCTGCAAGCCTTACACAAATGATTTCGTCCTGGTGTATCTCGATGATATTTTGGTTTTCTCCAATAATAAGGAGGATCACGCCAAGCATTTGACATTGGTGCTCGACAAGCTCAGAGAGCATCAATTCTATGCGAAGTTTTCCAAGTGTGAGTTTTGGCTTGATGAAGTTCTTTACCTTGGTCATATCATCTCCGCCAAGGGCATCGCTATTAATCCCGAGAAGGTGTCTGCAATTGTGAACTGGGAACCTCCTCAGAATGTCAAGCAGCTCTGTTGGGGATATAACCATTAGGTATGACCCGCCCAGGAGGGGCCGGGTTATACCTATGGCGATTCATGAAGCCCAAGACAGCTCTAGAAGATGGTGGTTCAGTTAAGGGACCAGGACCCGAAGGCGACTCAAGGCCCGTAGAGATAAACTGCCATATGTACATAACTTGTGTTGTAAGGCAGGAATAGTTAGAGACCGAGCCGGACACTGTTTATGAGCCGGCTGGGATTCTATGAGCCACCGGGTGTCAGCCTCTGTATATAAAGGGACGACCCGGCGGCAGTTCAGGACAAGAGACAACAGATCGAGAGCCAGGTTAAGTGTATTCGCTCCCTGGTCATCAAAACCCTAGCAATACCACCTCAAACTGGATTAGGCCTTTACCTTCATCGCAAGGGGCCGAACCAGTATAAACTCCTCGTGTCCTTTGTCCCTTTTAACCCCTTTAAGCTTCCTAGTTGCGATGGCTCCACGATTAACTCCTTTCATTAGGAAATCTGCTGTGACAATTCCATGACAAGCTCCGCAGTTTCCTTGGACTTGCAAGCTATTGCTGAAGATTCGTTGAGAATTCATCAAAGATTACAAAGCCTGTTTCCAACCTCCTCCAGAAGCATGTGAAGTATGTCTGGACTACTGAGTGTGACATTGCTTTGACCACCCTCAAAGAGAAACTCGTCATAGCTCCTGTCTTGACTCCTCCTGATGAATCCAAACCATTCAAAGTTTTCTGTGATGCCTCCTTGCAAGGTCTCGGCGCTGTGTTAATACAAGAGAAGAAAGTTGTGGCTTATACCTCTCATCAGTTGAAGCCCAACGAAAGGAACTACCCCACTCACGATCTTGAGTTGGCGGTAGTTGTCCATGCATTAATAACATCGAGACATCTCATGTTGGGAAGGAAAGTGGACATTTTCACATATCACAAGAGCCTCAAGTACATCTTCACTCAACCCAACCTCAACCTCAGGAAAAATCGATGGGTTGACATGATTCAAAAATACAATTCGAGTATTGAATATAGGCAAGGCCAATGTCATTGCAGATGCTTTGAGCAGGAAGGCTTACTGCAACAGCTTAATTCTCAAGCCGTTCCAATCGGACCTTTGTGAAGCTTTCCGCAAGCTCAATCTCCAAGTTGTTCCTCAAGGCTTTCTTGCCAACCTTCAAGTATCTCCAACTTTGGAAGATCAAATTCATGAGGCACAACTCCTTGATACCATGGTGAAGAGAGTGAAACATGGTATTGCTAAGAGCCAACCCAAATACAAGTGCTATCGCATTAATGACAAAGACACTCGATTCTTCGAGGACCGGATTGTGGTTCCTAAAGGTGATCTAAGGAAGGTCATAATGAACGAGGTGCACAATTCTCTTCTGTCCATTCATCCTGGAAGTACGAAGATGTACCATGACCTCAAGCACTCGTATTGGTGGACTCGAATGAAGCGAGAGATTTGTGATGTCTGCCGAAGGGTGAAAGCAGAACACCAACGACCAGCTGGTCTCCTCCAACCTCTTCCTATTCTAGAATGGAAGTTTGACCATATTGAAATGGACTTCGTTACGAGATTTCCTAAGTCCAAGCGTGAAAATGATGCTATCTTCGTTGTCATCGACAAGCTTACAAAAGTAGCTCATTTCCTTCCAATCAAAGAATCTATCACAGCAGCTAAGTTGGCAGAGCTATACACCTCCAGAATTGTCTCCTTGAACGGTATTCCGCAATTGATCTCTTCCGACCGCGGAAGCATTTTCATTTCTAAGTTCTGGGACTCCTTCCAGAAGGCTATGGGCACCAACATTCACTTCAGCACAACTTTCCATCCTCAAACTAGTGGCCAAGTCGAGCGAGTAAATCAAATCCTTCAGGATATGCTCAGGGCTTGTTTCATCTCTTTCGGTATAAAGTGGTAAGATTGTCTTCCATATGACGAGTTCTCCTACAACAACAGCTTCCAAGTGAGTTTGGTCAAGGCCCCATTCGAAATTCTCTATGGCAGAAAGTGTCGTACTCCTCTCAATTGGTCAGAGACTAGTGAACGCCAACTTCTTGGCAATGACTTGATCACAGAAGCTGAAGAAATGTGTAAAGTCATCCGTGAAAAATCTCGAACCGCGCAATCGCGCCAGAAGAGTTACTATGATAGCAAGCACCGTGACCTGGCTTTCGAGATCGGAGACCATGTCTACCTCTGTGGCTCTCCAATGAAAGGTACTCATCGCTTCGGTATCAAAGGGAAGCTTGCCCGAGATACGTGGGTCCTTTCAAGATCTTTGGCAAAAGAGGCGACCTCGCCTATCAACTTGAGCTTCCGTCCAACTTCGCAAACGTGCACGATGATTTTCACGTGTCATAGCTTAAAAAGTGCTTCAAGACTCCTGAGCGCACAATCAACTTCGAAGATATTGATCTCCAAGAAGATCTGTCTTATCATGAGCATCCCATTGCTATTCTTGAGGAAACCGAGGGCAAGACTCGCAACAAGTCAATCAAATTCCTGAAAGTGAAGTGGTCACATCATTCCGACCGAGAAGCCACCTGGGAATGCGAGGATCACCTCTGTTCTAAATATCCAGAGTTCTTTCAGTCCTATATCTCGGGACGAGATCCTCTTGTAGTGGTGGAATGTTGTAACACCCCGGATGTAACTTTCCATATTTGTAACTCCGACTCTTGCCATTTTCAGCTATGTGATATGATATTCCCTTCGTGGTTGGGTTTTTGTCTATTGTTTTGCATTTTGTTCATATCATGTCATCAGGTGCATCACATTTGCATACGTGTTCGTCTACTGAATCCAGTCTTTTTCCCCGTTGTCCGTTTCGCAATCCGGCACTCCAAAAAGCACCCGGCGCACCCCTCTTGACTCGTTTCGTGAACGGGAGAAAAACGTTCTCGGAATGAGTCGAAGTTTGTCAAGTGGCCTTGGTACATCACCGGTAGGCCGCCTGCCAAATTTCGTTCCATTTGGAGGTCGTTTGATGCCCCAACGGTTAACCGGGTAACCGCAAAAGCCTCTTTTGTGTTGCACCCAACACCCCTCCAAAACAGCCCAACAATCCATCTAAACCACCTCCATGTTCTCCGTCGTTGGATCACAATCGTGTGGGTGAAAACTGCACCTCATTTGGACTCTCCTAGCTCCCCCTACCTACAAATAGGTGTCTCCCCCTCCAAATTCGGGTCCCGAAACCCAAAAATCCTCCCGCTCGCCCGACGAACATGTCCGCGCGCCGCCGAACAGATCCGCGTCGCCGCCCGCACCATTGAGCACGTGCCACGTGGCATGCCGCCACCCGCCGTCGTCGTGGCCCATGCAGCCCGCGGCCGGCCCGCTCCCCGCCGCTCCGGGCCCAACCCCGCCGCCTGCACAACCGCGCCACCGTGCCGCCTTCTCGCTGGCGCCATGCCCCAAGCCGCTCCGCCGCCTTTTCCCGCCTCCCGCGATGACGGGCGCCGCCTCCACCACAGGTCCGCGCTACCCTGCGCCATCGTCTCCAACCTCGCCGAGCTCCAGATCCGGCTCCCCCACCTCTCCGGCGAACTGCTCCACTCCGGCCGCCATATTCTCCCTCGCCGGCGAGCTTCTCAGGTGAACCTCGTGGGCCATGCCCGGAAACCCTATATCTGAGCAGGTTGACCCCCTCATTTTTCTCTAAGTCTATGACATTTTTATGCCTCCTTCATCGTGTTGCATCTCCTTGACCATGGCTCCGAATCATGCATAGGATATGTCAAAATGTTCGTCTAGTTGAGCTCTTCATGTTAGTAGTATTTTCATGCATCTTACTGTCCATTATGATGCCATTTTCATCGTTGCAAGAGTGCTATAAAATTTTAACTGCTGGTTCTTAACAGAACATGGTGATTTGTCTTTTTTGTTGTATTTGGTGTGTGCATCCTATGAGCATGAGGTCTACATGTATTTTGAACTACATCATGCCGTATTTATAGGTGTGCAAGTCTTGTATTTTTGTGATCTATGTGGTGACTAGAACAAGCATGCAAAGTAGGCTTCATAATGTTGCTGTTTTCAGGCATTTAGGATTTTGCCAAGTCCTTTTCCTACTGTTATTTCGATGCCCTGTAAACTTGTTGCTACCATGAGATCCATCCATATTTTGAGATACTTGAGTAAAGATTCTTTTAGCATATGGTTATGCTCTATCCATTCATGGCTCTGGTTGCAATTATGGCATGCTATAGCATGTTATTTTCTTGCTCTACTTTTGCTAAATAATGTTCCTGGCAGATTGTTAACATGATAATGAATATTACCATGTGTTTTGCTAGTGATCCATGCATCCTATCGACTTCCTCTTTCATTCTTAGCATCTTGAACATGTCTTCTTAATGTTGGTATGCTTGTGTTGTCATGTAATGCTTTGTGGTGAGTGGCATGAGCTTGCAAAGTTGCTATCATGAATCTATTAATAAAACTTGATATGTTTACACGGGTGCCATCATATCTTATGTGCCTTTTTGGCTCATGCTTAGTAAGTGAGTTTTGTTCTATGATTTTAGTAGAAACATGCCATGCCTTTGTTTGCCCTGATATGTTCCTGTAGCATGTTGTTTTCTTGCTCTAAACATTGCTTCCTAATGTTGTTTTTGACATGTTAGTATTTTCACTAAGTCTGCGAAGCTGATATCTTTTGCACTTTTGCCATGCTTGTTTGAACCTGTTATATTGTGATTTAGCTGTAGCTCAGTGTTCATGTTTTGTCAAGCATCTCTTGTACATCACTACCATATGCTTTTGTTGCTATGTTGGAGTGCATTAGCTTAGTTTCTTGTTGCATTCTAAGTGCTATCATGCTGCTAATCACAGATTTGCGTCATTCTTGTTTTGCTTGCCATTTGCAAACCGTGCATCCGTTTCCGGTGACCCTTATATCTATTTCGACCGAAAACACCTCATCTTTCCTGCGGCATACTTGGTTTTCCAAGTTGATGCCTTGATCATTCTTTCCCTTTCGGAGCACGCATATGCATTGCATATCATATCTTGCATATCATGCCATGTATTGCATCATGTTGCTTGTGCATTGCACCGTGATTGATTGTTGTTCCATTGTTTATGTTCTTGCCTTGGGTAGAGCCGGGAGACGAGTACATGAATGAGGAACCTGTTGAGTACGCTAATGAGGAGCAAGCTTTCGACAACTCTGAGAACATTGCAGGCAAGATGACCATACCCTTGAAATCACTTCTATCTTTGCTTGCTAGTTGTTCGCTCTATCGCTATGTCGCGCTACCTACCACTTGTTTATCATGCCTCCCATATTGCTTATCAAGCCTCTAACCCACCTTCCTAGCAAACCGTTGTTTGGCTATGTTACCGCTTTTGCTCAGCCCCTCTTATAGTGTTGCTAGTTGCAGGTGAAGTTGAAGTTTGTTCCATGTTGGAACATGGATATGTTGGGATATCACAATATCTCTTATTTAATTAATGCATCTACATACTTGGTAAAGGGTGGAAGGCTCCGCCTTTTGCCTGGTGTTTTGTTCCACTTTTGTTGCCCTAGTTTCCTTCATACCGGTGTTATGTTCCTTGATTTTGTGTTCCTTACGCGGTTGGGGTTATGGGACCCCCTTGACAGTTCGCTTTGAATAAAACTCCTCCAACAAGGCCCAACCCTGGTTTTAACATTTTCCACCTAAGCCTTTTCCCTTGGGTTTTCGCGAGCCCGAGGGTCATCTTTATTTTAACCCCCCGGGCCAGTGCTCCTCTGAGTGTTGGTCCAAACTAGAGCCCTTTGCAGCGCCACCTCGGGGAAACTTGAGGGATGGTTTTAGTTGTACGGATTGCTCATCTGGTGTGCCCTGAGAACGAGATACGTGCGACTCCTATCGGGATTTGTTGGCACATCGGGTGGCTTTGCTGGTCTTGTTTTACCATTGTCGAAATGTCTTGTAACTAGGATTCCGAGATTGATCGGGTCTTTTCGGGAGAAGGAATATCCTTCGTTGACCTTGAGAGCTTGTGATGGGCTAAGTTGGGACACCCCTGCAGGGTATAAACTTTCGAGAGCCGTGCCCGCGGTTATGTGGCAGATGGGAATTTGTTAATATCCGATTGTAGAGAACTTGACACTTGACTTAATTAAAATGAATCAACCGCGTATGTAGCTGTGATGGTCTCTTTTCGGCGGAGTCCGGGAAGTGAACACGATCTTGTGTTACGCTTGAACGTAAGTAGTTTCAGGATCACTTCTTGATCACTTATAGCTTCCCTACCGTTGCGTAGCTTCTCACCTTACTCTTATTTGCATATGTTAGCCACCATATTTGCTTAGCACTTGCTACAGCTCCACCTCATTACCTTACCCTACCCATTAGCTTAAATAGTCTTGATCTCGTGGGTGTGAGATTGTTGAGTCCTCGTGACTCATGGATACTTCCAAATAGTTGTAGGTGCCGATGATACCAGTGCAGGTGATGCTACCAAACTCAAGTGGGAGTTCGACAAGGATCTGGGTCGTTACTATGTTCCGTTTCCTGATGATCAGTAGTGGAGCCCAGTTGGGATGATTGGGGATCTAGCATTTGGGTTTATCTTCCTTTTATTCGGATTTGACCGTAGTTGGTCTATGAGTGTTTTTGGATGATGTATGAATTATTTATGTATTGTGTGAAGTGGCGATTGTAAGCCAACTCTTAATCCCTTTCTTATCCAGTACATGGGATTGTGTGAAGATTACCCCTCTTGCTACAAGACCACCATGCAGCTATGCCTCTAAGTCATGCCCCGACACATGGGAGATATAGCCGCATTGTGGGCGTTACAAGTTTCTGGAATATTGGAGTATTTATAGAGCAAAGAGGCGGTCCAGGGGGCACCCGAGGTGGGCACAACCTACCAGGGCACGCCTGGGCCTCCTGGCGCACCTGGTGGGTTGTGCTCTCCTCGGAGCACCCCCCCAGGCGCAGCCTTGTCCATTAGGTGTCTTCTGGTCCATAAAAAATCTCCGTAAAGTTTCGTGGCATTTGGACTCCATTTGGTATTGATTTTCTGTGATGTAAAAACATGCAAAAAAATAGCGACTGGCACTTGGAACTATGTCAATAGGTTAGTACCAACAAATGATATAAAATGACTATACAATGATTATAAAACATCCAATATGATAATATAATAGCATGGAACAATAAAAAAATATAGATACGTTGGAGACGTATCAGCATCCCCAAGCTTAACTCCTCGTCCTTGAGTAGGTAAGTGATAAAAACAGATTTTTTGATGTGGAATGCTTATCATGTCATATCATATTCTTTTCTTTATAGCATGAACATTTTGGACTTTTATATTATTCAAAGCAATAGTCTAGTTTTGACATGATAACTTAAATACTCAAGCATATATCAACAAGCAACCATGTCTTTCAAAATATCAACGCTAAAATAAGCTATCCCTAGCCCATCATGCTCAATCATTGAGCCAATCATGAAACACACTCGCATATTAACTACACCCAATGCTCAAGTACGATCATAGTGCATCATAGTTGGTGCTTTTATAATAGAAGATGGAGACTCAAATTCAAAAAATAAAAATTGCATAAAGTAAAAGAAAGGCCCTCCGCAAAGGGAAGTAGGGATTTGTAGAGGTACCAGAGCTCAAAGCGAAAATCTTAGAGATAAATACATTTTGGGAGGTGTGTCCTTCCCACTAACGAAAACGACTTAGAGTTCCCAAACTTTCCATGCTAAATATATCATAGGCGGTTCCCAAACAGAAAAGAAAGTTTATTCCTTTTTCAACCATACTTTTACTTTCCATGGCTAGCTGTATCCACGGTTGCCCTCCATACCAACACTTTCCAAGGAATTTATTATTTAAGAACATAAAGTAAATTCATTTTTAATTTCGTGACTGGGCATCCCTAATACCTTTGCCTTACTCTCATGCAATGACAAGTGAATAAACACTCATCGTGAGAATAACACATCTAGCATGCAAAATATTAGCCACCCCTCACCGCTCCGTGAGCGGAACGCACACACAAAAGAGAAGTTTGTTTTGAAAATTAGAGATGGCACATAGAAATTTGCTTAGAACAGCAAAAGAATACCACATACAGGTAGATATAGTGGACTCATGTGGCAAAACTAGTTTAAAGGTTTTTGGATGCACAAGTAGAGATCATACTTAGTGCAAAATGAAGGCTAGCAAAAGATTGAGAAGCGACCAACCAATAAATGAATAATCTCATAAGTGAGAATTAAACATAATTAACACCGAATAATGCACCATAAGTAGGATATATTTTCATTGCATAATTATTGACTTTCGTGCTTGCATAGGGAATCACAAACCTTAACACCAATATTTTTACTAAAGCATAATTACCCATCAACATAACTCACATATCACATCATCATATCTCAAAACTATTACTAAGAATCAAGTTTATCTTGTCCAATGATCTTCATGAAAGTTTTTATTATATCCTTCTTGGATATTTATCACTTTGGGACTAATTTTCATATGTTGCTTTTGACAAGCTCAAACAAATATAAGTGAAGGTCATGAGAATAATATTTCTTTCTCTCAAATTAATTTTAGTGAAGAAATAGTGAATTTATTCAGAAATAATAAAGCACACCGTGCTCAAAAAGATATAAGTGAAGCACTAGAGCAAGTCCATAGCTCATAAAAAATTTAAGTGAAGCATAGAGAGCAATTCTAACAAGTCATGACATAATTTTGGCTCTCGCAAATAGGTGTGTCCAGCAAGGAATCAAGACTTAAAACACAAAATAAAACAAGTAAAGACTCATATCATAGAAGACGCTCCAAGCAAAACACATAGTATGTGACGAATAAAAATATAGCTTCGTGTAAAATACCGATGGTCGTTAGAAGAAATAGGGGATGCCACTCTGGGCATCCCCATGCTAGTTGCTTGCTCTCTTTTGGATAATAGCGGGGGATGTCGGGGCATCCCCAAGCTTAGGCTCTTCTTACTCCTTATTCCTTCATCCATCGTAAGATAACCCAAAACTTGGAAACTTCAATCACACAAAACTCAACAAAACTTCGTGAGATCCGTTAGTATAAGAAAGCAAATCACTACTATAAGTGTTGTATCAAACCAATTCATATTTTATTCTCGCGTTATATCTACTGTATTCCAACTTTTATATGGCAAAAACTCATCAAATAAAACCATAGAGCCATCACAATAAGCACACAATGCAAAGAAAACAGAATCTGTCAAAAACAGAACAGTCTGTAGTAATCTGGGTGTTCTGAATACTTTTGTAACTCCAAAAACTCTGAAAAATTAGGACGACCTGAGAAATTTTTATATTTACCTGCTACAAAATGAATGGGTACTTTATCGCTCTCTGGTTAAAAATGAGAATTATTTTCGCGAGCGCAAAAGTTTCTGTTTTTTCAGCAAGATCAAACAACTATCACCCAAGAAGATCCTAAAGGCTTTACTTGGCACAAACACTAATTAAAACATAAAAAACACAATCATAAAAGTATCATAATTGTTCTAACACTCAAAAACAGGTAGCAAAAAGCCAAAAATATATATTCATTGGGTTGCCTCCCAACAAGCGCCATAGTTTGACGCCCTTAGCTAGGCATAAAGCAAGGATCTAAGTTTTGTCTTCCGTAGTTTTGGAAACCTTTGTAAGGGTTTTCTCAAACCCAGGAGGCTCTTTATGCTTCCCTAAATTCTCCGGAAAAGAAACCATCTTTAGATCCAAAATATCCAATCGCTTGTTGCAAAGAGTAATCAAGGTATTCATGCGATTGATACTACCATTAAGGTGTTTGAGGGGTTCATTATATTTCTGTATTTCAAAAATATGTTTATGCGAATCACCAAGTTTGTCCAACATTTGAACGCCCTCAGGGGTGAAAGAAAACCCCTTCTTTTGAGGTGGAACTCCCAAAATTCCTTCTAAAATTTCATAGGCAGCATTAGCATCAAGCTCAATAAAATTCCCTTTAGCGGCAAGATCTAGGAGTTGTCTATGATGCAAAGCCAATCCTATGTAAAAATTACGAAGCAAGATCTTAGCGTCCCCCTTTAAATTGCAAATACGATAAGATTCCATAAGCCTATACCAAGCATCTTTCAAATTTTCTCCTTGTCTTTGCTTGAAAGAACTTCAAAATCTGGTGACAAAGGAGGAGTAGACATGCTAGCCATTATGACTAGAGGGCAAGAACATTGATAGATCTGACGAGAAAACGGCGAATGAAAAAGAGGGGCGAATAAAACGGAAATTTTTTGTGAAGTGGGGGAGAGGAAAACGAGAGGCAAATGGCAAATAATGTAAATTGCGAGGAGATGATATTTGTGATTAGGAACCTGGTATATGTTGAAGATCCTCCCCGACAATGGTGCCAAAAATGGTGCATTGACGGGAAACTATCTTGACTTGATCCTCCCCGGCAACGGCGCCAAAAATTCCTTTTGATGTCGCTTGAAGCTACGTCGGTATTTCCCCAAAGAGGAAGGGATGATGCAGCACAGTGGCGGTAGGTATTTCCCCCAGATGTGAAACCAAAGTTATCGAACCAGTAGGAGAACCAAGCAACACAACGTAAACAACACCTGCACACAAATAACAACTACTCGCAATCCGACGTGTAAAAGGGGTTGTCAATCCCTTTCGGGTAGCGGCGCCCCAAGATGGGCAAACGGAAGTGAGAGAGTTGTAAATATTGATAGATCAAATGCCAAATAAAATAAATTGCAGCAAGTTATTTTTGTATTTTTGGTTTAGTAGATCTGAAAATAAAAGGCAAATAAAAATAGATCGCGAAGGCAAATAATATGAGAAAGAGACCTGGGGGCTGTAGGTTTCACTAGTGGCTTGTCTCAAAAAAAATAGCAAACAGTGGGTAAACAAATTACTGTTGGGCAATTGATAGAACTTCAAATACTCATGACGATATCCAGGCAATGAACATTATATAGGCATCACGTCAAAAATTAGTAGACCGACTCCTGCTTGCATCTACTACTATTACTCCACACATCGTCCGCTATCTAGCATGCATCTAGTGTATTAAGTTCATGGAGAAACAGAGTAATGTAATAAGAACGATGACATGATGTAGACAAGATCTATCTATGTAGAGATAGACCCCATCGTTTTATCCTTAGTAGCAACAATACATATGTGTCGGTTCCCTTTCTATCACTGGGATCAAGCATCATAAGATTGAACCCACTACAAAGCACCTCTTCCCATTGAAAGATAAATAGATCAAGTTGGCCAAACAAAACCCAAATATCGGAGAAGAAATATGAGGCTATAAGCAATCATGCATAAAAGATATCAAAGAAACTCAAATACTTTCATGGATATAAAAAGATAGATCTGATAAGAAACTCAAAGTTCATCTGATCCCAACAAACTCACTGCAAAAAGAGTTACATCATATGGATCTCCAAGAGACCATTGTATTGAGAATCAAACGAGAGAGAGGAAGCCATCTAGATACTAAGTACGGACCCGAAGGTCTACAAAGAACTACTTACACATCATCGGAGAGGCACCGATGGGGGTGGTGAACCCCATCCATGATGGTGTCTAGATTGGATCTGGTTGTTCTGGACTCTACGACGGCTGGAATTGATTTTCGTCTGCTCCCCAAGGGTTTCTGGAATATTGGGGTATTTATAGATCAAAGAGGCGGTCCGGGGGCCACCCGAGGTGGGCACAACCCACCAGGGCACGCCTGGACCTCCTGGCGCGCCCTGGTGGGTTGTGCTCTCCTCGGAGCATCCCCAGGCGCAGCCTTGGCTCATTAGGTGTCTTCTAGTCCATAAAAAATCTTCGTAAAGTTTCATGGAATTTGGACTCCATTTGGTATTGATTTTCTGTGATGTAAAAAACATGCAAAACATAGCAACTGGCACTTGGCACTATGTCAATAAGTTAGTACCAAACAATGATAGAAAATGACTATAAAATGATTATAAAACATCCAAGATTGATAATATAATAGCATGGAACAATCAAAAACTGTAGATACGTTGGAGACGTATCAAGGGGGCAGACCAAACCGTGGAGAGGGCGCCCGAGGTTAATACCTCGGTCACCGAAGACCTAGGGGAGGCGGACCCTATGACAACTGACGGTGGGGAGCCCCAACAATCTGGGCCGCAGCCGAACATCATTCCAGAGACCAGCACGGCTCTGGGAGCGGATAAGCAACCCCCTACGAAGGAGGGGGAGGAGATCAAGCTCCATCGGCAGTCTCCACTAATCCGGAGGCGCCTTATGTTCTGGAGGAAGCGCTGCAAAGTGCTTCCGTCGTGGAGGAGCACCACACCTAATGGGTGCGGTCATGGAGAAGGTTCAATCTGCTAAAAGAGGACTGAACGAAGCCTTCTACAACCTACTTACAGGCTTTTAGGTATGCGATGTAGTGTTCTAAAAAACTTTTTCTCATAGAAGACTAGACCTGTGTACGGAGAGTAGCCCCTGAGACTCTGTCCGATTTAAAAGAAACCGGCTAGAGGATCCACAAAGTATTCGGAAGAGTAATATACTGTGATGCTTTTTGTAACAGGCTTCTATGTTAGCGGCAACCGCCTAGGCCGCAGAAGTTTCCAAACTCAATCGAAAGCTTCAGGTGGCCGATGAGGAAATCGACCGCATCAACAAGCGGTTCGATGAAACGCAAGGTATGCGTATGATGTAAAAATTTATTTTCATGTCAAGAGTGATATGTATATTGAGAGGTTAACTCATAGAATGCTTTGATTATGAGTATAGTGGGTGCAGCCGATGTCGAGACCCTCAAAGGCACCCTCGCCCAAGCCAAGAAAGAGGCGGAGGTGAATAAGGCAGCCACTGACAAAGCGGTTGCAGAACTGAAGACCGAGCAAGCTGCCCGCCGCCAACACGAAACTTGGGTGGCCGAAGTCGAGCAGGAGCTAAAGGATGCCATCAGCAAATGCAAAATTTTGGAACAGAAGACTTCGGACCAGTCGTTCGAGCTTGCCAAGGCTCTCAATGATGCCAAAGAGGCGCGGATCAAGTCCCGGAGCGCTCGCGAAGAGATCCATCAAGGGAGGCAGATAGCGACTGGTAAGGCCTTTCTTTGTAGAGTATCTTTGGAGGTCAGAGGTATGATTTTCTCACCCGAGTGTGGAGTTCTCCAGGCGCGTTTGCGGATCTTCCAAAGAGTGTCTCCGATGCCGCATAGTTCTTCCGAGGCAAGGAGGGGAACTCGACCGAGAAGTTGTTCTAGTCGCAATTTCTTACGCTGGAACACCCGACGCCTCTGAACGACCAGCTGAAGCAGTTGACTGAGATGGATAGGGTGGCCATCTTGGCCATGAAGGACCTAATAGTCCAACTCTGGCTGACCGAGCCAATTCCTAGCAGATACTTCGGTTTGGTGAAGCAACTCATCGATGCGCGGCCGCAGATTGAAGTTGTAAACCGCTTGACCTGCATAGAGGGTGCCCGGATGGCCTTCTCCTGCGACAAAATGCAATGGGGAAAGATGAAGGCCACTGAAGTGGCAACTGCAGGTCCGCCCAAAGGCAAAGATCATCGGAAGCCAGAGAGGTACTTTGATGACGTCCTAGAAGGAGCCTGAGTGATAGAGGGTCAATGTTCTAAGGACGTAATATTTGATTGAATGTGTTCGGGTTGTACAAACTATATTATGAACCCATGCTGTCATGTATCTATGTTTGCGCCTTTTGTTTCAAGCAATTTTTCCTCCTGTGCAGCTGTTTATTGTTATATTTCTAAAAGTTACCAGTCGTCGGCTTCAAGCCCCATGTAGATGCTACAGGGGTGTTCGGCGTAATGCGTGACCACACTTTATCCAACATCTTTGTCCATAGAGGAGGTGTCCGCGAGGTGAACCAGGCAATCAGACTATGCAGCTTTATTACTTTCACTTAGCCATAGGAGTTCGACTGTGGGGCTAAGTACTAGCCCCTTGTGTGTGTGTGGCTATCCGGACTAGGGTGCCTTTTCCACGTGTCTGGATGAAGACCAGCCCCTCGTATAACACGGGGTGAATCGCTAACGATTTGTAGTATAATACTAAGTCGCCGAATCGCCGACCAGCTCTCGCCTATCATGACAGTCAGTTTTCAGCTTTCTCTACCAAGGTACTTGACCGGACAAACCAGAAATACAATCGCAGTAGTTCTCCCTTTACTACCTGCTACCTCTTGAGAAGTTGCGTTGGTTTTCCCTTGAAGAGGAAAGGGTGATGCAGCAAAATAGCGTAAGTATTTCCCTTAGTTTTTGAGAACCAAGGTATCAATCCAGTAGGAGGCCACGCACGAGTCCCTCGCACCTACACAAACAAATAAATCCTCGCAACCAACACGATAAGGGGTTGTCAATCCCTACACGGTCACTTACGAGAGTGAGATCTGATAGATATGATAAGATAATATTTTTGGTATTTTTAGGATAAAGATGCAAAGTAAAATAAAAGGCAAAGGAAATAAATAAGTATTGGAAGATTAATATGATACAAGATAGACCCGGGGGCCATAGGTTTCACTAGTGGCTTCTCTCGAGAGCATAAGTATTCACGGTGGGTAGACAAATTACTATTGAGCAATTGACAGAATTGAGCATAGTTATGAGAATATCTAGGTATGATCATGTATATAGGCATCACGTCCGAGACAAGTAGACCGACTCCTGCGTGCATCTACTACTATTACTCCACACATCGACCGCTATCCAGCATGCATCTAGAGTATTAAGTTCAAGAGAATAGAGTAACGCTTTAAGCAAGATGACATGATGTAGAGGGATAAACTCATGCAATATGATGAAAACCCCATCTTGTTATCCTCGATGGCAACAATACAATACGTGCCTTGCTGCCCCTACTGTCACTGGGAAAGGACACCACAAGATTGAACCCAAAGCTAAGCACTTCTCCCATTGCAAGAAATATCAATTTAGTAGGCCAAACCAAACTGATAATTCAAAGAGACTTGCAAATATAACCAATCATACATAAAAGAATTCAGAGAAGATTCAAATATTGTTCATAGATAAACTTGATCATAAACCCACAATTCATCGATCTCAACAAACACACCACAAAAGAAGATCACATCGAATAGATCTCCACAAGAGAGGGGGAGAACTTTGTATTGAGATCCAAAAAGAGAGAAGAAGCCATCTAGCTAATAACTATGGACCCGTAGATCTGAGGTAAACTACTCACACTTCATTGGAGGGGCTATGGTGTTGATGTAGAAGCCCTTCGTCATCGATGCCCCCTTCGGCGGAGCTCCGGAACAGGCCCCAAGATGGGATCTCGTGGATACAGAAAGTTACGGTGGTGGAATTAGGGTTTTGGCTCCGTTATCTAGTAGTTTGGGGGTACATAGATATATATAGGAGGAAGGAGTACGTCGGTGGAGCAACAGGGGGCCCACGAGGGTGGAGGGTGCGC
>NC_041386.1:546904905-546916461 GCF_002162155.2 Triticum dicoccoides | reverse complement strand
GTAGGCGCACCCCCTACCTCGTGGCCTCCTGGTTGATGTCTTGACGTAGGGTCCAAGTCCTCTCTATCATGTTCGTTCCTAAAATCACGTTCCCGAAGGTTTCATTCCGTTTGGACTCGTTTGATATTCTTTTTCTGCGAAACCCTAAAATAGGCAAAAAACAGCAATTCTGGGTTGGGCCTCCGGTTAGTAGATTAGTCCCAAAAATAGTATAAAAGTGTATAATAAAGCCCAATAATGTCCAAAACAGAATATAATATAGCATGGAACAATCAAAAATTATTGATACGTTGGAGACGTATCAAGCATCCCCAAGCTTAATTCCTGCTCGTCCTTGAGTAGGTAAATGATAAAAACAGAATTTTTGATGTGGAATGCTACTTGGCATATTTTCAATGTAATTCTTCTTAATTGTGGTATGAATATTCAGATCCGAAAGATTCAATATAAAAGTTCAATATTTACATAAAAATAATAATACTTCAAGCATACTAACTAAGCAATTATGTCCTCTCAAAATAACATGGCCAAAGAAAGTTCATCCCTATAAAATCATATAGTTTAGTCATGCTTCATTTCTGTCACACAAGAATGCTCTCATCATGCACAAACCCGATGACAAGCCAAAAAAATGTATCATACTTTAGTAATCTCGAACTTTTTCAACCTTCACGCAATATATGAGCGCGAGCCATGGGTGGAATAGAATATGATGATTGAGGTTGTGTGAGAAGACAAAAAGGGAGAAAGTCTCACATTGACGTGGCTAATCAATGGGCTACGGAGATGCCCACCGATTGATGTCAATGCAAGGAGTAGGGATTGCCATGCAACGGATGCACTAGAGCTATAAATATATGAAACCTCAACAAAAGAAACTAAGTGGGTGTGCATCCAACTTGCTTGCTCAGGAAGACCTAGGGAATTTGAGGAAGCCCATTGTTGGGATATACAAGCCAAGTTCTATAATGAAAAGTTCCCACTTAGTATATGGAAGTGACAAAACAAAAGACTCTCTATCATGAAGATTATGGTGCTACTTTGAAGCACAAGTTAGGTAAAAAGGATAGTAACATTGTCCCTTCTCTCTTTTTCTCTCATTTTTTGGGCCTTCTCTCTTTTTTATGGCCTTTCTCTTTTTTCCCTCACTTGGGACAATGCTCTAGAAAATGATGATGATCACACTTCTATTAATTTACAACTCAATGATTACAACTCGATATTAGAACAAAGTATGACTCTATATGAATGCCTCCGACGGTGTACCGGGATATGCAATGAACCAAGAGTGACATGTATGAAATGATTATGAATGGTAGGTTTGCCACAAATACTATGTCAACTACATGAGCATGCAAAGCAATATGACAATGATGAACGTGTCATCATAAACGAAACAGTGGAAAGTTGCATGGCAATATATCTCGGAATGGCTATGGAAATGCCATAATAGGTAGGTATGGTGGCTGTTTTGAGGAAGATATAAGGAGGTTTATGTGTGAAAGAGCGTATCATATCACGGGGTTTGGATGCACCGGCGAAGTTTGCACCAACTCTCAATGTGAGAAAGGGCAATGCACGGTACCGAAGAGGTTAGCAATGATGGAAGGGTGAGAGTGTGTATAATCCATGGACTCAACATTAGTCATAAAGAACTCACATACTTATTGCAAAATCTACAAGTCATCAAAAACCAAGCACTACGCGCATGCTCCTAGAGGGATAGATTGGTAGGAAAAGACCAACGCTCGTCCCGACCGCCACTCATAAGGAGGACACTCAAAGAACACCTCATGTTTCAAATTTGTTACATAACGTTTACCATACGTGCATGCTACGGGACTCGGAAACTTCAACACAAGTATTTTTCAAATTCACAACTACTCAACTAGCACAACTTTGATATCACTACCTCCATGTCTCAAAACAATCATCAAGCATCAAACTTCTCTTAGTATTCAATACACTCATAAGAAAGTTTTTACTAGTCTTGAATACCTAGCATATTAGAATTATTTAAGTAAATTACCATGCTATTTAAGACTCTCAAAATAATCTAAGTTAAGCATGAGAGAATAATAGTTTCTATAAAACAAAACCACCACCGTGCTCTAAAAGATATAAGTTAAGTACTAGAGGCAAACTATATAACTCAAAAGATATAAGTGAGGCACATAGAGTATTCTAATAATTTCCGAATCATGTCTGTTTCTCTCAAAAGGTGTATGCAGCAAGGATTATTGTGGTAAACTAAAAAGAAAAGACTCAAATCATACAAGACACTCCAAGCAAAACACATATCATGTGGCGAATAAAAATATAGCTCCAAGTAAAGTTACCGATGGAAGTAGACGAAAGAGGGGATGCCTTCCGGGGCATCCCCAAGGTTTGGCTTTTAGGTGTCCTTAGATTATCTTGGGGTTCCATGGAAATCCCCAATCTTAGGCTCTTTCCACTCCTTGTTCCATAATCCATCAAATCTTTCACCCAAAAACTTGAAAACTTCACAACACAAAACTTAAAGTAGAAAATCTCGCGAGCTCCGTTAGCGAAAGAAAAGAAAACACCACTTCAAGGTACTGTGATGAACTCATTATTTATTTATATTGGTTTTAAACCTACTGTATTACAACTTCTCTATGGTTTATAAGCTATTTTACCAGCCATAGATTCATCAAAATAAGCAAACAACACACGAAAAACAGAATCTGTCAAATACAGAACAGTCTGTAGTAATCTGTAGCTAAAGCAAAATCTGGAACCCCAAAAATTCTAAAATAAATTGATGCACGTGAGGAATTTATATATTAATCATCTTCAAAAAGAATTAACTATATAGCACCTTTCAAATAAAAATGGCAGCAATTCTCGTGAGCGCTAAAGTTTCTGTTTTTCACAGCAAGATTAAAAAGACTTCCCCCAAGTCTTCCCAACGGTTCTACTTGGCACAAACACTAATTAAACACAAAAAACACAACCAAAACAGAGGCTAGATAAATTATTTATTACTAAAAAGTAGCAAAAAGTAAGGAATAAAAATAAAATCAGGTTGCCTCCCAACAAGCGCTATCGTTTAATGCCCCTAGCTAGGCATAAAAGCAAGGATAGATCTAGGTATTGCCATCTTTGGTAGGCAATCCATAAGCGGATCTCATAATAGATTCATAAGGTAACTTAATTTTCTTTCTAGGGAAGTGTTCCATGCCTTTCCTTAACGGAAATTGGAATCTAATATTTCCTTCCTTCATATCAATAAATTGCAGCAATTGTTCTAAGGAAAGGTCTACCAAGAATAATAGGACATGAAGGATTGCAATCTATGTCAAGAACAATAAAATCTACGGGCACATAATTCCTATTTGCAACAATAAGAACATCATTATTTCTTCCCATAGGTTTCTTAATAGTGGAATCTGCAAGGTGCAAGTTTAAAGAGCAATCATCAAAATCACGGAAACCTAGCAAATCACACAAAGTCTTTGGAATCGTGGAAACACTAGCACCCAAATCACACAAAGCATAGAATTCATGATCTTTAATTTTAATTTTTATAGTAGGTGCCCACTCATCATAAAGTTTTCTAGGGATAGAAACTTCCAACTCAAGTTTTTCTTCATAAGATTGCATCAAAGCATCAACGATATGTTTAGTAAAACCTTTATTTTGACTATAAGCATGAGGAGAATTTAGCACAGATTGCAACAAGGAAATACAATCATTCAAAGAGCAATTATCATAATTAAATTCCTTGAAATCCAAAATAGTGGGTTCATTAATATTTAAAGTTTTGACTTCTTCAATCCCACTTTTAACAATTTTAGCATCAAGATCTAAAGATTCCGAATTCTTGGAACGCCGTTGATATGTCTCCAACATATCTATAATTTTTGATTGCTCCATGCTATATTATCTACTGTTTTGGACATTGTTGGGATTTATTATCCACTTCTATATTATTTTTGGGACTAACCTATTAACCGGAGGCCCAGCCCAGAATTGTTGTTTTTTTTGCCTATTTTAGGGTTTCGAAGAAAAGGAATATCAAACGGAGTCCAAACGGAATGAAACCTTCAGAAACATGATTTTCTCATCAGATAAGATCCAGGAGACTTGGACCCTCCGTCAAGAAAGCCACGAGGTGGTCACGAGGGTGGAGGGCGCCCCCCTAGGGCGCGCCCCTGCCTCATGGGCCCCCTGTTGCTCCACCGGCGTACTTTTTCCTCCTATATATATCCACGTACCCCCAAACGATCAGATACGGAGCCAAAAACCTAATTCCACCGCCGCAACTTTCTGTATCCACGAGATCCCATCTTGGGGCCTGTTTCGGAGCTCCGCCGGAGGGGGCATCGATCACGGAGGGCTTCTACATCATCATCCAAGCCCCTCCTATGAAGTGTGAGTAGTTTACTTCAGACCTACGGGTCCATAGTTAGTAGCTAGATGGCTTCTTCTCTCTTTTTGGATCTCAATACAATGTTCTCCCCCTCTCTCGTGGAGATCTATTCAATGTAATCTTCTTTTTGCGGTGTGTTTGTTGAGACCGATGAATTGTGGGTTTATGATCAAGTCTATCTATGAATAATATTTGAATCTTCTCTGAATTCTTTGATGTATGATTGGTTATCTTTGCAAGTCTCTTTGAATTATCAGTTTGGTTTGGCCTACTAGATTGGTTGTTCTTGCCATGGGAGAAGTGCTTAGCTTTGGGTTCGATGTTGCGGTGTCCTTTCCCAGTGACAAAAGGGTCAGCAAGGCACATATTTTATCGTTGCCATCGAGGATAACAAGATGGGGTTTTTATCATATTGCATGAAACTGTCCCTCTACATCATGTCATCTTGCTTAAGGCGTTACTCTGTTTTTAACTTAATACTCTAGATGTATGTTGGATAGCGGTCGATGAGTGGAGTAATAGTAGTAGATGCAGGCAGGAGTCAGTCTACTTGTCTCGGACGTGATGCCTATATACATGATCATACCTAGATATTCTCATAACTATGCTCAATTCTGTCAATTGCTCAAAAGTAATTTGTTCACCCACCGTAGAATACTTATGCTCTTGAGAGAAGCCACTAGTGAAACCTATGGCCCCCGGGTCTCTTTCTCATCATATCAATCTCCATCACTTTATTATTGCTTTGCTTTTACTTTGCCTTTTACTTTTCACTTTGCATCTCTATACCAAAAATACCAAAAATATTATTTATCATCTCTATCAGATCTCACTTTCGTAAGTGACTGTGAAGGGATTGACAACCCCTAAGCACGTTGGTTGCATTGAGCTATTGTTTTTGTGTAGGTACAAGGGACTCACGCGTAGCCTCCTACTGGATTGAGACCTTGGTTCTCAAAAAGTGAGGGAAATACTTACGCTACTTTGCTGCATCATCCTCTCCTCTTCGGGGAAATCCAACGCAGTGCTCAAGAGGTAGCAGCCGTCTAGGTAAAGGTGGATCATATTCAATCCCATCATTATCAAGATTCATATTGCAAAACAAAGATTTAATAGGGGACACATCTTTATTATCATGGAAACTAGAAGAACACGCCTTTATAAAGCAATCTTTCTTAGCATGCATCCTAGCGGTTCTTTCTTTGCACTCATCAATGGAAATTCTCATGGCTTTGAGAGACTCATTGATATCATGCTTAGGGGGAATAGATCTAAGTTTCAAAGAATCAACATCAAGAGAAATTATATCAATGTTCCTAGCCAACTCATCAATCTTAAGCAATTTTTCTTCAATCAAAGCATTGAAATTCTTCCGCGAAGTAATAAATTCTTTAATATTAGATTCAAAATCAGAGGACATCTTATTATAATTTCCATAAGAATTGTTGTAGTAATTACCATAATTATTAGAGGAATTACTAGGATACGGCCTAGGATTAAAGTTTCCTCTATACGCGTTGTTACCAAAATTATTCCTACCAACAAAATTCACATCCATAGATTCATTATTATTCTATATCAAAGTATATAAAGGCATATAATTAGGATTAGAAGAAACACTTTTATTAGCAAATAATTTCATAAGTTCATCCATCTTTCCACTCAAAACATTAATTTCTTCTATCGCATGCACTTTCTTATTAGTAGATCATTCGGTGTGCCATTAAGAATAATTAACCATAATACTATCTAGGAGTTTAGTAGCTTCTCCTAAAGTGATTTCCATAAAAGTGCCTCCCGCGGCCGAATCTAAAAGATTTCTAGAAGCAAAATTCAATCCAGCATAAAATTTTTGTATAATCATCCACAAATTCAAACCATGTGTAGGGCAATTACGTATCATTAATTTCATCATCTCCCAAGCTTGTGCAACATGTTCATGATCAAGTTGCTTAAAATTCATAATATCATTCCTAAGAGAGATGATCTTAGCAGGAGGGAAATACTTAGAGATAAAAGCATCTTTGCACTTATTCCACGAATCAATACTATTTTTAGGCAAAGACGAAAACCAAGCTTTAGCTCAATCTCTTAGCGAAAAAGGAAATAGCTTCAATTTAACAATATCATTGTCCACATCTTTATTCTTTTGCATATCACACAAGTTGTCGGTGTACAAAAATAGGGGCGCATCTTTGTACCCCTTTCCTGTGCACGGGCAATCAGAGTCGCGCCCACCGCCACACCAAGCAGAACGAGGGAGGTGAGCCAAGGTAAGATCGAAGCCCAAGGCAATCAAAGGAACGCCAAGGCCAAGACCACAAAGAGCAGAGGGACGAAGCAACTTCCCCCGGCAAGACCCTTGCGGGTGGCCTCAGGGGCCCCGGCAAGACTCTTGCCTGGACAGCTCACCCCGCACCAACAGAGCGAGCCACCCTTGAGCCCACGGCCGCCCTAGTGCCATCATCAGCATGGGTCCAGGGCTCGGGAAGGCACCCCTGTGGTGACATACAGATCTTTGTGAAGACATATTCAAGATCAGATTAGAAGACGACGATCCTCGGCAAGATCCTTGCCAAGAAAGACCGCCAGACCCCCGGCAAGATCCTTGCCGGGGACGACAACACGCCACGGCGAGACCCTTGCCAGGCCACCCGGCAAGGCCCTCGCCAAAGACGCCGGCAAGGCCACCGTTAAGCCCACATCAATCAAGCTTCCACCGTCGTTCACATGCAACTGCCAGCCCAACCAGCTGGGCGGGCACCTGCGTGGCAACATGCATCTCCCAGGCCAACTCATCAAGCGCTTGCGTGGCAGCATGCAGATCTTTGTGAAGGCTCCACCACCGCACCAACTCAGCTGCCTGCCTGCCTACATGGCACCGCACGCATCCCAGGCCGAGGCGCGTGTCGAAGCAAGGAGGAGCGGCGACGAACGGGACGGGCCTCGCCCCCGTCCCCGATAAAGTAAGAGGACACCTAAGCGATGCATTAAATGCACCTTGTCCTATAATACGAGGGATAACCTCGTGCCACTGTAGACCTTTCCACCTCCTGTTGCCACTGTGGCAACCCCTTTTTCCTATAACAGGAGGCCCAAGGCAATGAGGAGAGGGATTCGCTCTTTGGAACCACACGCTGACCATAGCTAGTTCGAGAGCCCAAGAACTCTCAGAAATACACCCACCAAAGCAGGACTAGGGTTTTACGCATCCTCGCGGCCCGAACCTGGGTAAACGATCCTTGTGCTGTCTACTAGCCCTGCTCTCCTTGCAACCCTACTCCCCGACAACCGTAGTAGGGATTCTTGTGATCCCATAGGTGTTGTTCCACACCGACATCCTTGGCGCGCCAGGTAGGGGGCGCAATTGTGAGAATCTGATCTGGTAGTTAGCCTAGCAGTTCTTCATCGATTTCGGTTCCTGAGAAGAAGGCGGTTGGAGGAACGACGCCGTCTCGGCGACAGAAAAGCTAAGTCATTCAGAGCCTTGGATTATTTTCTCTTACGCTTAAGGTTATCATCCTCGGAGATCTGGCCTATGTATGGGAAACCTGCACGCAAGGCCCCCCCACGATTGGCAACGCCTTTGTTCTGTTTCGAGTCCGCTCGACAGCTCAAAGCTTCCGCATCGAGAGTGGCAGGGTAGCCTTCCGCACCTGGCAACGCTCCTAGCTCTGACTCAAGTCAAACTCGACAGTTTGGGCGGCCGCTCTAAGGGCGGTAAGGTGGGTTGCCCGGCAGCAAGCACACCCGGCAAGCCAATGGGGATCCGTCCCCATGACGCCGCCCTGGGTTTACGCGCCGGCAAGCCTACCTAGTTGCGTAGGGTGGACATACAAGGAAAAATCGAATAGGAAAATAACATGCATGATACTAAAAAGTGATGCAGAGTTATGTTACATCAAATTGTTGCTGCGGTTCTAACTAGAGATAGCAATTGTCTTGGTTGTGAACCTGCAGCAGCGATAAAGGAAAAAAATGGGATGCCTAATCCCAGCGCTGGCCCTCACCCTCAGAATTCCGCCGACTTGGCTGATGATGGGCTCGATGTGCTCCTTGAGCGGCGCAAGGTCGGTTCCCTCCGGCAAGCTCTCCAGCGCGGCGTCGAAGCGAGGTCGGGGTACCAGTGCGCCACCTTGGTGAGAACCTTGGTCATGGCACCCTAGCAAAACCTCCGGGACTCGTTGGCCAGTGAGGCCGCCCGGTTGGCGTGGAGCCGCTCCAGAGCGCCGACGACCTTCTCGATGAACATGGTCAGGCTGCAATTGGCGCTCACGCCCCGCTCCGGGACATACCTCACATCTGGCATTCCCATGGGGGCCAGCTGCGCGGCGGCCTGGTTGGCGACGGTGGCAAGGCGATCGAGCCAACGGTTCTCGCCCTCCACGTGGTCCGCGAAGTTGAGGCCCTCGTTCTTCTGCAGCAGCTTCTCGGCCTCCAGCTCCTTGGCTAGGGTCCCCTCTCGGGTTGTGGCCTCCGACAGCACCTCCTCAAGACCCTCCAGCTTCAGCTTGAGGTCTCTAATGGAGTTGTTGGCCTCGGAGAGCTCCCCAGCCTTACGGACGACCGTGCCCTGCGCCTCTGTCAGGGCACTGTTGAGCGTGTCCTGCTCCTAGGACAGCTTCAGGGCCTGCTCCTGCAGCCTGTCACGCTCTGCCTCTAGCTCCTCCACCTTGCCGGCATGAACCTGGGCCTGGGCATTGAGTGCCCCATTGTGCCTCTGCTCTAGCTCGTTGGTCCGCTGCAAGACAAGCTTCTCCACCTCTGCATCCTTGCCGCGAAGCATGACGGCAAGCTTCTCCTCGCGCGCAGCAAGGTCCTCCTCCTAGGAGTTTAGCGCGGCCTCACGCTGGGTGTCACATCCCTGGTCCTGTTATGCACTAGGCTAGACCTCATGTGAGCATCATGTTTAAATTTTTGAAACCTGAATTGAGGAATTCTCAAAGCCTCAGAAACCTTCTAAAAATGATCAACATTAAAATTTCCTCAAAGAAGTCCAAGAAAATGTTCCTCTTAGTCTCTGAAAATATTGCAAAGAGGTAAAACTCAAAACAATATTTTTGGTATCTCAGAGTTAATTATTTTGGGCCTTTGAATTAAATAAATAGCTATTTGCATTGGATATATATTTGATATATAAATAATATATGTCCAATAATTACTGGAACATTTTATGTGGTTTGGTATATTTTAACTCTAGCGACATAACTATTTTCAGGATTTTATAAAATGGTTTAGTATTTTACTAAACTAAAACAACACAGAACAAAATAGATAAATAGAAAACAATAAATAAAAGCAAAGAGAGAGAAGGACTACCTGGCGCCACTTACCTGGCCCAGCTGACCAGCCCATCTGGCCGGCCCAGCCCACCTCCTCCCCCTTGTCATCTTCCTCCTCTGCCAGGAGGACGAACAGAGGCGAGTCGTGGCGCGCGCCCGAGAGGCCTCGGCCACCTCCTGCTTCCCCCTGGCCACCTCCTGCTTCCTCCTCGATGCCCCGGAGACGCCACGCGCCTCCTCGACCCCCCCTCTCACTTTCCTCTCCCTCTGGACCGCTCCCCCTCCTCTGGCTCTCTCTTTCCCTCTCTTCCCTGTGATCCCCGCGCGCAGCTGTCGCCGCCGTTCGCCATAGCCGCAGCCACCAGCCCTCCCTCGCCCCTCCGCCAGTTCCAGAAGCTCCACCGCTGACCTCTACACCGTCCCCGCCAAGCCACACGAGCGGACGCGCCCTGCAGCGGCTTCCCCGACCTCTTCTTCAAGCTTCGGCCGCCGAGATCGCCGGCGACCGTGTGCCTCCCTGACGCCTCCCCGAGCTCCCCGAGGCCACCGTCGCAACCCCCGTGAGCTCCTCTCTGTTTCCCCTCTGACCCCCTGCTCGTTCTCGTGCCGTAGCTGCCGTCCCCGCAAGCACCGAGCTCCGGCCATCACCATGGCCGGCGAACCTCGCGCCCCGGAGCTCTTCCGCTCGCTCCAGTAGCTCCCGCGAGCTCTCCAGGTTCCCAGGGTCCCGACGCGCTCCTCTGCTCTCCGGCTAACGCGCTGCAGCCACCGCGTCGTGCTGGCCCGAGCTCCGGCCGCCGCCAAACACGTCGCCGGCGCCTTTTCCGGCGAGCCCGAACCCAACTACCTGCACCACTCGCCGCGGCCCACTCCCAGCTATCCATAGAGCCCAACGGCGCCCCGAACGGTGCCCTGTACGTGAAACCCGCACCTGCACCGCCGCGTTTAGCCTCGCCGGCGGCTAAACACCGGCGAGTTGACCCCGCCGACCAGGGGGTTTGACCCTTTGACCTCGCCGGACTGACGCGTGGGCCCAGCCCCCCTGTTTAATTAGTACCAGGTTAAGTTAGTGTTAACTAACTTAGTTAAGTAGATAGGACACTGACATGCGGGCCCAGGCTCTAATTAAACTTAGGTTAGTTAACTGTGTCACTGACGTGTGGCCCCCACACGTCAGGTTTGACCGAGCCAGCCCAGTTGACCCTGCTGACGTCACTGTGACGTGGTGCTGACGCCATAATCATTTCTGGATTTAATATTATTCAGGAAATTCCAGAAAATGCCTAAAACTTCTAAAATTCATAGAAATTCAATCGTAACTCCAAATTAAATAAATTATATATGAAAAATTATCAGAAAAATTCAAGGAATCCATCTGTACCATTTTCATGCATGTTAGAACAACTTATAGCTGCTGTATAGCACAAATCAATTAAATGGCATTTGAATAATCACATATGGAGTTTGAATTTGAATCTTGTATTCAAACCAACTTCATTTAATCTGTTGCTAGTTGCATTAGCTCAAAACACATTCATATTGCCATGTCATGAGCATGCATCATATTGTGCATTGCATTGATTGTATTTCTTCCTTGTTGCCGGTATCTGTCCCCTCCCGGTAGACGATGTTCCGACGTTGTGATCGTTGACACTGATGAAGACTCAATGTTATCTTCAGAAGTGCCAGGCAAGCAAACCCCCCCCCCCCTTGTTCATTTCGATACAATCCTACTCTCTCGCTCCTGCTCTCTTTTAATGCATTAGGACAACACCGATTCATCTGTTACTTGCTGCGGTAGCTGAACCCCTTTATCCTCTGCATGACCTGTCATTGCCACAGTAAATAGATGAAACCCACTAGCATGAGTAGGAGTTG
>NC_041386.1:546898238-546904895 GCF_002162155.2 Triticum dicoccoides | reverse complement strand
CCCCTTGTTCATTCCGATACAATCCTACTCTCTCGCTCCTGCTCTCTTTTAATGCATTAGGACAACACCGATTCATCTGTTACTTGCTGCGGTAGCTGAACCCCTTTATCCTCTGCATGACCTGTCATTGCCACAGTAAATAGATGAAACCCACTAGCATGAGTAGGAGTTGTTTGAGCCCTGTTGTGCCTACTCATTCTTGCTTGTTTGTCATGCCTGCTACTGCTTAGAGTTGAGTCAGGTCTGATTCATCGGGGACGAATCAGAGGTGTGTGAACATGTCCTACTGTGTGTGAGCTAACTGTGTGAACACGATTTGGTAAAGGTAGCGGTGAGAGGCCATGTAGGAGTACATGGTGGGTTGTCTCATTGCAGCCGTCCTCAGGAACTGAGTTCTGTGTTTGTGATCCATGATTCAGCTACTACCACGCATTGGGCCCGAAACCAATGGACCCTCTCGGCTTCTTGATCACCCTTGTCCTCTGTCCAGGAGTTGCAAGTAGTTTCTGGTGTTTGTAGTATGCTGGAGGCCGTGCGCAGTGCTGACCGTAGGGGTGAGCTGTGATGCGGTAGGCACGTGGCACGGTGTACCGGGCGCCCGTTTGGTGTCTCGGGAACCCTGTTCACATCGTTTGGGGCTGTGAGCGAAACTCTGGCCGGATCTCCTCATGGATGGAACCCGAATAGGCGATAAACCTGGACTAGAGACTTAGGTGATTAGGTAGGTCGTGGCCGACACCCACGTTGGGCTTCCACTTGAAGGTTGCCGAGTACATGTCGTGTAAACGGCGGTAAGTGGTGAGAGCGTGTGTGAAGAAGTACACCCCTGCAGGGTTAACATCATCTATTCGAATAGCCGTGTCCGCGGAAAAGGACTTCTGGGTTGCTTATATCAGTTCATAGACAAGTGAAAGTGGATACTCTAAAATACGCAAGATAAGCGTGAGTGCTATGGATGGCGTTCTCGTAGGGAGACGGGAGCGGATCCATAGTGGTGTATTGATATGGTGAATATGTGGACTCGTGTGCGCCACCTTAAGAGTTACTTGCAATCATAGTTTAGGTTAGCCACTGAGTCAAAGCTGGCTTGCTGCAGTTAAACTCCACCATCCCCTTTGTTGATAATGATGCATATGTAGTTAGCTCTGATGTAAGTCTTGCTGGGTACATTTGTACTCACGTTTGCCTATTTTATGTTTTGCAGAGAGACTTCGGTCTCACTAGTAGTTCCACGTGGACTTCGACGTTTAGCTTGATACCTCAGCTACGATCTTGTGCCCTCGGCAGGATCTGATAGATAGTCAGGCTTCTCAGCCTTTTTCATTTATAGATGTCTGTACTCAGACATGATAGCTTCCGCTTGTGCTTTGACTTGTATGCTCTGATTGTTGGGTCATGAGACCCATGTTTGTAATATCTCGCTCCTCGGAGCCTAATGAATAAATTACTTGAGTCGTAGAGTCATGTTGTGATGCCATGTTGTATTTGCACATATCGAGCATATTCTGTGTATGTTATTGAAATGCTTGGTATGTGTGGGATCTGACCATCTAGTTGTTTATCTTTAGTAGCCTCTCTTACCGGGAAATGTCTCCTAGTGTTTCCACTGAGCCATGGTAGCTTGCTACTGCTCCGGAACACTTAGGCTGGCCGGCATGTGTCCTTCTTCGTTCCTGTGTCTGTCCCTTCGGGGAAATGTCACGCGATGAATACCGGAGTCCTGCTAGCCCAGTGCTACAGCCTGGGTTCACTCGCTGATGACCGACACGTTCGATGCTGGGTCATGGATGCCTGTCCCTGTAAGTTTGTGCCACTTTGGGTTTACGACTAGCCATGTCAGCCCGGGCTCCTTATCATATGGATGCTAGCGACACTGTCATATACGTGTGCCAAAAGGCGCAAACGGTCCCGGGCAAAGGTAAGGCGACACCCGTGGGAATACCGTGCGTGAGGCCGCAAAGTGATATGAGGTGTTACATGCTAGATCAATGTGGCATTGAGTCGGGGTCCTGACAGCGTTGGTATCAGAGCCAGGCTGCCTGTAGGATTACCAAGCCAAACTGGTCGAAGTTGAGTCTAGAAATTCTTAGTTATATAAGGGAATTGATTGTGGGATGGAACGTAAGGCTCTTTTTACTCCTTATACCTCATGGCCTTCTGATCTGAGTCATCATCTTCTCTTCTACGGGGATTAAGAACTAGGCTATCTCTTCTTTCTATCAAGATCACGCTTTACTAATCCGTAGACTTATAAGATTGTTGGCTGAAGCCTCAGTTCAGTTTCTACCTCTGTATGTTAATTATTGATCTCGAGACCTTGATATTGTGCTTCTGAGTGGTTATGCCACCATTTTGTAGTATGTCTCAAATCTTTTCTGAGCATTTACAGCCGTTATGCTGTCCGAGTCATCCCAGGTTTCTAAATAATCTGATGCATTTGCAAAATCCTTTCCCTCTGGTTTCGATGTTCCTTTATGCCAGCTCAATCACACTAATTGTTGAGTTGAGGTATTCTATTGCCTTGGCATTTATGTTGGAATTATTATTATGACCCTAGGTGTCTCAGGGGATCATCTAGTGGTCTAGCCATGATTTGTGTCCTAGTGTGATGATCCTGGCCTTTATTCTCGAAAGCATTCCGTGATGCTACTTAGGAGTAGGTATTCTACTCCTGGGTTTTGAACCCGAGATTCACTCTACTTACCTCATGTTGATAGTGTTTGCTAGTTCCTTCAGGATATTAGTAACCTTTGCGATAGTTCTCGAGGTTCGTGGTACATCCTTCTTCCAATTACCATGAACCATTCATGGCAGATGTTTATTGGATCAAAAGATCACAATTAGAGTACTCTTGAGGAGATCTCCATTCATAAATCGTGACTCTGCCAGTCCTACCTCTCTGCATGCGTTATCTGGAAGAAATGTTGATCTCGCTTGACATACTAATCTATGCATCCACAACTCAGAAAATTATATGTTCCTTAGAGTTGTCCCTCTTTAGTTGTCTACTGACCTTCGTCTATCAATTGATAGTCAAGGGTATGCATGCATTCGTTTATCGATGCCTATTACCCTTGTGGTCCGTCAAGCCATTCTGTCCTGAATGACTAGGAGAAACAAACTCCAGTACCTCTTCCATATCCAGGATTGGGTCAAAGAAGTTGTGCTCCGCAGATCAAATTGCTAATCCAGCTTTTGTTATGTTCTACCTTGGAGTATTACCCCCTTTATGTCAGAATTGTCATGAGAACTGCACCAACTCTCATGAATTTTGACGTAGTGATACTTCTCACCATCACTAGTCATTCCTCGGCCCTCGTGTTGATGCAACCGGAATACCGGCAAATGAATTGTGATGTGTGAAATCAATACTCCCAGCAACCTCGTTGCTTGGTAGTTAAATGGACGATAACCTCATTCTCAGCATATTGATTATTGAATCGTCACCCTAAGACTGATCGTGCTATCTAGTTCTTATTTCGGTGCACCCTTCGATTGATGAGTTAGAATCTTGTCAAGTCCTCACTCATTTGATCATATCGTCTTGCCCTCAAAAGCGAGATTGTTCTCGAGCTTAGTAACATACCGGTGGTTCGTGATTTTCCGAATATCTTCTCGGAAGTATTACCAGGTTGTTCCCTGACTGTTATGTTGAGCTCGTGATCAAGTTGGTTTCTTGTGAACCACCTTCTCTCCAAGATCGGCGTTAGATATCCCTGAGCTAGTTGGTTAAGCTAGACAACAACTTGGAGAGTTGGAAGATAAAAGCTTGCCTGACTTAGATCGTTCCAAAGGGATATTCTTGTGTAGTGTGTGTTGAAGAAAGATGATATCTTCATCGATTGGTCCCTGTGATCAGTTAATGAACCTATCATTTTTATCCAACCTTTGATTGGAGTATGGGCTATCATCCAATCAGACCAGAACCAACGATGTTCGTAATGTTGTCTTACTCGTGGGTTTTCCTCGAGCATACACCATTATATTCTTTGGTCTGACCAATGCTATCACCGTGTTCACTTAACTATGGAATTCCTTTTAAAAGGAAACCCGGATGAATTGTTGTTGAGCCCATTGACAACATCCTTATTCCCTCCATGATTTGTTGAACATTAAGCTAGTGTTGGAAACTTTTGAAAGCATTTCTTCATGCTAGTTCATGAAGCATATGTTCGGATGTAAGAAGTGACTTCCTCCAGTCCATGTGCATTTGATGCAAGTTGCCGCCGTGGATTCGAGAAATTCAATGTTGTTTCCTTTGGAATCATCCCAAATCAGTCATGCATACGTGCGAAGTATTCTGTGGTTCGGAGACTTGCAACCTCCATTCTATATGGGTCCCTAGCACACCAAGCCACTGATTGATTTGTTCAAGATTAATAAGTTCTAAGTGCTAGTCCCGAAGGTACCAGACGGATTTGTACAAAACTTCGATATCCTCGCTGATGGTTCCCCCTCCTGAACTCGGTAGTGTTTTATTATAAGATTACTTTGTGGTCATGCTTGTCTGGGACAACGTGTTCACATGTTTGTAGCAGAACCAGCTCATGTTTTGGAGCTTACTATCGTAGTTCATTTCCCGAGAATCTCGCAACGTCATCTCGTCGATTTGTGTTGCAAACTTTCATTTTTCTTCCTAGACTCGATGAGCCTGGAATATTCTGACACCAACCAGATCTGAATCTCAGGCAGATATGATGGTTGTAACATTTCCCCAAGAACTATAATATTGGTCTCTCGATAACCGGTAAGGTGGATGTCGTGGCCAACACACCCATCCGGTAGACCTGTTATTATAATATCTTGATTGAGGAAGTTGGCCACCTCCCCATAAGGATTTCGTAGGATTTACCTCCCTAGTTGTTCCTTATGGATTCTTGTGCTCCCGAAGTCCGACCTTTACTTGATGTTCTAGATATCAAACCATATCTATGAATGGGTTACACTAGCACATCAAGAAGAACATTAGAAGCGGAGTGCTAAATGTCTCTCGGTCGATCATCCAGATTTTATTTCCTTGGCCTCGCTAAGATGAAATCTGAGAAGTGTTATCTTCCTTTGCATCTGCATCATCCATCATCATTCATCGTGGTAGCAAGTTGTGTTGCCAGGATCCTTGACACGGATATTGGTAAAACCTTGATGAATGTGGAAATGCTCAAGTTCTTGAGAGCACGCACAAGCACTACGTGTTATCATCGGCACTAACTGGGTTTGCTCTCAGTTCCCTCGGCAATGCTATGACCTTCTCAAACAGTGAATTCACTCTCTATTGTTGAGCCTCTCCCCAGTTACTAGAATCATTCCCATCATTTGCATTTTGTTCCCAGTTTGCACCGCCAATGTGCCATTCTACCATGGGTCTCTTCCATTTCCGGTGATAAGCAAATTCATCCATTGCGTTGTCTTCAACAAGGTAATCCACATCATCCAAGTCCGAGTATGCCATTCTACCGACCCCCTCCAAACGATCGCTCGAGAATTGTCTTAGGCTGGTTTAAAGAGTTTCAATGATCTCTGAATCAAAAGTAATTCTTTTTGCCACTTAAGGTAATAATCTACGAATCACCCTCCTCCAGGATGTTTCGTCGTGGTATCATGCCAACTCAACTCCTTGCTACGTTGACAATCGTTTACCACCTTCTTAGGTGTGGAATTGTTGTCTACCTAGTGAACCTTCGTCATCCGTTTCTTTCCACCCCTCTTGATGTGTATCTCGTGTCTCAACCCGAGAGATGGTCCTATGTCTCATTCCGTGAGTTGTTCGATCTTCGAGAAGATCGACCCTTCTAGAGTCTCCTTCTTCCCTCCATGTCATGTTGACAGGATTTCTCAGAGCAAGACCTCGAGTCAAAGATGGTGATCGAATCAACGTTCCTATGAAGTGCAACCTGGATCGTGAAGATTGTACTAGTTGCGTTCCCCCTTCACCTTACCCTATGCTTGAATCTCGGGACGAGATTTTGTTTAGTGGGGGTGAGTTGTCACATCCCTGGTCCTGTTATGCACTAGTCTAGACCTCATGTGAGCATCATGTTTAAATTTTTGAAACCTGAATTGAGGAATTCTCAAAGCCTCAGAAACCTTCTAAAAATGATCAACATTAAAATTTCCTCAAAGAAGTCCAAGAAAATGTTCCTCTTAGTCTCTGAAAATATTGCAAAGAGGTAAAACTCAAAACAATATTTTTGGTATCTCAGAGTTAATTATTTTGGGCCTTTGAATTAAATAAATAGCTATTTGCATTGGATATATATTTGATATATAAATAATATATGTCCAATAATTACTGGAACATTTTATGTGGTTTGGTATATTTTAACTCTAGCCACATAACTATTTTCAGGATTTTATAAAATGGTTTAGTATTTTACTAAACTAAAACAACACAGAACAAAATAGATAAATAGAAAACAATAAATAAAAGCAAAGAGAGAGAAGGACTACCTGGCGCCACTTACCTGGCCCAGCTGGCCAGCCCATCTGGCCGGCCCAGCCCACCTCCTCCCCCTTGGCATCTTCCTCCTCTTCCAGGAGGACGAACAGAGGCGAGTCGTGGCGCGCGCCCGAGAGGCCTCGGCCACCTCCTGCTTCCCCCTGGCCACCTCCTGCTTCCTCCTCGACGCCCCGGAGACGCCATGCGCCTCCTCGACCCCC
>NC_041386.1:546896804-546898228 GCF_002162155.2 Triticum dicoccoides | reverse complement strand
GCTCCCCCTCCTCTGGCTCTCTCTTTCCCTCTCTTCCCTGTGATCCCCGCGCGCAGCTGTCGCCGCCGTTCGCCATAGCCGCAGCCACCAGCCCTCCCTCGCCCCTCCGCCAGTTCCAGAAGCTCCGTCGCTGACCTCTACACCGTCCCCGCCAAGCCACACGAGCGGACGCGCCCTGCAGCGGCTTCCCCGACCTCTTCTTCAAGCTTCGGCCGCCGAGATCGCCGGCGACCGTGTGCCTCCCTGACGCCTCCCCGAGCTCCCCGAGGCCACCGTCGCAACCCCCGTGAGCTCCTCTCTGTTTCCCCTCTGACCCCCTGCTCGTTCTCGTGCCGTAGCTGCCGTCCCCGCAAGCACCGAGCTCCGTCCATCGCCATGGCCGGCGAACCTCGCGCCCCAGAGCTCTTCCGCTCGCTCCAGTAGCTCCCGCGTGCTCTCCAGGTTCCCAGGGTCCCGACGCGCTCCTCTGCTCTCCGGCTAACGCGCCGCAGCCACCGCGTCGTGCTGGCCCGAGCTCCGGCCGCCGCCAAACATGTCGCCGGCACCTTTTCCGGCGACCCCGAACCCAACTACCTGCACCACTCGCCGCGGCCCACTCCCAGCTATCCATAGAGCCCAACGGCGCCCCGAACGGTGCCCTGTACGTGAAACCCGCACCTGCACCGCCGCGTTTAGCCTCGCCGGCGGCTAAATGCCGGCGAGTTGACCCCGCCGACCAGGGGGTTTGACCCTTTGACCTCGCCGGACTGACGCGTGGGCCCAGCCCCCCTGTTTAATTAGTACCAGGTTAAGTTAGTGTTAACTAACTTAGTTAAGTAGATAGGACACTGACATGCGGGCCCAGGCTCTAATTAAACTTAGGTTAGTTAACTGTGTCACTGATGTGTCGCCCCCACACGTCAGGTTTGACCGAGCCAGCCCAGTTGACCCTGCTGACGTCACTGTGACGTGGTGCTGACGCCATAATCATTTCTGGATTTAATATTATTCAGGAAATTCCAGAAAATGCCTAAAACTTCTAAAATTCATAGAAATTCAACCGTAACTCCAAATTAAATAAATTATATATGAAAAATTATCAGAAAAATTCAAGGAATCCATCTGTACCATTTTCATGCATGTTAGAACAACTTATAGCTGCTGTATGGCACAAATCAATTAAATGGCATTTGAATAATCACATATGGAGTTTGAATTTGAATCTTGTATTCAAACCAACTTCATTTAATCTGTTGCTAGTTGCATTAGCTCAAAACACATTCATATTGCCATGTCATGAGCATGCATCATATTGTGCATTGCATTGATTGTATTTCTTCCTTGTTGCCGGTATCTGTCCCCTCCCGGTAGACGATGTTCCGACGTTGTGATCGTTGACACTGATGAAGACTCAATGTTATCTTCAGAAGTGCCAGGCAAGCAAA
>NC_041386.1:546870433-546896608 GCF_002162155.2 Triticum dicoccoides | reverse complement strand
TTTCGATACAATCCTACTCTCTCGCTCCTGCTCTCTTTTAATGCATTAGGACAACACCGATTCATCTGTTACTTGCTGCGGTAGCTGAACCCCTTTATCCTCTGCATGACCTATCATTGCCACAGTAAATAGATGAAACCCACTAGCATGAGTAGGAGTTGTTTGAGCCCTATTGTGCCTACTCATTCTTGCTTGTTTGTCATGCCTGCTACTGCTTAGAGTTGAGTCAGGTCTGATTCATCGGGGATGAATCAGAGGTGTGTGAACATGTCCTACTGTGTGTGAGCTAAGTGTGTGAACACGATTTGGTAAAGGTAGCGGTGAGAGGCCATGTAGGAGTACATGGTGGGTTGTCTCATTGCAGCCGTCCTCAGGAACTGAGTTCTGTGTTTGTGATCCATGATTCAGCTACTACCACGCATTGGGCCCGAAACCAATGGACTCTCTCGGCTTCTTGATCACCCTTGTCCTCTGTCCAGGAGTTGCAAGTAGTTTCTGGTGTTTGTAGTATGCTGGAGGCCGTGCGCAACACTGACCGTAGGGGTGGGCTGTGATGCGGTAGGCACGTGGCACGGTGTACCGGGCGCCCGTTTGGTGTCTCGGGAACCCTGTTCACATCGTTTGGGGCTGTGAGCGAAACTCCGGCCGGATCTCCTCATGGATGGAACCCGAATAGGCGATAAACCTGGACTAGAGACTTAGGTGATTAGGTAGGTCGTGGCCAACACCCACGTTGGGCTTCCGCTTGAAGGTTGCCGAGTACATGTCGTGTAAACGGCGGTAAGTGGTGAGAGCGTGTGTGAAGAAGTACACCCCTGCAGGGTTAACATCATCTATTCGAATAGCCGTGTCCGCGGAAAAGGACTTCTGGGTTGCTTATATCAGTTCATAGACAAGTGAAAGTGGATACTCTAAAATACGCAAGATAAGCGTGAGTGCTATGGATGGCGTTCTCGTAGGGAGACGGGAGCGGATCCATAGTGGTGTATTGATATGGTGAATATGTGGACTCGTGTGCGCCACCTTAAGAGTTACTTGCAATCATAGTTTAGGTTAGCCACTGAGTCAAAGCTGGCTTGCTGCAGTTAAACTCCACCATCCCCTTTGTTGATAATGATGCATATGTAGTTAGCTCTGATGTAAGTCTTGCTGGGTACATTTGTACTCACGTTTGCCTATTTTATGTTTTGCAGAGAGACTTCGGTCTCACTAGTAGTTCCACGTGGACTTCGACGTTTAGCTTGATACCTCAGCTACGATCTTGTGCCCTCGGCAGGATCTGATAGATAGTCAGGCTTCTCAGCCTTTTTCATTTATAGATGTCTGTACTCAGACATGATAGCTTCCGCTTGTGCTTTGACTTGTATGCTCTGATTGTTGGGTCATGAGACCCATGTTTGTAATATCTCGCTCCTCGGAGCCTAATGAATAAATTACTTGAGTCGTAGAGTCATGTTGTGATGCCATGTTGTATTTGCACATATCGAGCATATTGTGTGTATGTTATTGAAATGCTTGGTATGTGTGGGATCTGACCATCTAGTTGTTTATCTTTAGTAGCCTCTCTTACTGGGAAATGTCTCCTAGTGTTTCCACTGAGCCATGGTAGCTTGCTACTGCTCCGGAACACTTAGGCTGGCCAGCATGTGTCCTTCTTCGTTCCTGTGTCTGTCCCTTCGGGGAAATGTCACGCGATGAATACCGGAGTCCTGCTAGCCCAGTGCTACAGCCTGGGTTCACTCGCTGATGACCGACACGTTCGATGCTGGGTCATGGATGCCTGTCCCTGTAAGTTTGTGCCACTTTGGGTTTACGACTAGCCATGTCAGCCCGGGCTCCTTATCATATGGATGCTAGCGACACTGTCATATACGTGTGCCAAAAGGCGCAAACGGTCCCGGGCAAAGGTAAGGTGACACCCGTGGGAATACCGTGCGTGAGGCCGCAAAGTGATATGAGGTGTTACATGCTAGATCAATGTGGCATTGAGTCGGGGTCCTGACACTGGGTCCGAGCGGCTTCGGCGGCCTCGGCCAAGTTCTTCGCCGCCTCCTAAGCTTTCTCGACGTCAGCGAGCTTCATGGTGAGCTCCACGTCATGCCTGGCCTGCTCACCATGGTCCGCCTTGAGCTCCTTGTGGGCCTCGCGGAACCAGTCCCGCGCCTCGACAACGCTATTCTGGAGATCCGCCTCCGCCCTCTCCACCACCTCCATCCTGGACTTAGCCTTGTCCAGGCGGGCGCGGTGGAGCGCCTGGAGCTTCCGGAAGCTGGCACCCATGGCGTGGAGGAGCCGCTCTTCCCGCGAGCCATCGCCGCCAACAATCGGCTCATCGACGACTTCAAACCTGGAAGCGGCAAGCACCTCATCGTCGAACACCTCTCCCTCAACGGGTGTCCTGGTTCTTGACGCGCCTGGAAGGTGGACGAACCAATCGTCACCCACCCTCAGGTACTTGCCGGAGCCGGAAGCAGCAGAGGAGGAAGGCTGGTCACCAGCCTCCTCCTCCTCCTCCACCTCGGCAACAGTCCCACCGGTTTCCCCGGCAGGCCCCTTGCCGGCCTCCTCAGCGGCAGCCTTGTCGACCTCCCCGGTGGGCCCCTCGGCAGCATCCTCGGCAGCGTCTTTGGCGGCCTCCTCGGCACCGATCCTCTCGGCGTTCGCCTCGGCGGCCTTGGCGAGCCCTCAATGACGACGTCCATGTCCTCTGGGTTCACCGAGAAGGGATCTAGGCGCCGAAGAAGGGGGTGAGGCAAGGCCAAGACCAGGAGCAACAAAAGGGAAAAGGGAGAAGCAGGGACGAACGGCAAACGACTTACTCGTGCCAGTACCCGGCTGGGAAATGGATGCCCCCTTCCCGCCAACATTTAGCGTCGAGGCAAAGCCGCCGGCGCCCAAGTTCTCCTCCTCCTCCTCCAGCATGTGCATGGGCTCAGTGCCCGGCGCCCTTTTTCATGATAATTGTCTATTGTTCATGCTATAATTGTATTAACCGGAAACCCTAATACATGTGTGAATACATAGACCACAACATGTCCCTAGTAAGCCTCTAGTTGACTAGCTCGTTGATCAATAGATGGTCATGGTTTCCTGACCATGGACATTAGGTGTCATTGATAACGAGATCACATCATTAGGAGAATGATGTGATGGACAAGACCCAATCTTAAGCGTAGCACAAGATCGTGTAGTTCATTTGCTAAAGCTTTTCTAATGTCAATTACCATTTCCTTAGACCATGAGATTGTGCAACTCCCGGATACCGTAGGAATGCTTTGGGTGCACTGTCGGTGTCAAAACCGGCGGATCTTGGGTAGGGGGTCCCGAACTGTGCGTCTAGACCGGATGGTAACAGGAGACAAGGGACACGAAGTTTTACCCAGGTTCGGGCCCTCTCGATGGAGGTAAAACCCTACGTCCTGCTTGATTAATATTGATGATATGGGTAGTACAAGAGTAGATCTACCACGAGATCGAAGAGGCTAAACCCTAGAAGCTAGCCTATGGTATGATTGTTGATGTGTATGTTGTCCTACAGACTAAAACCCTCCGGTTTATATAGACACCGGAGAGGGTTAGGGTTACACAAAGTCGGTTACAATGGTAGGAGATCTTCATATCCGTATCGCCAAGCTTGCCTTCCACGCCAAGGAAAGTCCCTTCCGGACATGGGACGGCGTCTTCAATCTTGTATCTTCATAGTCCAGGAGTCCAGCTGAAGGTATAGTCTGGCTATTCCGAAAACCCCCTAATCCAGGACTCCCTCAGTAGCCCCCGAACCAGGCTTTAATGACGACAAGTCCGGCGCACAGATTGTGTTCGGCATTGCAAGGCGGGTTCTCCTCCGAATTCCGTGTACCTGTTGAATAAAGTCCGGTTTCTTGTAGATGTTTGCGCTCCTTGGCTTCCATGCCCAATAATGGCCGCTTCCCACGTGTCAAACGAATATGAAAAGTCTGAGTGTTTTTACATTCACACCCCTAGCCACGTAAATGAGCTGCCCTATTTAAGGGGACGAGGTTTTAGATCCAATCCACACCTTCTCCCCTCCGTGAGTGTTCATCAGAGCGCATCTGACAAAGGTCCATTCCACCATGGCCAGCCATCACAACTCCTCCCCTCGCCCTTCCAGCCCTAAGCCTGGATATTGGGAGAGATGTTCCATCCCGCATAGCGAGCTAGTGATGCTCCAGACCAAGGGATTTCTCCCCCCGTCCTATATGGTCCCGGTTCGAGCCGGTCTTGCCGTCTACAACGGCGGAGAGCAAGCAGAGAATGCCCCTAATCCCTCCAAAGGAGAGCGGGTGTGCCTCATCCCTTACTTAATAAGGGGGCTCGGATTTCCAACCATCCATTTCTCCAGGGGCTGCTGGAGTTCTACGGCCTCCAACTACATCATCTCACGCCTGCCTCAGTATTGCATATCGCGAGCTTTGTAGCCCTCTGCGAGCTGTTCTTGGGTGTTGAAGCTCATTTCGGACTGTGGAAGGAGCTATTTTGCCTCGTGCCCCGTTCCAAGAAGGGGTCAATGTATCAAGTGGGCAGAGCCGAAGTGTGGCGCATCACCGGGACCGGATATCTGTCTGGAACCCCAAAGAAGGCGTCCGAAGACTGGCCCTCGGAATGGTTTTATATAGAAGACGTCCCACTGCCGGACCCTATCTGGATCAGCCTCCCTGAATTCAACAGTGCTCCCTTAAAGAAGCGCCTTAGCTGGAGCCCACAGAGCCCTCAGAGGGGAGGTGACAGGGACATCCTTTACCTGATGGGCCGAATAAGGTTGTTAGCCCATTCCGGACTAACCATGATCGGGGTTATGGTCGAATGCATTATGCGGGGGTGCAGCCGCTTCAGTATAGAAGCCACCCCATGTGGGACTTCAACGGGGAGGACGATGCCACCCGCTAGGACCGCAAGGGGCCGGATTCAGCTGCCGCTCTACTAAAGATCTTGTCCACTTTGTATAAGGGAGAAGAGGAGGAATTTCTCCACGTCAACCCTCAGGGTGGATTTTCCATGCACAATCCCCCAAGCTGGGTAAGCGGCCGTATTTATTTGTCCATCCGTTTTGTATTCCCATTGTTAAATATTTGGTCTGACGACTTCAACGCAGGAACTGCGCCGGGCTGTTAAGGAAATACGCAGCCCTCCTCCACAACCCGAGGACCCAGGACGGTCCCTTGACCCGGCTCTCAAGAGGATCCGGACATATCTGTGGAGCTGATTGATGGAGTGTTCCATCAATTGAGCAAGGACAATGCCTTGGTGGCCATTTTGGCCGATTACCCAGGGCTAATCCTGACGCCCCAGGTACCTGAGATCGAAGTCCCAGTACCCCGAATAGGTGTCTGCCCACTCGTGTTCAGTTTCTTGATTGCAACCGAACTTTGCAGGGGAGGTTTTTAAGGCGGAAGGCCGAATCTGCGGCGACAAGTCAACAAGGGGCCGTAGGGCCCCGCGGGCAGAAAAGAAGTGCAGTCCGGACCGAGGCGTCAGCGCAAAGGTATGGCGTGCCCCCTTATCCCATGTGTTATACCTTCGAGGCATATTGACACTTGCGCTCTTTTCAGGACAAGAGACCTCGCTAGACTATATCCACAGAGGCTGCCAATCGTGCCTCCACCAGCTAGGCTCCAAAGCCTGGTCCAGAGGCGGAGGCGAACGCAAGGCGCGCGCCAGACGCTCCTCCGAGGGTGGATGTGGACAGGTTGTCCGCCACCAACTCTAAGGTGGAGAGTGCCATGAACCACAGGCGTCGCCGGACAATTCTTTGCGAGGCTTGTTTCTCCCAAGGGGCGTTAGATGCCTTCAACTCGGGAGATGCTTACCTCCGTGCCGCTCAAAATGGTCTAGCCAGAGCCACGGAGCAGTATGTAAAAGGCATACGGGTAAGAAAATTCTGGTAATTATATGTATATAACAGTAGCCCCCGAGACATGAAACAATTAGAATAATTGTTTTAAGGATCATTTGTTATGCAGGTTCTTACAGAAAAGAATTCCCTACTGTCCAAGGAGCTGGCAGAGTGCAAAGCCCAACTTGAGGCCGCACTAGCCGCGGCAGGGGAGCCCAAGGAGACCCCCTCTGGTAATATACACTTCCAAAGATAAGTATTTTGTGAAGCGCGGCATTGGTGCGAATCTGACAAATGAAATTGCAGATGGCGCCGGATTGAATCCGGAAAGGCAACACCTCCTACGCCAGCTAAAGGCTGGTGAGAAGGTGCTGACAAAGGTGAGGCGGGAGAAGAACGATCTCCAAGATGCCAACACCAAGCTGGGCGTCGAGCTGAAAGATGTTCGTGCTCAGCTGTCAGACTCCGTGAAGGAGAATCAGCGGCTTCGACGCGGCATGTTTAGTAAGTGCTTGAACGAACCTTTGAAAGAAAGTTCGGCAGGGAAGTCGACTAACAGAGTAATGTCTGTAGGTGTGCTAACAGGTCATCCTGCAGAGGAGATGCCCGGTTCTACGGGTGACCTTCTTCCCGAGCTCTCGCAACTGCTCAGTCGAGTTCGGCAGGCGATGCAAGGCGTCGCCCAGGCCCTGTGGCCATCCGTCTCCATGCCCAAAGGCCTTGGAGAGCTTGCGGAGAAGCTAAAGGGAGCACGGTGGCGCTTCCGATTGCGGAAGATATCAGCCTGCCGTCAAGGCGCTAGGGAGGCCTGGGCCATGGTGAAGAAGCGATACGCAAAGGCTGACCCCAACCACATGGCCGAGGTCGGTCCTGTAGGGCCCGATGGGAAGGAGATCCCTGTAAGCTTAGTATACAGCCAAGTAGAGTTGGCCGCAAAGTATTCCCAGCAGGACTGTAAATTAGACAGCCTGTTAGATGGTATTGAAGAGGAATACAATCAATCAAAATGACTATGTAATTTAATTGACATTTATAATGCCTTCTAGCCGGATTGTAGATCATTTGTCATGGCCGACCTTTTTGCTTCAGCCTCGAGACCTGACGGTCCGGAGTGTGTCCGAATTCTCATGCGGTTATATAGGAACCGGGGAATGCATGCAGACCAGGCGTAGGGGTCATTAGGGCTTGAACAGACAAGTGCCCGACTAGTTATGTTATATTACATGGTTAGTAAGAAACATCTTCCAGGGAGAATAGTTCCGTTAGGGGTTCCTTTCCCTGGGAGGCATGCCCTAAGGTGCATGTCCATGCTGCGAAAAGAAACGCAGGAAAAACATCTGGGGGCGTATAGATAAAAATAAAAAAGATCATCTTTAGTTCACCGACCAAATATTCCCTTAAGAACGCTAGCTTTCGGCTTCACCCAGTCTGAGGTACACGTCCAGCTAACCCGGCAGTAACAATCGCAGAGGTGCTCCCTTTACCACCTAGCCGAACAATCAGGAACATAGGGGTAAGCACAGGAGCCAGGCAACCTAGCTTGGCAAAAATTTAAGTCATATCGATGCATATAATGGTGAATAAAAGGTACATGCGAAAGTGTGACACATGTGTTGGGCATGAAGCCCATATGAATAAGCTTCTGTTTAAAGAAGCCCCTAGGTTTAATGAGCACAGATAGCGCGTCACTTTATGAGCCTTTAGAGGCTATAAGAGAGAGAGAAGAAGAAGATAAATGTAAGATAGAAAATATATAAAAAATGGACAGAGGAAGGAGACGAACACAGAGTCCGGCGCTAGGCATAGAATCTTCGGAGACGGGCTGCGTTCCATGGGTTTGGCTCGAGTCGGTTATCCGATGCATCTCGCAGGCGGTACGCTCCACCAGTCAGGACTTGGTCAATTTTGAAGGGACCTTCCCACTTGGGCTTGAGTTTGTCCTTTTTCTTGTCCGGTAGTCGTAGAACTAATTCGCCAACGTTGTAATTTTTGGCCCGTACCTCTCTGCTTTGGTATCTTCGAGCCTGCTGTTGATAGAATGCGGAACGGGCTTTTGCCACATCACGCTCCTCCTCCAATGCGTCCAAGTTGTCCTGCCGATCAAGCTTGGCTTCTCTTTCTTCGTACATGCACACTTGAGGTGAGTCATGAATTATATTGCAAGGCAAAACTGCCTCTGCGCCGTACACCATAAAGAATGGCGTGTATCCGGTGGTGCGATTCGGTGTGGTCCGCAGTCCCCAGAGTACAGAGTTGAGCTCCTCTACCCAGTGCGTGTTAGATTCCTTGAGGGACCACACTAATCTGGGTTTGATGCCGCTCATGATAAGATCATTTGCACGTTCGACCTGGCCGTTAGTTTGTGGGTGATAGACGGAAGCATAATCGAGCTTGATGCCCATGTTTTTGCACCAGAGTTTTACCTCGTCGGCCGTTAAGTTTGTGCCGTTGTCAGTGATGATGCTGTGGGGGACGCCGTAACGGTGTACAACCCCGGATATAAAATCTATCACCGGTCCAGATTCGGCCGTCTTAATAGGCTTGGCTTCTATCCATTGGTGAACTTATCCACCATGACCAGTAAGTATTTTTGCTTGTGGGTTCCGCCTTTAAGGGGTCCAACCATGTCAAGCCCCCAGACCGCGAAGGGCCAAGTAATGGGGATAATTTGGAGGGCAGTGGGTGGCATATGGCTTTGGTTTACAAAGAGCTGGCAACCGGTGCATCGTTGGACTAAGTCCTGAGCGTCTGCCCGGGTCGTCGGCCAATAAAAGCCTGTACGGAAGGCCTTGCTTACAAGGGACCGGGCTGTAGTGTGATGACCGCCAAGTCCAGCATGAATTTCAGCCAGGAGGTTCCGCCCCTCCTCTTCGGAGATGCACCTTTGAAGGACTCCGGTAGTGCTTTTCTTATAAAGCTCTCCCTCGTGGACTCTGTAGGCTTTGGATTGCCGCACTATGCAGCGTGCCTCATTTTGGTCCTCGGGGAGTTCCTACCTAGTAAGGTAGGCGAGGAATGGTTTTGTCCACGGGGCGATGACGGCCATTATTACGTGGGCTGAAGGTGTTATTTCATTGGCAGAGCCTCCGATTGTGTCAGAATGTTCGGTGTCGGGCAGTGCGGTTGGGTTCGGGCTGTTATTGTTCGGCTCCCCTTCCCATACTAAGGATGGCTTGAACATCCTTTCCAAGAAGATGTTGGGGGGGACTACATCGCGTTTTGCGCCGATGCGAGCCAGGACATCTGCCGCCTGATTATATTCCCGGGCTATATGGTGAAATTCAAGCCCCTCGAACTGGGCTAACATTTTAAGGACGGCGTTGCGGTAAGCTGCCATTTTTGGATCCTTGTCATCGAAGTCTCCATTTATTTGGGATATTGCGAGGTTCGAGTCCCCGCGCACCTTTAGGCGTTGAATGCCCATGGATACTGCCATCCGGAGACCATGTAAAAGGGCCTCATATTCGGCTGCATTGTTGGAGTCCATGTACATAATCTGTAGTATGTATTGAACTGTGTCTCCTGTGGGGGACGTCAAAACGACGCCAGCCCCCAGTCCGGCCAACATCTTGGAGCCGTCGAAATGCATGATCCAATTTGAATATGTGTCGTACTCTTTAGGGAGTTCGACCTCCGTCCATTCTGCGACGAAGTTGGCCAAGACTTGCGACTTGATGGCTCATCGTGGCTTATAACTTATGTCGAACGGGAGGAGCTCAATGGCCCATTTTGCAATCCGTCCCGTTGCGTCACGGTTGTTTATAATATCGTTAAGTGGTACTTCCGAGGCTACTGTTATTGAACACTCTTGAAAGTAGTGTCGTAGCTTCCGGGATGCCATGAATACCGCGTACGCAATCTTTTGATAATGCAGGTACCATGATTTGCAGGGAGTGAGGACAGTGGACACATAATAGACCGGCTTTTGAAGGGGGAATTTGTGTCCGTCCGCTTCTCGTTCGACGACGAGCACTGCGCTTACAACCTGATGTGTTGCTGCAATGTATAATAGCATTGGTTCGCCAATGTTTGGCGCGGCTAGGACTGGGTTTGTTGCCAGTATGGCTTTTATTTCGTCGAGTCCGGCCGTGGCTGCATCCATCCATTTGAAGTGTTCGGTGCACCGAAGGAGGCGGTAAAGGGGTAGGGCCTTTTCTCCCAAGCGGGAGATAAAGCGGCTCAGAGCCGCCACGCATCCGGTTAACATTTGTATTTGTTTGAGGTCCTTTGGGATATCCAGTTGTGACAGAGCTCGGATCTTGGCTGGATTTGCTTCAATTCCTCTACTGGATACAATGAAGCCCAAGAGCTTTCCGGCTGGAACGCCGAAAACGCATTTTTCCGGGTTGAGCTTGATGTCGTATGTTCGGAGGTTATCAAATGTGAGCCTCAGGTCGTCTACTAGAGATTCAACATGTCTTGTTTTGACGACCACATCATCTACGTATGCCTCCACTATTTTGCCAATCTGTCTTGCCAGACATGTCTGAATCATGCGCTGATATGTTGCGCCAGTGTTTTTGAGCCCGAAGGGCATCGTGTTGAAGCAGAATAGCCCGTATGGTGTGATAAATGCCGTTGCGGCTTGGTCTGGTTCTGCCATCTTGATTTGATGGTAGCCAGAATATGCGTCGAGGAAACACAATGAATCGTGTCCTGCGGTAGCATCGATAATTTGATCGATGCGGGGGAGGGGGAAGGGATCCTTTGGGCAAGGCTTGTTAAGGTCTTTAAAATCAACACACAGGCGCCAGGATTTGTCCTTCTTTGGTACCATCACCAGGTTTGCTAGCCAGTCCGGATGTTTTACATCTCTAATGAATCCGGCCTCCAATAGATTTGCTAGCTCTTCTCCCATGGCCTGTCTCTTAGGTTCAGAAAATTGCCGAAGAGCCTATTTGACAGGTTTGAATCCTGTTTGGATATTTAAGCTCTGCTCGGCCAGCCTGCGTGGGATTCCTGCCATGTCTGAAGGGTGCCAGGCGAAAATGTCCCAGTTCTCTCGTAGGAACTCTCGTAATGCAGCGTCGACATCAGGGCTTAACTGTGCCCCGATGGAAGCTGTTTTATTAGGGTCCGTTGGATGGACTTGGAATTTGACTATTTCGTCCGCCGGTTTAAAGGAGGTGGACTTGGATCTTTTGTCGAGTACCACATCGTCCCTATTCACCGTAGAGCGCAGCACAGTCAGCTCCTCAGCCGCTAGGGCTTCGGATAGTGCCTCGAGGGCCAGCGCGGCTGTCTTGTTTTCGGTGCGGAGTGCTATGTCTGGATCACTAGCGAGAGCGATGATCCCGTTAGGCCCGGGCATCTTGAGCTTCATGTACCCGTAATGGGGTATTGCTTGGAAGATTGTAAACGCTTCCCACCCTAGCAGAGCGTGATAACCGCTACTGAACGGAGCCACCTGGAACGTGACCTCTTCGGACCTGTAATTGTCCGGCATGCCGAACACCACATCTAGTGTGATTTTTCATGTACAGTGCGCTTCCCGACTGGGGATTATTCCTCTAAAGGTTGTGCTGCTTCGCTCAATGCGGTTCCAGTCTATTTCCATTTTTTGAAGGGTCTCCTCATAAATGAGGTTCAATCCGCTGCCGCCGTCCATGAGTACCTTGGTAAGGCGAAAGCCGTCCAGTATTGGACTGAGGACCAATGTGGCTGGTGCTCGGGCTGTTCGGAATTTAGGTTCATCACTGGCGTTAAAGGTAATAGCCGTGTCACTCCATGGGTTAATTGTTGCTACTTGGTAGACTTCGGCAAGGCTGCGAAGTGTCCTTTTTCGCATATTATTTGATGCGAAAGTCTCGAAGACTGTTAATACCATATTGGTGTCTCTGGGGTGGCTTTCTGTGGCCTTCGGAATTAGGAGATTTTCGCCAATTTTGGCCACCTGCCGGAGTATCCAACATGCTCTGAGGCTGTGAGTTGGAGTGGCGTCCTCTGTACTGTGAATTTTACAGGGTCCATTAAGCCATCCTTCCAGTACGGTTCCATGCCCTGTAGAGGGTTTTTGCTTTTTAGTGTTTGACCTGGGTGACTGGTGATGATGCACCCTTTTATTTCGGACTGGGTTTGTATTCAGGGCCGGGTTGTCCCAAAATTTTATTTCGGTTTTCCAGGCACTTTCCATCGCACAGTACTTTAGTGTAATGGACGCCAAGTCAGCGAAGCGTGTAATATCACGGCGACTTATGGCGTTGAGTATTCCCTTGTCCGTGCAATTATTGCAGAAGATTGAGATTGCGTCTTCCTCGCGGCAGTCCCTTAGCCTGTTCTTAACCAGGAGGAATCTGGCCCAGTAATGATGTACTGTTTCATCGGGTTCTTGCCTGATTTTGGATAGATCGCTTATGTTGGGGTGGGTGGGTGGAATTAAATCCGAAGCCTCACCCCATCTAAGGCTCAGAGGCTGAGGAATTTCTGAACTCGAAAATTTGGACTCCTGGATGTTGTCTAATGAATCCAGCCAGTCGCCTGACTCTAAGTTCAGGTCTTGAATGATATCCTCCCCTCCACGGGTATTCGGCTTGGAGGGATCGGGAATCCGGACGTAGCGAGTCCTTAAGATAGATGAAGGGTCGCCGCACTGTCCCTCTGCCACGACAACGTGATGGGTGACTTGGGGAGAGTTAATCTCTCTCAGATCGGTTTTACGCCCAATCCGGTCATAATCCGTAGCGACTCCCAGGGCGGCGAAGCGATCCAAGAGCTCGTTTATGGAGGAAAGCTCCATTGGATCTAACTGCTCGGCAAGTTCTGAGCTGACATGAAGATTGTTTTCGATGGCTAGAGAGGTCATCATCGGTGCAGAAGCCGAACAGGCGGTCATAAGAAAACCACATAGCCGGAGGGTTTGGCCGACAGCCAAAGCTCCCTTAGCAATGGTGGCGTCTTTAAAGACGGGGCGAGGCATCCTTCCTGATGGCGACGACACAGAGGAACTCTCAATGAAAGCACCAATGTCGGTGTCAAAACCGGCGGATCTCGGGTAGGGGGGTCTCGAACTGTGCGTCTAGGCCAGATGGTAATAGGAGACAAGGGACACGAAGTTTTACCCAGGTTCAGGCCCTCCGATGGAGGTAAAACCCTACGTCCTGCTTGATTAATATTGATGATATGGGTAGTAAAAGAGTAGATCTACCACGAGATCGAAGAGGCTAAACCCTAAAAGCTAGCCTATGGTATGATTGTTGACGTGTACATTGTCCTACGGACTAAAACCCTCCAGTTTATATAGACATCGGAGAGGGTTAGGGTTACACAAAGTCGGTTACAATGGTAGGAGATCTTCATATCCGTATCGCCAAGCTTGCCTTCCACGCCAAGGAAAGTCCCTTCCGGACATGGGACGGAGTCTTCAATCTTGTATCTTCATAGTCCAGGAGTCCGGCTGAAGGTATAGTCCGGCTATTCCGAACACCCCCTAATCCAGGACTCCCTCATGCACCAAACATCACAACGTAACTGGGTGGCTATAAAGGTGCACTACAGGTATCTCCGAAAGTGTCTGTTGGGTTGGCACAAATCGAGACTGGGATTTGTCACTCCGTATGACGGAGAGGTATCTCTGGGCCCACTCGGTAATGCATCATCATAATGAGCTCATTGTGACTAAGTAGTTGGTCACGGAGTCATGCATTACGGAACGAGTAAAGTGACTTGCTGGTAACAAGATTGAACGAGGTATTGGGATACCGACGATCGAATCTCGGGCAAGTAACGTACCGATTGACAAAGGGAATTGTATATGGGATTGCTTGAATCCTCGACATCATGGTTCATCCAATGAGATCATCGTGGAACATGTGGGAGCCAACATGGGTATCCAGGTCCCACTGTTGGTTATTGGCCGGAGAGTTGTCTCGGTCATGTCTGCATGATTCCCGAACCCGTAGGGTCTACACACTTAAGGTCCGATGACGCTAGGGTTATAGGGAAAGTTTGTACGTGGTTACCGAATGTTGTTAGGAGTCCCGGATGAGATCCCGGGAGTCACGAGGAGTTCCGGAATGGTCCGGAGGTAAAGAATAATATATAGGAAGTGAGGTTTTGACCACCGGAAGTGTTTCGGGCGTCACAGGTAATGTACCGGGACCACAGGAGGGTTCCAGGGGAGGGGCCACCAGCCCCGGAGGCTTGCATGGGCCAAGAGTGGGAAGGGACCATCCCTGAGTGGGCTGGTGCGCCTCCCACCAGGGCCCAAGGCGCAACTAGTAGGAGAAGGGGGAAACCCTAGGTGCAGATGGGCCTAAGGCCCACCCTAGGGCGCGCCCCCCCTCTCCCCCTCTTGGCCGCCCCCGTCCATCCCATCTAGGGCTGCCGCCCCCCTAGGGGTGGGAACCCTAGAGGGGGCGCACCCTCCTCCCCTCCTCCTATAAATAGTGGGGGTTTTGGGGCTGCCTAATACACAAGTCTCTCTCCCTCTTGGCGCAGCCCTACCCCTCTCCCTCCCCGTCTCTTGCAGTGCTTGGTGAAGCCCTGCTGGCGTGCCATGCTCCGCCACCATCACCACGCCGTCGTGCTGCTGCTGGACGGTTTCTTCCCCAACCTCTCCCTCTCTCCTTACTGGATCAAGGCGCGGGAGACGTCACCAGGCTGTACGTGTGTTGAACACGGAGGCGCCGTTGTTCGGCGCTTAGATCGGAATCGACCGCGATCTGAATCGCCGCGAGTATGACTCCATCAACCGCGTTCTTGTAACACTTCCGCTTAGCGATCTTCAAGGGTATGAAGATGCACTCCCTCTCTGTCGTTGCTAGCATCTCCTAGATTGATCTTGGTGACACGTAGGAACATTTTGAATTATTGCTATGTTCCCCAACAGTGGCATCATGAGATAGGTCTATGCGTAGATTCCATGCATGAGTAGAACACAAAGCAGTTGTGGGCGATGATTTGTTCAATTTGCTTACCGTTACTAGTCTTATCTTGATCCGGCGGCATTGTGGGATGAAGCGGCCCGGACTAACCTTACACGTACACTTACGTGAGACTGGTTCCACCGACTGACATGCACTTTACTTTATTTATGACCTGCGTGTCAATGAAAATGCCATGTAATTACTTTACTTTATTGCTAACCGTTAGCCATAGTAGTAGAAGTAATAGTTGGCGAGGCAACTTCATGAAGACACGATGATGGAGATCATGATGATGGAGATCATGGTGTCATGCCGGTGATGAAGGTGATCATGCCGCGCCTTGAAGATGGAGATCAAAAGGCGCAAGATGATATTGGCCATATCATGTCACTTTATGATTTTCATGTGATGTTTGTCATGTTTACATCTTATTTGCTTAGAACGACGGTAGCATAAATAAGATGATCCCTCGCTAAAATTTCAAGAAAGTGTTCCCCCTAACTATGCACCGTTGCAAAGGTTCGTTGTATCGAAGCACCACGTGATGATCGGGTGTGATAGGTTCTAACATTCGCATACAATGGGTGTAAGCCAGATTTACACATGCAATACACTTAGGTTAACTTGACGAGCCTAGCATGTACAGACATAGCCTCGGAACACGGAAGACCGAAAGGTCGAACATGAGTCGTATAGTGGATACGATCAACATGAAGATGTTCACCGATGATGACTAGTCCGTCTCACGTTATGATCGGACATGGCCTAGTTGACTCGGATCATGTATCACTTAGATGAGTAGAGGGATGTCTATCTAAGTGGGAGTTCATTGAATAATTTGATTAGATGAACTTAATTATCATGAACATAGTCAAAATGTATTTGCAAATTATGTCGTAGCTCACGCTTTGGTTCTACTGTTTTAGATATGTTCCTAGAGAAAATTTAGTTGAGAGTTGACAGTAGCAATTATGCAGACTGGGCCCGTGAACTGAGGATTGTCCTCATTGCTGCACTGAAAGGTTATGTCCTTAATGCATCGCTCAGTGTGTTGAACCTCGAGCATCGTCTGTAGATGTTGGGAAACATCTGACATACACGTTTTGATGACTACGTGATAGTTCAGTGCGTAATACTAACAGTTTAGAATTGTGGCACCAAAGACGTTTTTGAAACGTCGCAGAACATATGAGATGTTCCAAAGACTGAAATTGGGATTTCAGACTAGTGCCCTTGTCAAGAGGTATGAGACCTCTGACAAGTTTCTTAAGCCTGCAAACTAAGGGAGAAAAGCTCAATCGTTGAGAATGTGCTCAGATTGTCTAAGTACTACAATCACTTGAATCGAGTGGGAGTTAATCTTCATGATGAGATAGTGATGGTTCTCCATAGTCACTGCCACCAAGCTATTAGAGCTTCGTGATGAACTATAACATATTAGGGATATACATGATGATCGTTGAGCAACTCGCGATGTTTGACACCGCGAAAGTAGAAATCAAGTAGGAGCATCAATTGTTGATGGTTAAACCACTAGTTTCAAGAAGGGCAAGGGAAAGAAGGGATACTTCATGAAACGACAAATTAGTTCCTCCTCTAGTGAAGAAACCTAAGGTTGAACCCAAACCCGAGACTAAGTGCTTCTTTAATGAGGGGAGCGGTCACTGAAGCAGAACTACCCTAGATACTTGATAGATGAGAAGGCTGGCAAGGTCGACAGAAGTATTTTGAATGTACGTGATATTATTGTGTACTTTACTAGTACTCCTAGTAGCACCAGGGTAATAAATACCGGTTCGGTTGCTAAGTGTTAGTAACTCGAAATAAAAGGCTGCGGAGACTAGCTAAAGATGAGATGGTGATATGTGTTGGAAGTGTTTCCATGGTTGATGTGATCAAACATCGCACGCTCCCTCTACCATCGGGATTGGTGTTAAACCTAAATAATTGTTATTTGGTGTTTGCGTTGAGCATAGACATGATTGGATTATGTTTATCGCAATACGGTTATTCATTTAAGGAGAATAATGGTTACTTTGTTTATTTGAATAATACCTTCAATGGTCTTGCACCTAAAGTGAATGGTTTATTGAATCTCGATTGTAGTGATACACATGTTCATGCCAAAAGATATAAGATAGTAATGATAGTACCACATACTTGTGGCACTGCCATTTGAGTCATGTTGGTATAGAACGCATGAAGAAGCTCCATGTTGACTCACTCGTTTTTGAAAAGATTGAGACATGCGAACCATGTCTATTGGTAGATATGCATGAAGAAACTCCATACAGATGGATCATTTGGACTCACTTGATTTTGAATCACTTGAGACATGCAAATCATACCACATGGGTAAGATGACTGAAAGGCCTCGTTTTCAGTAAGATGGAACAAGAAAGCAACTTGTTGGAAGTAATACATTTTGATGTGTGCAGTCCAATGAGTGTTGAGGCATGCAGTGGATATCGTTATGTTCTTACTTCACAGATGATTTGAGTAGAGGTTGAGTATATTTACTTGATGAAACACAAGTCTGAATTATCGAAAGGTTTAAGTAATTTCAGAGTGAAGTCGAAGATCGTCGTGACAAGATGATAAAATGTCTATGATATGATCATAGAGATGAATATCTGAGTTACGAGTTTGGCACACAATTAAGACATTGTGGAAATTGTTTCACAACTAATACCGCCTGGACCACCATAGTGTGATGGTGTGTCCGAACATCATAACTGCACCCTATTGGATATGGTGCATACCATGATGTCTCTTATCGAATTACCACTATTGTTTATGGGTTAGGCATTAGAGACAACTGCATTCACTTTAAATAGGGCACCACACAGTTCTGTTGAGACGACACCGTATGAACTATGGTTTAGAGAAACCTAAGTTGTCGTTTCTTAAAAGTTTCGGGCTGCGATGCTTATGTGAAAAAGTTTCAGGCTAATAAGCTCGAACCCAAAGTGGATAAATGCATCTTCATAGAATACCCAAAAATAGTTGGGTATACCTCCTATTTCAGATTCGTAAGCGGAAGTGATTGTTTCTAGAAACGGGACCTTTCTGGAGGAAAAGTTTCTCTCGAAATAATTGAGTGGGTGGATGATGGAGACTTGATGAGGTTACTGAACTGTCACTTCAACTAGTGTGTAGCAGGGCACAGGAAGTTGTTCCTGTGGCACCTGCACCAATTGAAGTGGAAGCTTATGATAGTGATCATGAAACTTTTGATAAAGTCACTACCAAACCTCGTAGGTCGACAAGGATGCGTACTACTTCAGAGTGGTATGTAATCATGTCCTGGAAGTCATGTTGCTAGAAAACAATGAACCTGCGAGCTATGGAGAAGCGATGGTGGGCCTGGATTCGGACGAATGGCTCGAGGCCATAAAATCCGAGAGAGGATCCATGTATAAAAACAAAGTATAGACTTTGGAAGAACTACTTGATGGTTGTAAGGCTGTTGGGTGCAGATGGATTTTAAAAGGAAGACAAACAATGATGGTAAGTGTCAGCATTAAGAAAGCTCGACTTGTCGTTAAGATGTTTTCCGACAAGTTCAAGGAGTTGACTATGATGAGACTTTCTCACTCGTAGAGATGCTAAGAGTCTGTTGGAATTATGTTAGCAGTTACTGCATTATTTATGAAATCGTGCAGATAGGATGTCAAAACATTGTTTCCTCGATTATTTTCTTGAGGAAAGGTTGTATGTGATACAACCAGAAGATTTTGTCAGTCCAGAAAGATGCTAACAAGTATGCAAAGCTCTAGCAATCCTTCTAAGGACCGGAGTAAGCATCTCGGAGTTGGAATGTACGCTTTGATGAGATGATCAAAGATTTTGGGTTTATACAAAGTTTATGAGGAACTTGTATTTCCAAAGAAGTGAGTGGGAGCACTATAGAATTTTTTGATGAGTATATGTTGTTAACATATTGTTGATCAGAAATGACGTAGAATTTCTGGAAAGCATACAGGGTTATTTGAAAAGTGTTTTTCAATGGAAAACCTGGATTAAGCTACTTGAACATTGAGCATCAAGATCTATAAGGATAGATCAAAAATGTTTAATAGTCCTTTCAAATGAATACATACCGTGACAAGATTTTGAAGGAGTTCAAAATAGATCAGCAAAGAAGGAGTTCTTGGCTGTGTTACAGGGTGTGAGTATTGAGTAAGACTCAAGACCTGACCACGACAGAAGAGAGATAAAGGACGAAGGTCGTCCCCTATGCTTTAGACGTAGGCTCTACAGTATGCTATGTTTTGTACTGCACCTAAAGTGTGCCTTGCCATGAGTCAGTCAAGGGGTACAAGAGTGATCCAGGAATGGATCACATGAAAACAGTTGAACTTATCCTTAGTAACTAGTGGACTAAGGAATTTTCTCGATTATGGAGGTAGTAAAAGAGTTCATCGTAAAGGGTTACGTCGATGCAAACTTTGACACTAATCCGGATGACTCTGAGTAGTAAACCGGATTCGTATAGTAGAACAGTTATTTGGAATAGCTCCAAGTAGCGCATGGTAGCTGCATCTACAAGATGACATAGAGATTTGTAAAGCACACATGGATCTAAAAGGTTCAGACCCATTGACTAATAAACCTCTTTCGCAAGCGAGATATGAACAAACCCCATGGGTGTTGGATTCATTACAATCACATAGTGATGTGAACTAGATTATTGACTCTAGTGCAAGTGGGAGATTGTTGGAAATATGCCCTAGAGGCAATAATAAAATGGTTATTATTGTATTTCCTTGTTCATGATAATTGTCTATTGTTCATGCGATAATTGTATTAACCAGAAACAGTAATACATGTGTGAATACATAGACCACAACATGTCCCTAGTAAGCCTCTAGTTGACTAGCTCGTTGATCAATACATGGTCATGGTTTCCTGACCATGGACATTGGGTGTCATTGATAACGGGATCACATCATTAGGAGAATGATGTGATGGACAAGACCAAATCTTAAGTGTAGCACAAGATCGTGTAGTTCGTTTGCTAAAGCTTTTCTAATGTCAAGTATCATTTCCTTAGACCATGAGATTGTGCAACTCCAGGATACCATAGGAATGCTTTGGGTGCACCAAACGTCATAACTGGGTGGCTATAAAGGTGCACTACATGTATCTCCGTAAGTGTCTGTCAGGTTGGCACGAACCGAGACTGGGATTTGTCACTCTGAATGCCGAAGAGGTATCTCTGGGCCCACTCGGTAATGCATCATCATAATGAGCTCATTGTGACTAAGTAGTTGGTCACGGGATCATGCATTACGGAACGAGTAAAGTGACTTGCTGGTAACGAGATTGAACGAGGTATTGGGATACCGACGATTGAATCTCGGGCAAGTAACATACCGATTGACAAAGGGAATTGTATATGGGATTGCTTGAATCCTCGACATCATGGGTCATCTGATGAGATCATCGTGGAACATGTGGGAGCTAACATGGGTATCCAGATCCCACTGTTGGTTATTGGCCGGAGAGTTGTCTCGGTCATGTCTGCATGATTCCCGAACCCGTAGGGTCTACACACTTAAGGTCCGATGACGCTAGGGTTATAGGGAAAGTTTGTACGTGGTTACCAAATGTTGTTCGGAGTCCCGGATGAGATCCCGGACATCACGAGGAGTTCCAGAATGGTCTGGAGGTAAAGTATAATATATAGGAAGTGAGGTTTTGACCACCGGAAGTGTTTCGGGCGTCACCGGTAATGTACCAGGACCACAGGAGGGTTCCGGGGTCCACCGGGAGGGGCCACCAGCCCCGGAGGCTTGCATGGGCCAAGAGTGGGAAGGAACCAGCCCTTGAGTGGGGATGTGCACCTCCCACCAGGGCCCAAGGCGCAGCTAGGAGGAGAAGGGGGAAACCCTAGGCACAGATGGGCCTAAGGCCCACCCTAGGGCGCGCCCCCCTCTCCCCCTCTTGGCCACCCCCTCCATCCCATCTAGGGCTTCCGCCCCCCTAGGGGTGGGAACCCTAGAGGGGGCGCACCCTCCTCCCCTCCTCCTATAAATAGTGGGGGTTTTGGGGCTGCCCAACACACAAGTCTCTCTCCCTCTTAGCGCAGCCCTACCCCTCTCCCTCCTCGTCTCTTGCAGTGCTTGGGGAAGCCCTGCTGGCGTGCCATGCTCCTCCACCATCACCACGCCATCATGCTGCTGCTGGACGAAGTGTTCCCCAACCTCTCCCTCTCTCCTTGCTGGATCAAGGCGCGGGAGACGTCAACGGGCTGTACGTGTGTTGAACGTGGAGGCGCCATTGTTCGGCGCTTAGATCGGAATCGACCGCGATCTGAATCGCCACGAGTACGACTCCATCAACCGCGTTCTTGTAACGCTTGCACTTAGAGATCTTCAAGGGTATGAAGATGCACTCCCTCTCTCTCTCTCGTTGCTAGCATCTCCTAGATTGATCTTGGTGACACGTAGGAATATTTTGAATTATTGCTACGTTCCCCAACACCTCCTCCTCTGCCGTCTTCCTCTTCCTCCTCGGGCTGAGGGATCCATAATCAAAAGTGACCTCCATGTCAACATTCGCCGGAGGAGGAGAAGGAGGTGGTATCTGGGCACGCGCGGACGAAGAAGTGGTGGTTGTCTTCTTCTTCACCGCAGCCTTCGCCGGCTTCTTTGCCACCACGGCCCTCGTATGGCGCCCGGGCTTCTCCAAAGTCAGCTGTTACCGCGCAACCCTGCTGGGCCGGACCGGCTCACCGGAACTGGCCCGCCGCAGGAATCGCCCCCTCCCCGTAGGTGGCGTCAGCTCTGTGGTCTCGGCCTCCTCCGATGACGACCCACCGGTCACATCTTCAACCAAAGGAGCCTCGGTGCTGGCGCTGCTGACTCCCCCAGCGGCCGCTGCCCACCGAGCGAGCTCCTCCTCCTCCACGGCCATCGTGGCCTTGTCCTCCACTCCGCCGGCGTTGCCGGCCTCCCTGGCAAGTTACGCCTCCCTTGCCCTGGTGGCAATGTAGTTCAGCTCTTCCTGGGAGGTGTCTTGGACAAGCAGCCACTCGGCGTCGGCGTTGACATACGCCTCGTGCAGGGTGTCAAAGAACTGCTGCACTTCAGCGTCCTCCCGTTCCTTCTAGCTCGGGACAGGGCCATGCGCGTTGCAGTCCGGCATTATGGCGATGATCTCGGACCGACGCGAGTAGTTTCACAACGGGACCACCCCCGTCGGCACCTTGAATAGAGGCCCCTTGAGGACCTTGCCGGCCTTTGCGGCAGCCCTCGCAACCTTGCCGGTCCGCTCGACCTCGCCGTCGCGGCCCACCTCGAGCTGGAAGATCCGCTGGCAGAAATGGGCGTGCGCCATCACTGTGAAGTTATGGTCGAGGCCGGGGCAGAGCCGCATGAGGTCAGCGGGGTTCGTGAAGAGCCAGGCTGGCCTCCCCTTGTTATGCAGAGGAGCGATCCGGCGATGGATGAAGTCCGCCCCGATCATCTCAAGGGTGAGCCCGGCCTGGGTAAGCCGGAGAATCCTGGTGGTGGCGACCGTGAGCTTTCCGTTGTTGGCGTCAACGTCGCTCTAATCGCTTCCGCGAACTGGCGGCGCCCGGCGAACTCTGCAGAACGCCGACGAGTCCTTCTCTTCGATCCAGCACCATCGGCCCCGCCATTCTTTCCACCTCTCCTTCGTGGCGCCGTCTGGGTACGCTCCCCTGGATTTTGGGATCCAGGCGACGCACCCCGAGATGGAACCTCCCGTTTGGATCCGAGGGAAGAAGTAATGGTGGAAGAGCGCCGTGTTGGGGTGCACCCCGGCAAAGCCTTCGCAGAGGTGCGCGAAAAGGGCCATGCACGCCACTGTGTTCGGGGTAAAATCCAGGAGGTGGAAGCTGAAGGTGTGCATGATGTCGCTGAAGAAATCGGAGAAGGGAGGACAGAGCCCGCAAGAAAAATAATCAACAAAGAAGGGGTACCGAATTGGGGCAGCCTCGGCGCAGTCGGCGGGGATGACGCGCGTGGCCGGATGCCCCGAATTCTCTCCCCCCATCTACACTCCCCACAGGGGCCTGAAGGAGTCCCGAAGCTCAAACACATCGACCGTCGAGGGGAAGAAAGTGGACTGCATCCGCTGCACCGCCAGCGCACTCTCCGGCGGCTCCGTGGCTCCGGCGTCCTTGGCCACTCCCTTGCCCTTGGTGGATTTTGGCACCATGGCAACTGGGGGAGGAGGGCAGGACAAAGGGCGGTGGAAGCGCAACGACGGCAAGCAAGGACGAAGCTTAAGGAAGAAGATGAAGGCAGACGGAGGTTTCCGAGATTGGGGTTGCGTGAAGGGTAAAAGGAACAGTGCGCCCACGGTTATCCCTTTTTATGAGGAAGCCACAGGGCGCGCTGCCCATTTACTGCGACGTGACGCATGCGTGTGGAAACCGCCCTACGCAAGCCTCCCACGCCACGCACGCCCCTCCACGCCGCGCCGTGTGCGCGGGTCGTGGGAGGCGGAACGCGCGAACAAACTTACCACGGTAAAAACCGCCCCACCTGCCCGCGCACCATTTTGGGCCTCGCCCAACAACGCGTCGCGCTTATGTGTGGCCCAGGCCCCAGGGCTCCTGTCGGTGTACAAAAATAGGGGCGCATCTTTGTACCCCTTTCCTGTGCACGGGCAGTCAGAGCCGCACCCACCGCCACACCAAGCAGAACAAGGGAGGTGAGCCAAGGTAAGATCGAAGCCCAAGGCAATCAAAGCAATGCCAAGGCCAAGACCACAAAGAGCAGAGGGACGAAGCAAGTTCCCCCGGCAAGACCCTTGCCGGGTGGCCTCAGCGGCCCCGGCAAGACTCTTGCCGGGACAGCTCGCCCCGCACCAACAGAGCGAGCCACCCTTGAGCCCACGCCCCCCCCAGCGCCATCATCAGCATGGGGCCAGGGCTTGGGAAGGGACCCCCCTGGTGACATATAGATCTTTGTGAAGACATATTCAAGATCAGATCAGAAGACGACGATCCTCGACAAGATCCTTGCCAAGGAAGGCCACCAGACCCCCGGCAAGATCCTTGCTAGGGATGACAACATGCCACGGCGAGACCCTTGCCGGGCCACCCGGCAAGGCCCTCACCAAAGACGTCGGCAAGGCCACTGCCAAGCCCACGTCAATCAAGCTTCCACCGCCATTCACATGCAGCTGCCAGCCCAACCAGCTGGGCGGGCACCTGCATGGCAACATGCAGCTCCCAGGCCAACTCATCAAGCGCCTGCGTGGTGGCATGTAGATCTTCATGAAGGCTCCACCACCGCGCCAACTCAGTTGCATGCCTACCTACATGGCACCACACACATCCCCGCTCGAGGCGCGTGTCAAAGCGAGGAGGAGCGGCGATGGACGGGACGGGCCTCGCCCCCGTCCCCAATAAAGTAAGAGGACACCTAAGCGATGCATTAAATGCACCTTGTCCTGTAATACGAGGGATAACCTCGTGCCACTGTAGACCTTTCCACCTCTTGTGGCCAATGTGGAACCCCCTTTTTCCTATAAAAGGAGGCCCAAGGCGACAAGGAGAGGGATTCGGCTCTTTGGAACCACACGCTGACCACAGCTAGTTCGAGAGCCCAAGAACTCTCAGAAATACACCCACCAAAGCAAGACTAGGGTCTTACGCATCCTCATGGCCCAAACTTGGGTAAACGATCCTTGTGATGTCTACTAGCCCTGCTCTCCTCGCAACCCTGCACCCCAGCAACTGTAGTAGGGATTCTTGTGATCCCATAGGTGTTGTTCCACACCGACACAAATCAACGAAGCTATTTAGATGGGTAGCGGTATCTTCACTAGGAACGCCGGAAAACGGATCTTTCATGACAAGATTCAGCAAAGCAGCATTAATTTCACAAGATTCAGCATCGGTAAGAGGAGCAATCGGAGTGCTAATAAAAGCATTGTTGTTGGTATTGGTAAAGTCACACAATTTGGTATTATCTTGAGCCATCGCGACAAGCAAGCAATCCGACACACAAGCAAACAAGAAATGGGCAAAAGAGGCAAATAGAGAAAGAGAGGGAGGATAGAGAGAGAGAGGGCGAATAAAACGGCAAGGGTGAAGTGGGGGAGAGGAAAAAGAGAGGAAAATGGCAAATAATGTAATGCGGGAGATAAGGGTTTTGTGATGGGTACTTGGTATGTTGACTTTTGCGTAGACCTCCCCGGCAACGGTGCCAGAAATCCTTCTTGCTACCTCTTGAGCACTTGCGTTGGTTTTCCCTTGAAGAGGAAAGGGTGATGCAGCAAAGTAGCGTAAGTATTTCCCTTAGTTTTTGAGAACCAAGGTATCAATCCAGTAGGAGGCCACGCACGAGTCCCTCGCACCTACACAAACAAATAAATCCTCGCAACCAACGCGATAAGGGGTTGTCAATCCCTACACGGTCACTTACGAGAGTGAGATCTGATAGATATGATAAGATAATATTTTTGGTACTTTTAGGATAAAGATGCAAAGTAAAATAAAAGGCAAAGGAAATAAATAAGTATTGGAAGATTAATATGATAGAAGATAGACCCAGGGGCCATAGGTTTCACTAGTGGCTTCTCTCGAGAGCATAAGTATTCACGGTGGGTAGACAAATTACTGTTGAGAAATTGACAGAATTGAGCATAGTTATGGGAATATCTAGGTATGATCATGTATATAGGCATCACGTACGAGACAAGTAGACCGACTCCTGCCTGCATGTACTACTATTACTCCACACATCGACCGCTATCCAGCATGCATCTAGAGTATTAAGTTCAAGAGAATAGAGTAACACTTTAAGCAAGATGACATGATGTAGAGGGATAAACTCATGCAATATGATGAAAACCCCATCTTGGTATCCTCGATGGCAACAATACAATACGTGCCTTGCTGCCCCTACTGTCACTAGGAACGGACACCGTAAGATTGAACCCAAAGCTAAGCACTTCTCCCATTGCAAGAAAGATCAATCTAGTAGGCCAAACCAAATTGATAATTCGAAGAGACTTGCAAAGATAACGAATCATACATAAAAGAATTCAGAGAAGATTCAAATATTTTTCATAGATAAACTTGATCATAAACCCACAATTCATCGGTCTCAACAAACACACAGCAAAAGAAAGATTACATTGAATAGATCTCCACAAGAGAGGGGGAGAACTTTGTATTGAGATCCAAAAAGAGAGAAGAAGACATCTAGCTAATAACTAAGGACCCGTAGGTCTGAGGTAAACTACTCACACTTCATAGGAGGGGCTATGGTGTTGATGTAGAAGCCCTCCGTGATCGATGCCCCCTCTAGCGGAGCTCCGGAACATGCCCCAAGATGGGATCTCATGGATACAGAAAGATACTATGGTGGAATTAGGGTTTTGGGTCCGTATCTGGTAGTTTGGGGGTACATAGATATATATAGGAGGAAGGAGTACGTCGGTTGAGCAACAAGGGGCCCACGAGGGTGG
>NC_041386.1:546840771-546870087 GCF_002162155.2 Triticum dicoccoides | reverse complement strand
AGTCCTCTGGATCATGTTCGTTCTGAAAATCACGTCCCCAAAGGTTTCTTTCTGTTTGGACTCCGTTTGATATTCTTTTTCTGTGAAACCCTAAAATAGGCAAAAAAACAGCAATTCTGGGCTGGGCCTCCGGTTAGTAGGTTAGTCCCATAAATAATATAAAAGTGTGTAATAAAGCCCAATAATGTCCAAAACAGAATATAATATAGCATGGAACAATCAAAAATTATAGATATGTTGGAGACGTATCACTACCTTAGCCGAACGAGCGGAACGTAAGGTGGTAAGCACAGGAGCCGGGCAACCCAACTATAGACCAAAGACATGATTCGGAGCCGATGTGTATAATGAAATATCCGGGACGCCGAAGAGTTCCCTATAGGTGTTCGGACTTGAAATGTGCAGGGCCGAATCCAACCCTCAGTGTTAAGGCCGGACTAAGGCACGTGTGGCAGTCTGAGGTAGGGAGGGAACACTAATGATAACATAAAATAAAATGATTTCCAAACAAAGTAGTGATCAACGGTTTCCTTTATACCCTGATTAATATGTCAAGCTGTGTTGTTACAGATAATGCCAAAAACCTCGAGGCCATTTTACATGCCAAAAGTTTATTCAAGGGAAAGGTTTATAAGGAGCCTAAACGAAATGGTTTAAGAATCCCAATGATGCCCTGCTGCACGTCTGCGCCGTTTCTCCTTGGTGAGATGTCCTTGAAGGGGAGGAGTCTGATGGTCGTCTGCTAAAAAGAGGAACCTAGAAGAAGGTCCTTGCACGACCGTAGATTAGGTAGGTTCTTGACCTGAACCTACAGTAGAAGAATATTTGAGGTCCGAATAGGGTCAAATCGTACTATTGGCCTAGTCTGAAGTGTGCCTCTGTCGTTGCCCAAGGTATTTTAAGGGCGTAATTGTGTACGCAAGGTACATACACCGCAGCCTTATGGGGTAACCGTCGGAGGCTAAACTGCTATTCGAGCTCAGGTTCCACCGAGCTACCGCATTGTAACGTGGTTCGGACACGTTTAGCAGTGTCGTGGGTCTTGACGACCGATGAGTTGTTCGGCTTGATGAGGCCGCTCTGTACTTCGGCTACTAGGGTCGCGGTATGCTCCTCAGTACGGAAGGAGCGCTTCATATTTCCATTTACTGTGATGATGCCACGAGGTTTAGGCATTTTTAGCTTCAGATAAGCGTAGTGCGGGACTATGTTGAAGCGGGCAAAAGTTATTCGTCCGAGCAGTGCGTGATAACCACTGTGATAAGGAGAGCCGGATACTATTTCTAGTGTTAAGGAACCCGTGCAGCGGGCCTCCATGTTTGGTATCACTCCTTTAAAGGTAGTGTTGCTAGGCTTGATTCTTGATGGGTCGATACCCATCTTACAGACAGTATCCTTGTAAATCAAGTTGAGGCGGCTGCCGCCATCCATAAGGACTTTAGTGATATGGTACCCGTCGATGATAGGATCGAGTACCAGGGTCGCCGAGCCTCCGTAATGGATACTGGTTGGGTGGTCCCGGCGATCAAAGGTGATTGGACAAGCTGACCATGGATTAAATTTTGGGGCGACAGGCTCTACAGTGTAGACGTCCCGTAATGAGCATTTGCGCTCCCTCTTGGGGATGTGGGTGACATAGATCATGTTCACCGTTTTCACCTTGGGGGGAATTGTTTCTGTCCCCCAGTGTTCGGCGGGCGAGGTTCATCATCATCCTCGCTTTGAGGTCATTTCCCCTTATGCTCGGCATTTAACTTACTAGCCTGCTCGAACACCCAGCAATTTATGTCGGTGTGGTTGGCAGGATTGTCAGGGGTGCCATGAATCTGGCAAGGTCTCTCTAGTATTTTCTCCAAGTTGGATGGACCATCCCGATTGCCTTTGAATGGCTTCTTCCGCTGGCCGGGTTTGGAGCCACTGAATCCAGTAATTACTGTCGTGTCCTTTGTTTCTCCGTTATTGTTTCGACGCCTGTTTTCGTTGCGTCGTGGCCTGCCATTGTCATCCCTGGCCTCAGAAGTGCCGAGGTCGATGGTATTGTTTCTTCTATGAGCCAACCAACTATCTTCGCCCACACAGAAGCGGGTCATAAGTGCGGTAAGAGCCGCCATGGTCTTCGGCTTTTCCTGACCGAGGTGTCGAGCGAGCCATTCGTCACAGACGTTGTGCTTAAACGCCGCTAAGGCCTCGGCGTCCGAACAATCCACGATTTGGTTATTTTTACTTAAGAACCGATTCCCAAGTTTTGAGCTGACTCTCCGGGTTGCTGGATTATGTGACTCAAGTCATTAGCATCCGATGGCCGGACATAAGTGCATTGAAAGTTGGCCTGAAAGGCATCCTCTAGGTCTTCCCAACTTCCAATGGAGTTCTCTGGGAGTCTATTTAACCAGTGCCGTGCTGGTCCTTTCATCTTTAGAGGAAGGTATTTAATGGTGTGGAGGTCATCTCCGTGAGCCATGTGAATGTGGAGAAGAAAATCTTAAATCCATACTGCAGGATCCGTCGTTCCATCGTATTGCTTGATGTTCACAGGTTTAAATCCTTCCGGGAGGTGTTGCATTACCTCATCGGTACATCACATGGGGTGTGTGGCACCTCTATATCGGGCAACATCGTGACGAAGTTCGGATGACATCTGTTGTCGGAGTAAGTGACCACGGGTAGCCTAGCCGGCTCCCCCTGGCCTTTCTGAAAAAATTACGAGCCGATCCGGCTCTTGAGAATCCAAGACATGGGGCCGCCTTCCCCTGGCCAGCTGTCTCCCAGGCTGGCTATCGGAAGGCGGCCCGACTTCAGCCCTCATGAAGAAAGCCGCGGGAGGGCCGGCTCCAAGGAGCCGGCTCCCATAAAGCGGTCGAGATCGTACCCTCGAAGTCTGCACCCACATAACGGCGATGTGACGGGGCGTGGCTACAGTAAGGCTGGCCACCCCCGAATCCCAGAGCACGCCTGGCACAGTGCGCCGTACGGGTGGCCATGACCCATCCGGCGCAGCACTGCTGCCACGTTGAGCCTGATGTCATCCACGACGGGCTGCCAGTACGGCCCACGGGCGGTGGGCCCCTTCGGGCAGAGAGACACCCGAAGGCGGCCAGACCTCCCCCAGTCGGCCCAAGATAGAGCCGGCTCCCCACAGCCGGCTTGCCACCTCCCTCGAAGAAGACGCCCCATTAAGGAGACAAGACGCGGAGGGGCTACAGTGATCGCCCGCCGGACGGCAGCACTGTAGCCACGCTTACCTCGGCGAAGCCCTCATCACCAAGATTGAGCAACAGTAACCAGCCACCGACAAGGCCCTGGACAGTGGGGCCTGCCTGTCGACCCAGGAGCCGGCAGCCGGTGGGACCCACCAGTCGGCGGGCCCCAGCAGTCAGCGCGGAAGCCGGCGAGCATAGACACAGACGGCTGGGCCCCACGCCCAGCCGGATTACCATTGTATCCCCGGGGGGTTTGCCTATTTAAACCCCCCGGGACACCCATGCAAAGGGTGGATCCCTGCTAGTTTTAGGCACCACGTAGGGAGGAGAAGAGAGCAAGCAGAGCCCTTCTTCCTCCTCTTGCCAAACAGCTCAAGGAGCATCGTGTAGCTACTTGTTCATCTAGTGATCATGCGGAGACCCCGCAGAGCAGCGGTAGGGGTGTTATCTCCACGGAGAGCCCCAAAGCTGGGTAAGATTCGCCGGTGTGCATGTCTTCGCCTCATCCCGTTTCCAGGCACCGGCGATGTTTTACTGGCTCCCACAATGATAAGCCACCCGTTGGCATATGTCGCACCTACCACCCGACATTTGGCGCCCACCGTGGGGCCAGGTGCACCATCGTCCGGAGACTTGTTCTGGACGGGAACCCTCTTCCTCCCCCGCGAGCGTAGCCAGCCCGGCACGCCCGATGGCGCTTGCCACGACGCTTTGCATGGCGTCACCAACGCCTGCGCAGCGAGCAGCCTCGCTGATCTCCTCGACAAGACCCTCATCTCCGACGAGCTCGCCTCCGACGCGAGCACCGACCACCTCGTCAACCTCCTCGGCCGGCTCCATGTCTCCGGCGAGCCTGCTGTGGACTTGGAGTCGGTTGGCTCCATCGATCCGATGCCTGTCGACTCCGACACGGCCTCATTCGACACCTTCCCCACCAACGTCACGATCTACAACGACCCGCTTCCCCGAGCCGATGGCTGCAACGCTATCACCACCGAGGTGATGGTCATCGACCACGACAGCGCCGCTGACGAGAGCGCCCACGACTTGTCCATCCCCCTCCCGGCCGACGCCAACGCTGAAGCACTGGAGGCTCGCCGCCTCGCCCTCCTCGCGGAGGGCCGGAAGTTGGTTTCCATGAGACGCCTCGCTGAGGCCCACCGACGCGAGGCCGACCGCGCCGCCTTTGGCAGGCCGCCCCCAGGCGGGCCTAGCCGGGCCGGCGTTGTCAGACAGCGTGGCACTGTCGTTGCCGACACGTTAGGAGTCGACCGCCCAGTCTACGCCACTCCACTCGAAAACCTGCGTGCCGCCCAGGTGGCCGTAGATGAGCTAGACGGACTGGGGGCCGAAGAACTCCCCCACATGACCCGACACATCCAGAAGTTGATCGATGCAGCCGCGCAGTGGCATGAAGCCGACGCTCGCGCAGAAAGCCCTCCCCCGCGCCGAGATCACGGCGCGACGTTCCAGACGCCGACTGCGGGTAGAGACCGCGCGCGGTGCGAGAAAGAGCCGGCTGCCAGCCATAGCCAAACCCGGATCTCCATCGAGCGAGACGCAGAAGGCCACCCTCGGGCCGTGGAGTGGCGGGGCAACCCGCCTCCGCCCCGGCCCCGTGGAGAGAGATATCCCACCCCGCCGCTTGTTGCGCATCCGACTCTCAGCGGCCGGCCAGGTCGCCGCAAAGGAGTCGGCGAGAACGACGCCCGCCATCGGATCGACCACCTGGCGCGATCCCTGGCGCTGGAAGAAGAAGACGATGTCGGTCCGCCTTGCTTCGGCCCCCGCATCCGCGACGAGCCCTTCCCCAAAGGGTTCTCGCTCCCAAGAGACACGCCCAAGTACAACGGCTCCGTGAAGCCGGAAGATTGGTTGATCGACTACTCCACGGCGGTTAGCATAGCCAATGGCAACCGGCGCGTTGCCGTGAAGTACGTGCCCCTCATGCTGCAAGGCACGGCGCAGACTTGGCTCAACAGCCTCAAACCACACAACATCAACAGCTGGCTAGATTTCACAGAAGCTTTCGTCCGCAACTTCACCAGCACCTACAAGCGGGCTCCCAAGCCCAGACAGCTCTCCTTGTGCGTACAAGGCCCCGCCGAGTCCACTCACGACTACCTCACGCGTTGGGCCGAGCTCCGCAACTCTTGCGAAGGGGTGCACGAGGTGCAAGCCATAGAATACTTCACTGCCGGGTGCCGAGAAGGCACCCTCCTCAAGCACAAGCTTCTCTGCGACGAACCGACTACCCTCGACGAGCTTCTGGACATAGCGGACAAGTACGCCACCGCCGACTCCTCAATGAAGACCGAGCTCCGGGTAGACACGTCCGGGAAAGTACTCAACCCGGCGCCCAAGACGTCGGCTGGGGATTCCGGCCGGCGCCCACACTTGAACGACCACAAGCGCAAGGGCCCCGCGCCGCCTCCCATCAGCCGGCAGGTGGCCACAGTCGAAGACGTGCCACCCGAAGAGCGGCCCGCGCCCAAGAAACCAAAGGGCGGCAGGCCGGCTTGGCAGCCGGCCTTTTCCTACGAGAAAACTCTCGACGCCCCGTGCAAGTTCCACAGCGGCGCGAAGCCGTCCAACCACACAACCCGGAAGTGCCACTGGCTCACTCAAATCTCTAAAGGCGAAGGGCTCGCACCGCCTCCTCCTGCCGGTCCGCCGCCTCCGGCTCCGCAGCCGCCGGCCGCTCGGCCCGCAGTCAGAGCCGTGCACGACGAGTTCCCCGACGAGCATGCCGCCTATATCATCTTTACAAGTCAGCCCGAAGACCGGCGCAGCAAACGCCGAGAACACCAAGAAGTCAACATGGTTGCTGCCAACCCCGCCGAGCACATGCACTAGTCAGAAAAACCTATCAGCTGGAGCCGGACCGACCACCCAGAGGTGATGCCGTCTCCCGGCTCTTATGCGTTGGTTTTGGATGCCACCCTTGCAACGGACAGACGCGCTGCCCGATTCTCCCGCGTGCTGATAGACGGCGGGAGCAGCATCAACATCCTGTACCGTGACACCATGGAGAAGCTGAATGTCAAGACGAAGCAACTCATGCCTACTCGGACTGTGTTCCACGGCATCGTACCCGGCCTGTCCTGCGCCCCCATTGGCAAGATCAAGATTGATGTACTTTTTGGGGACAAGGAGCATTTCTGCCGGGAAGCGATCTGGTTTGAAGTGGTGGACCTGGAGAGCCCTTACCATGCATTGCTTGGCCGACCTGCCTTGGCCAAGTTCATGGCAGTTCCCCACTATGCATACCTCAAGATGAAGATACCAAGCACCAAAGGCGTCATCACCGTAGCCGGCGATTACAAGAAGTCCTCCGAGTGCGCAGCAGCCAGCAGCCGGCTGACCGAGTCCCTTGTGATTGCCGAAGAGAAGAAGATGTTGGACCGGGTCGTGGCCATGGCCGGTAAACAGTCGGCCCTGTCCCCCGATCCTAAGGAGTATGATGCCCAAGGATCTTTCCAACCGGCCAAGGAGACAAAGAAGATACCTCTTGATCCCGAGCACCCAGAGAGGTTTGCCGTCATCGGGGCAAACCTAAACAGCAAATAGGAAGGTGAGCTCGCCGACTTCCTCTATGAGAATTGGGACATCTTTGCATGGTCCCCCAAGGACATGCCGGGTGTTCCGAAGGAATTCGCCGAGAACAAATTACACGTTCGAGAAGACGCCAAACCAGTCAAACAACCCCTCCGCCGACTGTCGGAGGAGAAACGCAGGATTGTGGGAGAAGAGATAGCCCGGCTTCTGGCAGCCGGCTTCATTATGGAAGTTTTCTTTCCAGAGTGGCTCGCCAACCCGATCCTCGGGCTAAAGAAGAACAACAAGTGGCACATGTGTATAGACTACACGAGCCTCAACAAGGCCTGCCCCAAAGATCCCTTTGCCCTGCCAAGGATTGACCAAGTGATAGACTCCAGGGCCGGATGCGAGCTGTTGAGTTTCTTGGATGCTTACTCAGGATACCACCAGATAAAGTTAGATCCGGCTGACCGCCTGAAGACCGCCTTCATCACGCCATTCGGAGCCTTCTGCTACCTGACTATGACATTCGGCTTGAGAAACGCCGGTGCCACTTTTCTGCGTTGCATGCAGAAGTGCCTCCTCAAGCAGCTCGGCAGAAATGCTCACGTCTACGTAGATGACATTGTGGTGAAGACGGAGAAGCGCGGCACCTTGCTGGAAGACCTCAAAGAAACATTTGAGAACCTACGCCGTTTCCAAATCAAGCTCAACCCCGAGAAATGCGTGTTTGGAGTGCCAGTCGGCCAGCTCCTAGGCTTCCTGGTCTCCGAACGCGACATCGAATGCAACCCGGTGAAGATCAAGGCCATTAAGAGAATGGCGATTCCCACCAAGCTTCGAGACATCCAGAAGTTCACCGGGTGCTTGGACTCCCTAAACGGCTTCATCAGCCGGCTCGGAGAGAAAGCTCTCCCCCTCTACCGCCTCATGAAGAAGACCACTCACTTCGAGTGGAATGACCAAGCTGACCAAGCTTTCCACGAGCTGAAGAAGATGCTGGCCACACCACCAGTCCTGGCAGCGCCGACTGAGAAAGAGCCCATGCTCCTCTACATTGCCGCAACCAGCCGGGTGGTCAGCACCGTCATCGTAGTCCAACGCCCAAAAGAGGGCCGAGCCCAGCCGGTCCAGAGGCCGGTGTACTATTTGAGCGAGGTACTGTCTGCCTCGAAGCAGAACTACCCACACTACCAAAAGATGTGTTATGGCGTGTACTTCGCCGCCAAGAAGCTGAAGACCTACTTCCAAGAGCATCCCATCACGGTATGCACCGCCCCGCTGGCCGAGATCATAGGCAGCCGAGATGCATCCGGCCAGGTGGAGAAATGGGCCATCGAGCTGGCCCCTTACGCGATCTTCTACCAGCCTCGCACCGCCATCAAATCCCAAGCATTGGCCGACTTCCTCGTCGAATGGGCCGAGACCCAGTACCTGCCACCAGCTCCCGACTCCACTCATTGGCGCATGCACTTCAATGGGTCCAAGATGCGCACCGGCTTGGGAGACGGCATCGTCCTCACCTCTCCCAAAGGCGACAAGCTCAGATACACGCTGCAACTCCACTTTGCCGCCTCCAACAATGTAGCCGAGTACGAGGCGCTCATACACGGGCTCCGGCTTGCCAAAGAGCTCGACATTCGCCGGATCCTATGTTATGGCGACTCGGACTTGGTGGTCCAGCAATCATCCGGCGACTGGGACGCCAAGGACGCAAATATGGCAAGCTACCGCTTCCTCATTCAGCAGATCAGTGGGTATTTTGAAGGATGCGAGTTCCTCCACGTACCGCGAGCCGACAACGAGCCAGCTGATGCTCTGGCTCGAATAGGCTCCACCCGGCAAGCAATATCAACCGGCGTCTCTCTACAACGCCTCCTCAAGCCATCTATCAAGCCGTCTCCAGAGTCCGATTCCATCTTCGTGCCGCCTGACCCCGATGCGGCCGGGTCCGGCTCGAAGAGCCAAGCAGGTGACCCGGGGACTTCGATAGTCGGCCCAGGGACGTCAGCAGGCGGCTCGGGGACTTCCGTAGTTACGCCCGACCCGGGGACTGCCTCACCCGGCTCGGGGACTGCGGTAGTCGGCCCGGAGACTACACCAACACAACAGGCGGCGGCCGACTCCAGCATTTCACCGCCCAGCCCGCCCGCCCTGGTCGCAGTAGCCGTTTTGGCAATAGAAGAAGTCGCAGCTCTGTCATGGGCTCAACCCATCCTCAACTTCCTAATAAACCAAGATCTGCCGGCTGACGAAGTAGAGGCAAGACAAGTCCAACGCCGAGCCGGAGCATACACAATCGTCAACAGAGAACTCGTCGAGCGCAGTGTCACTGGAGTCCTCCAGCGATGCGTTGAGCAAGAGAAGGGCATTGCAATCCTCAGAGACATCCACCAAGGAGAATGTGGCCACCATGCGGCCTCAAGATCACTCGTCGCCAAAGCCTTCCGCCATGGTTTCTTTTGTCCGACTGCTTTGGATGACGTAAAGGAGTTAGTTAAACATTGCAAAGGGTCCCAACTCTTCAGTTCTAAGCAACACATGTCGGCTTCAGCACTCAAGACCATTCCCCTCACTTGGCCCTTCGCCATTTGGGGACTGGACATGGTGGGCCCATTCAAGACGGCGCGTGGCGGCATGACACATCTGCTTGTCGCCGTGGACAAATTCACCAAATGGATTGAGGCAAAGCCGATCAAGAAGCTGAATGGGCCGACTGCCGTCACATTTATCGCAGATATAACAACTCGGTACGGCATGCCACACAGCATCATCACTGACAATGGCACAAATTTCGCCAAGGGAGCCTTGGCACATTTCTGCACGACGCAAGGCATCCAGTTGGATCTAGCATCCGTCGCCCACCCGTAGTCAAACGGCTAGGTCGAGCGAGCCAACGGCCTCATCCTTTCCGGCATCAAGCCCCGACTGATCATACCACTGGAGCGTTCAGCCGACTATTGGCTCGATGAGCTGCCGGCTGTCCTCTGGAGTCTGCGCACTACACCAAACAAGTCAACCGGCTTCACCCCTTTCTTCCTCGTGTATGGTGCCGAGGCGGTCATCCCAACTGACATCGAGTTCGACTCGCCTCGGGTAACCATGTACACGGAAGCGGAGGCCAAGGAAGCACGAGAAGACGGCGTCGACCTGCTGGAAGAAGGCTGGCTGTTAGCCCTCAGCCGGTCTGCCATCTATCAGCAGGGCCTGCGCCGCTACCACAGCCGGAAGGTCAAGCCAAGATCCTTCCAAGAGGGCGATCTTGTGCTCCGGCTGATCCAGCGAACAGCCGGCCAGCACAAGCTCTCGGCCCCTTGGGAGGGCCCCTTCGTCATCAGCAGAGCCTTAGGCAACGACTCCTACTACCTGATCGACGCGCAGAAGCCGAAGGCACGAAAGAGAGACGACTCCGGCAAGGAGTCGTAACGACCATGGAACGCCAACCTCCTCCGAAGGTTTTACAGCTGAAATGCAGTATGTATCACGCTAACTTTTGTACTAAGTACGAGACAATAGCCCCCCCGAGGAGAGCTCAGGGACTGCCATCTTTTATCTATGAATGAAGAGTATCATGCTTATGACCTTGTCATTACATTTATTTGTTCCGTCCGGCACCAGGTTCGACTAGTCGTCCCGGGGACTGGCCGACTGGAGTTATATTAGAAGTCCTACCCGCGGTCAGACAAGTAGTCTGCCGGCACCCAAGCCTTCTCTTGCCAAAAGTCGCAGTTCGAAGAACCGGCTGTCCGGCTGGCAAGAGTTAAAGGCAGGAAAGGACGCCCACACGAAAAACGGCTAGGGACTAACGGACTAATATAACAAAAGCTGGTTTCTCTCCCACCACCGACCGACTACCAGAGTAGCCGGCCGGACGGCTTCCATTCACTTCACTTCAATCCAAGAAAGCTCGAGTACTTGCCTCCCCAAGAGGTGAAGGCGGCAAAGGAAACAGCCTAAGGATAAAAAGCATACGTGAATGGAAACCAAACATGCACAAGTTAATATTTACATAAAAGACCTTCAAAAGGCCAGCATTCAACATAGTTTGGATACACCCCCAGTGGGTGGAACTGCAGAAGCTTAATAAATTGTTCAGAAGGCAACAAGCAGGAAAAAACAAGGACGGCAGATTAAGCCGGTGGAGCGACTGATGAGCCGTGCAAGGTCGGTAGAGACGGCAGTGCCGGCTGGAGGAGTGGCCGGCTGGCAAACCTCGGCATGATCACCGCCTCCCGCAGAAGGCGCGCTTGCGTGCGCCTCGTTGCTAGAGGCACAGTCAGGCTGAGGCTGGCTGGCTGTTCCACCAGCCGGCTCGACGTCTTCGCTTTCCTCTCCTTCGTCGTCTTCGCCTTCGTCGCTGGAGGCAATCTCTTCTGCCGAGTCTTCACCCTCCGCCGGGTCCAGCCCGAACCACTCCTCCAGCTGGGCAACACCGTCATCATTAATCTTGGGAGCAAAGACGCTGATGTCAGTACACTCGGCGATTGTCGATGCGCGTTGAGCGATAGCCGGCCGCACCTCCGCTAGGTCTTCGTCGGCCTCCAGCCGCCAGGTGCGCAGCTGGTCCAGGTTCAGCCCCGGATACCAAGCTCGGACGAACTCCAGCGCCCGCCCAGCTCCAAGCCGGGCCGCCGACGCCTTCCAGGCCTCGAAGCGGCCAACCGCAACCTCCAGCCAGTCGGTAGTCTGACTCGGGGTGCGGGGAATCGTCTCGCTTGGCCAGAGGGCGGCCAACACCTGCGCTCCGGCGCGCTGGAGGCGGCGGAGCATACGATGAGCCGGCTGCAGCCGCGCTTGGACCGCCAAGAGTTGCTCTTCGAGCGACCGACTCGCGTCCGGCGCAACTTCAGCCCCCGCCTGCCGGCGTGCTTCGCGATGGGCCTCGATGGTTTGGGCGGCGAAGACGGAGTAGCCAGGAAAGTAGTCTGCACAGAGAATAAAAAGCAGCTCAAGTCAGAACACAAGTCAGGCGGCAAGGGGCAGGCAAGGAGCGAGGAAAGCGGCTTACCGTCGATCAAATCCTCAATACGGCTGAAGCCTTCATTCAGCGCTTGCCTGGTCTCAGCCCAGCCCGCCGCTTCAGTCTCGAACTCGGCCTTCAGGGTGGCTTCGTTATCCTGTGCCTTCTTTAGAGCCGCCTTGTGGCTCTCCTCCTGGTCAGCCAGCTTCTTGGCCAAGCGGTCACGCTCCAGGACCAAGGCATCGTACTCGGTTTCCTTGGCGCGAAGGGCGGCCTGCGCCTCGCTGAGCTGCCCCTTAAGTCGGCATTGGCTTCTGCGAGCACGAAAAACAAAAGAAAAACCAGTAAGGTGAAGTCGTCAGGAAAGATCCGACCCGACTGCTCAGCAGTCGGCCCGAATCTCGGGGACTACACCCAGTGGGTGCGCTGGCGTGCCCCCACAGGAGATGAACGAAACCAAGTACGTACTCTGGCTGCTGATCAGGTCTTCGGTTCTCCGACCCAGCTCCTGAGCCTGGGAGTTGAAGGCGGCAGCGCGGAGGTTATGATACTCCTGGAAGATTAGACAGGAGGCGAGAATAAGGTAGTTGTCAAGGAAGATCCGACCCGACTGCTCAGCAGTCGGCCCAAATCTCGGGGACTACACCCAGTGGGTGCGCTGACGTGCCCCCACGGAAGAAATCAAGAGAACAAAACAACCAAAGATAGAAGACTCACCCGGATGATGGCCCGTGTCGCAAGGAACTCCTGGGTGTATTGCTGCAGCGAGGCGGCTTGGGCCCGAAGCCGGTTCCGAATCTCTTGGGCCGCCACATTCAGCTCGCCCGTCCCACCGCTGGGAGTCCACTCGGACATGCCGGTGCTGGCTGCCTCCAAGGCCTCCGCCGACTGGATGGCACCCGTAGCTCGGTGCGGCTCCGGCGCAGCGGTGCCTCCCCCTGCGCGCCGGCGCATTGCCGGCTGCACCTCGAGGCCGGCTCCTGCTTCTGGCTCACCCCCGGCCGGCTGCTCTGGCGCCGCAGCCGACTGGCCGCCTTGGCCCGCTCCGGTTGGCGCTGCCGGCGGCGCCCCCTCCACGAAGATCACGGAGTCCTCCCTTCGCTCCATCACCGGCGGTTCTTGGTCGACCTCCTCCAGCGGAGGCACAGGAATGTTGGGGGCCACGGCATGGAGGGGAATGGCTAGCAGCGGAGACTGGTTGTGCGAAGCCTCCGCCTCCGTCTCCGCAGCTGCCGCCTCCGCCCGGGCCTTCGCTGCTGCATCGGCCTGCTCCTTCGTCGCCTGGGCGGCCCTTCGCTCCGCCGCCTCCCGCTCCTCCCGCACCTCTCGTGCGTTCCGCTCCGTGGCCTCCCTGAGGTCGGCGCGGGGATCCATGCGGCGGGAGCATGAAGACCCTCCAGTCGGCCCGACTACGGAGCCGCCCGGACCCCGCTCAAGGGAAAGCGGCGCCCTGTCCGGCGAGCAAAGAAAGGTTTACAAGAGTTTTCAATCGAAAAGAACAACAAAAAATATGTATCCAAGCATTCGACGACTTACGCTGAGATCGCCTGCGGCTGCTTCACCGCCTTGCGGAAGCGGGCCGCCTTCGCGACCGCCTCATCTCGCTTGGTCGCCGCTGTGGAAGCCTTGGACTTCTTCAGCCGGCTGCCGAAGAGGATCGACACGGCCCGGCGCTTCTGGGCGCCGCCGCCAGCAGCCGGCGCGGCGGACGAGCTCGCGCCTTGATGATCAGGTGCCGGCTGGCGGCGCAGGGCGACTTCGACCTCGGCATCATCCGGCCAGTCCTCGAAGCCGGCCGTGAGCCCCGCGCCTCCGGCCTCGTCGCTTTCCCCTATGATGGCGTCTTCCATGGCGACCGCTCCCAAGTCCGGGTCGTCGGCCTCGTCCACCGTGCGGTCAGGGACAAGCTGGCGCTCTATCCCTGCGGCCCCAGTCATCGGCGGAAGGAGAGGGTTCTGCTAAGGGAAAACCGACTGATCAGAGGCCGGATATCATGAGGCCGGCTACCAAAGGAAGAAAAGAAGAAATAACTTACGACGGGCGGAGGGTTGGCGCGAGAGTACGGCCCCTTGCCGTACCGCCAATCCTCGGCGAGCTTGCAGTTGGAGATATAGTTCACCATGTAGGAGACCTCCGCATGAGGCATCTCCCTGGTGCTCAACCGGCTTGGGTCGAAGCGGCCGCTCATCTGACAAACCATGTGAGGCCGGCTTTGGAGGGGAAGAACCCGGCGCTCCACGAAGGCGGCCACCAAGTCAGCTCCGGTCAGGCCCTCCAACTGGATCATCACCCGAAGCCGGGAGACGGCTGCGTTCCTGGCCTGAGACAACGACCTGGCCCGGTAGCTCCAAGAAGGTCGCCTCCCAGCTAGCAGGCCGGCTTCATAAGCCGGCAGGTTGACATAGTCGCCTTGCTGCGTGACATTCTTCATGTAAAAGTATGACTTCTGCCAGAGCTTCACCGACTGGATCAGCGGGATGGGCGGGAACGGGTTGTTCTCGCTCGCCCGCCTCATGGCAATAAAGGCTCCGCAAGGGGTGGGTACGCCCGCGACGACGGTGCCGAGCTTTCTTTGGAAGAATTCCGCCCAGAGCTCGAGCGTGGGGAGGACCCCAAGGAAGCCTTCGCACAGTGTGACGAAGGCCGACAGCAGCATCACCGCGTTGGGCATGAGGTGATGCGGCTGGAGGTTGTAGAATTCGAGGAAGGCTCGGAGGAACCCGCTCGCCGGAAGGCCGAAGCCGCGCAGGCAGTGCGAGCGGAAGATCATCCGCTCGCCCTCCTCCGGTGCCGGCGAAATCTCCTTCTCCGGCGCTAGACGAACCCGAACGAAGTCCTCGTCGGGCAGGCGTCGCGTCTGGAGGAACTCGACGTGGTCCTCATGGACGTTGGAGCCATCCCACGAGCTTGACAGCGCCATGGGGCAGCACGGCGAGAAGCAAGACGATGAGGCGGCGGAACAGTGCGGCAAAGAGTTACCGCGGCGGCAGGAAGGAGAAGAAGGAAGACGAGAGGGGGCGGAGCAAGGGAGAGCGTGCGAGCCTCTGCCGCTTCCCCTCCTCACCCTACTTATAGACCGTGTGGCGGAGCCTAGGAGGCGTGGCGTGGGGGAACGTGGGGATCAACTGTGCCCACTCCCCCACGTCCCGCGATTATTACGCCCTAATGGCGTAATAAAATCGCTGCGGGAAGGCGAGCGGTCCGCATGGGCCACAGAAGATCCACGATCGGGCCGAGGCCTAGTAGTGGCGGGCCTGGGCCTGCGGCGGCGTCCTGTCGAGCGCGTGCACTGGCAGGGTTTCCTTGCCACGTGGCCCGCGGGATGGCCTGCAGACAGCTCGCAGGTCGACTGCGTTCCCGCCTACGGGAAACGGGGCTCTCCGAAGTCGGCGCGCACAAGCAAAGCCGGCCCCTCAGGATAGGAAGCTGACCAAGCTTCTCGTCCCTTTATGAGCCTCGAAGCTCGCTCAGCTTCGGGGACTACTATCGGACTAAGTGACCACAGGTAGCCTAGCCGGCTCCCCCTGGCCTTTCTGAAAAAATTACAAGCTGATCCGGCTCCCGAGAATCTAAGACATGGGGCCGCCTTCCCCTGGCCGGCTGTCTCCCAGGCCGGCTATCGGAAGGCGGCCCGACTTCAGCCCTCATGAAGAAAGCCGCGGGAGGGCCGGCTCCGAGGAGCCGGCTGCGAGAAGGCCGACTCCAAGGAGCCGGCTCCCATAAAGCGGTCGAGATCGTACCCTTGAAGTCTGCACCCACATAACAACGATGTGACGGGGCGTGGCTACAGTAAGGCTGGCCACCCCCGAATCCCGGAGCACGCCTGGCACAGTGCACCGTACGGGTGGCCATGACCCGTCCGGCGCAGCACTGCTGCCACGTTGACCCTGATGTCATCCACGACGGGCTGCCAGTACGGCCCATGGGCGGTGGGCCCCTTCGAGTAGAGAGACACCCGAAGGCGGCCAGACCTCCCCCAGTTGGCCCAAGATAGAGCTGGCTCCCCACAGCCGGCTTGCCACCTCCCTCGAAGAAGACGCCCCATTAAGGAGACAAGACGCGGAGGGGCTACAGTGATCGCCTGCCGGACGGCAGCACTATAGCCATGCTTACCTCGGCGAAGCCCTCGTCACCAAGATTGAGCAACAGTAACCAGCCACCGACAAGGCCCTGGACAGCGGGGCCTGCCTGTCGACCCAGGAGCCAGCAGCCGGCGGGACCCACCAGTCGGCGGGCCCCAGCAGTAGGCGGGGAAGCCGGCGAGCATAGACACAGACGGCTGGGCCCCACGCCCAGCCGGATTACCATTGTACCCCCGGGGGGTAGGCCTATTTAAACCCCCCGGGACACCCATGCAAAGGGTGGATCCCTGCTAGTTTTAGGCACCACGTAGGGAGGAGAAGAGAGCAAGCAGAGCCCTTCTTCCTCCTCTCGCCAAACAGCTCAAGGAGCATCGTGTAGCTACTTGTTCATCTAGTGATCATGCGGAGACCCCGCAGAGCAGCAGTAGGGGTGTTATCTCCACGGAGAGCCCCGAAGCTGGGTAAGATTCGCCGGCGTGCATGTCTTCGCCTCATCCCATTTCTAGGCACCGGTGATGTTTTACTGGCTCCCACAATGATAAGCCACCCGTTGGCATATGTCGCACCTACCACCCGACATCTGTGTTCGGTGCTGATCCCAGAGTTGGTTATGTTTGTCGTGCCAGGCTTGATGGCCGTCATCCCATGTGGGGCACGTCCTCTTGATCCATAGATTGATCTTGTCTTGCCATATCTAATGGCCAGGCCCTACGTAGGTCGTATGTGTATCCCGGAGCCGTTGTCTCCTTGCCTCTTTGGTGAGGGGCGTGGGCCGGTGTTCGGCATAATTAGCCGTTTTGTCCCGTCCACAGGGTAGTCGGTCCTGTTGATCAGCCTGATTGTATTTTGATGGTATTGGCACAAGGGCCTCATCGTCAAATTGTGGTGTAGCCTGGGTTTTGGGTAACTCTTTGTTGAACGCTCAAAGCCATATCCTTCTTCGGCGGCTAGGACCTTAGTCCATCTATCATTGAGCATATCTTGTTCGGCTTTAATCTGCTGCTATTTCTTTTTTAGGCTTGGCGCGGTGGCGATTAGTTGTCGCTTGAAGTGTTCTTGTTCGAGGGGTTCCTCTGGGACGATGAATCGTCACCGAGGCTGACATCCTCTTCGGAGACAGGTAAGTAGTTACTATCTTCCGAATCTTCGTGATCGGCGAGTTCTCCGGGGATGAATTGACCCTTTTCCCTTTCATCCTTCTCGAATGCAGGCACCACGGGGCTTTCGGGGTCTTCGGCATTATCCGGAGTGTCATTTTCTCTGATGCCGATGTTGCTTTCCCTTTCTCGACGCGATCGTGAGCGCCACCGCTGATGCCGGAATTTTGGTGGTTCATCGACATGCTTATCCTCATCTGGATCCTGAGTGCCATCGTCGTCCTTCTTCTCAGTGGTGTCTACCATGTATACAACATAAGTAGAAGTGGTCGTCCAACGCCCGGTGATGGGCAGGTTTTGACCTGGTTCGGCTTTGGCATCGTCATCCATGCCATTGATGTCTTCGAAAGCGTAGTCTAGCATGTCAGTTAAATCCTCGACAGTTGCTACTAAGTGGGTGGTGGGTGGGACATAAAATACTCTAGTCTCAGCCCCCAGTTCGAACTAGGCATAGTTCGGAGGTGACACCTCCGTGATGTCGAGAGATTGTATTAAGTCTAGCACCTCGTTTAAGAGCGAGAGTTGGACAGGTGTCTGAGTATCTACGGAACTAGGTTCGGCGATAACCGCTAGACCGAGCCCAAAGGACACAGGCCTCGAGAGTTCGGAGTTGGTGCACAGAGGCGAGTATGGCTTCCCGATGACTGGGAGAGTCCTGTTTGACTCCGGGTCCGCTGATAGCATGGTCGCATCTGGGTTTCCCGCTAGAAGCTCCATGATGGGAGAGAGTCCAGCGGGGTTCACCCTCCCGTCTTTGAATGAAGTGGTCCGGCCCAGATCTAAGGCTGAGGCAGACACGAGTGTCAACCCCCAGACGGGATCTGATAGTAGATCCAAAGGGCCTCCTTCGCGTGGATAGGGAGCGGTGGCGGAGGCCGTGAACCCCTCGAAGATAAGGTCTCCTCGGATATCGGTGATGTAGTTTGAACTTCCAAACCTGATCTGGTGACCAGGAGCGTAGTTGTCGACCTGATCAAGGTGACTGGTTGAGTAGGCACATAGCACGAAGCCGCCAAACACAAAGAGTTGACCAGGGAGAAAGGTCTCCTCAGAAAAAGCATCATCGTCGATGACGAGGCGAGCCATCAATTCTTCTGTCGACAACACAATGGAACTCTCAATGAAAGCACCAATGTCAGTGTCAAAACCAGCAAATCTCGCGTAGGGGGTCCCAAGCTGTGTGTCTCAGGATCGATGATAACAAGGGACAATAGGGACACAATGTTTACCCAGGTTCGGGCCCTCTTAAAGGAGGTAAAACCCTACATCCTGCTTGATTGTATTTGATGATTATAGGGGTTACAAGAGTTGATCTACCTCGAGATCGTAATGGCTAAACCCTAGCTGTCTAGCCTATGATTATTCTGATAGCCTCTACGGACTAAACCCCCTGGTTTATATACACATCAGAGGGGCCTAGGGTTGTACATAGTCAGCTTGCACAGGAAGGAAACATTACACCCAGACACCAAACTTGTCATTCTACACACATAGTTGCCCTACCCAGACACGGGGGATAGCCTTCCGCTTTATCTTCACAGCCCATCACTCCATCCCATATCAAATAGACCGGACTCCCAAGGACCCCCTAATCCAGGACTCCATCAATATCCCTTCTGGAAGGAGAAGATGAAGATCCATCTCCAAGCGATTAATGATGATATGTGGAATGTGGTGCAAGTTGGATTCACGGTTGCTATACCTCAAGCCCCCCTGACAACGAGAAGAAAGTCATTTAGATGGATGTACAAGCAAAAGATGAAATTGGTGGCCATCTCTCTCATGCGCAATTTCTTCACTATTGCTAGTGTGAAACTACGAAGGAATTGTGGGGAGTCCTCGAGAAGATAAATGAAGGTGTTTCAACTCAGAAAGAAGCTCGGATTGATACCCTTCGAGCAAAATTCAATCGGTTCAAGTGCATTGGAAATGAAAGCTGTCAGCAAACATTAGACCATCTGAGTGACATAGCAAATGAGCTTCAAGGTCTTGATGCAAAAGACATCACTGACCATGAAGTTGTGAAGAAACTGCTCCGATCGCTTGACAGTTCATTCGACACACTTGTCCTGATGATCCATGAACGAGTTGATTTCAAATCCCTCGACTCTGTTAATATCATGGAAAGACTGAACACCCACGAGGTCTAAGAAGAAGAGAGATTTGTATGGCTCAAGTCAACGCAAAAATCATGCTCTCAAAGTTCTGGCTGATTCTTCCTCTGATGGAAATGTCAAAGAAGATTCAGATGACCCAGAAAGGCCCGGCAAAGATCTCACACTAATCATGAAAAATTCCAGTGTCTTCCCAGGAAGATCCAGTTCCAGAAGAAAAGTTCAAGCCACTCTGGCAATTCAAAATCATCATCAAAACCTACGGGAAGATTCAGATGACCCAGAAAGGCCCCGCAAAGATCTCACACTAATCATGAAAAGATTCCAGTGTCTTCCCAGGAAGATCCAGTTCCAGAAGAAAAGTTCAAGCCACTCTGCAGTTCTAGAAGGCATACATCGGCAAGGAGATGGATTCTGATGAAGAAGAATCGTCTGCCGTCGAAGAAGCTAACGAATCTAATGAAGATTCTGACTCTAGCATGGCTGGCATAGCTAACGCTTCCTCCCCTGCTACAAACTTCTTCAGGAATCCATCAAGCAACGATGAATCTCCTGCCTACTGCTCAATGGCCAAAGCCTCGAAGGAAAAGGTATCCTCCAAACATCACAAGGTTCACTCTAGTTATCAATATTCTTCTCATGAGGATGGCCATGCTAAACTGATCAAAATTGCCAATATTCAACAAAACTCTCTTGAAAAGATTGAGAAAACCTCAGGAAATCTAAAGGGATTTTGGTTGATGTAGCGACCTGACCTCAGATGGTCAAGTCTCTGTGCTTCAGTGCCATCCCTGGATCGGTAATGCTGGCACACACAGTACTTGTCGGGGATATACCCTGCGGCGTAAACCGGCCGGAAGTTAACCCGGCCGGACTTGGCGGTTTATCTGAAGACCCCGCTGACACTTGGCGAGTTACTGGCGACCCGTTTGGGCCTGGCGGTTTACGGTTCATTGGTAATCCGGCAGGCGGGTCAGAAGAACGACAAGACCCGGTGGCCCAACAGGCGGTTCATGAAGGCCGGTTCATACTATGGTGGGCCGGTTTAAGGAGAAAGGCATGACGAATATTTACCTTACAAGGAGTTAAGACCAGGACTTGTATCCGGTTCGTATTAGAGATAGACTAGTCCTAATCCTAATAGGACTCCACATGTAAACCGCCCCTTCAACATATATAAGGAGGGGCAGGGCTCCCCAAAGAGGAGAAAAAAAAGAGAAGAAACAATCTTAGGGCTAGACACAACTAGAGGAGAGCCGGTTTACCGGCGACTCCCTCATGATGATAATGAGACCTAGCCTCAAACAGCATGTAGGGTTTCTACCGGATGATGTTTCCCGGGGCCCGAAGCTGTCTAAATCCTCGTCTTGTGTGTTGCGTCTCTCGATTCCGCTCAACCCCTCTCAAGCTACCACATAGATGCGTTGGCCTCGCGACTAAGTCCTGACACTAAGGACATCTGCCGTGACAATTCCACGACAGTTCGCGCCCACCGTGGGGCTCGCCCACGGTGGTGTTGAGTTCTTGAAGGGATCTATCTTAGGGATCGAGAAGATTATGACCTGCTGGAGTAACAAGAGACGGTACAAAAGGATCTACGGCAACATTGAAGCAAAGTCGACAAATTCATTGTGATCTGATCAAGGTCGTGCTTTCAGAACGGGATACGCGAGATTAGATTCAACAGAAGTTAGGGCTGTGTCATGTGCGCCACCACACGCGAGTCTTCCGTGCATCGATCCGAGGACGGATGGTTTTTTGCTACGGTCAAGACTGGCAGGAATATAATAAAGCTCTTTTTTCTGCTATACTTGGCGTTTTTCAGTCTTGAGAAGATTGCCACCTGGCCCAAGGCGTCGATTTGCCAGCCGCAAGTTGTTGATGCTGTTGCCTGTGCTCATGGCTGTTGCTAACTCCCGATTAAGGAAAAAAGGGGGTTTGCAACCCGGACACGGATGGTCCATGGGCTCGGACTCCTCCCGCAACACGCCTTCACTGACCCGTCCTGCCTTAGCGCACAGAGCCGTCTGCCTCATCCGCAACTGAACCTGCAACTGCACCTGCGACCGCCAAGGGACCACGACCTAAAAGACGCCACGACGGATTCTTCCAAAACGAACGCCGTTGGCTCACCTCATTGCTCCTCCGTCATGAGCCGCGCCTTGGCCGCCGCTGCAATCTCCCCTCACCGGCGTTGTTAAAGCCACCTCCACATCAAGTCACCTCCGAGCTGCCTGCCTGGGATCAACCTCCGGCGCTCTGCCATCGTCTTTGTGGCCGGTGTCCGCTGTGGCCGTCAAGCCGCCTGGATCCTTCTACTGCGGATTTTTTTTCCTCGCCGGCATCAACACCACGCAGACCAAGTCGCGTCCGCTGCCCTCACCGCAGCAGTAACCTGCGACTGCTCCCGCCTTGCGCCGTCACCCTCCTCGCCAGGTCACCTCAGCTGCCGGGTCTTGTTTCTTCTCGCCGTTTTTCTGGTGCATCATCAACCCGCTTTCGCTATCTGTTTCCACAGTGCTGGCATGCTTCGAAACCAACCACCCACGGTCTTGCTTCGATTGCTGCAAGTCATCCTGCCTCTACCATGCTTCGCTGTCGAAACTGCTCTGGCCTCCGAAACCCTGGCCTTGAGCCGCCGGCCGCTGAGACGCCGCTCGTCCGCCGAGCCACCATGCTGCCGTGAGCCGTCGTTTTGTTGACCCATCTTCGTTGTGGCCGCCTCGCTGAGTACTTTCGCAGGTTATCAAGTTTGCCTTCACCAATGTCTACTGGAGCTGAACTGACCCTGATTACAGCTGGGTTGAATTAATAGTGGGTATATCGGGCAGGACTCCTTATGTAAATACATTTTGAACCATCAGTGAGTAAAGGTTGGAAGCGTAACCTGCGACGGATTTTTGCACTGGTTCCAATAATATCACCCGGCAGATTGTGCTTACGCTTGAAAAACGGAGTGAAAAACATTGTTGTGGTACAACATGGTTTCCACGGGTTTATTGAAGATCATTTAGCGGAAGCACTGCTTAAAAGACATGTTCAAAATATCAATCTTACTGATGGCAGCTTCCTAGGAGTTTCTCATGACGGGCAAGTATTTCGGATATTGTTAAGGGCATCCAGGCAGGAGGTTTAAAACATGCTCTTTGCATTAAGTGGGAATGGGATTCATGCTGGACCTGATGCAGTACATGCCAAGTTCCAGAAGAGAAAATTTGAAGATAAGTGGAGCTGATGGGAAGAAGCAGCGGATTTATCACAACACATGCTTCCTTATCAAGCAAGCAAGTTGACATTTACCTGGTATCTGAAGTGTCAAAATTTTCAATTTGTGCTGGGTATAATTCACCCTTGATGGACCAAACGGAGTTCTTGGGCGCCTTGAGCACTTGACAGAGATCAAGGGGACAATTATTATAAAAAAGGTGGTGCTATACTATGCCTATGGAGGGTGCTTTAGTATTATCACGCACCGGCGTCTGCGCCCGCTTGCTATTGAACGGGTGTGTGCAAGTTGCCGCCTGTGCAGTTCGGTCTACGTCAACTTGCCGAGACCGCGCCCGCGATTGACTCGCCGTTTGCGTGGCTTATCGCGCCTGCAATTAATTCACCCGTCTACACCGGCTTACAACACCGCGGCCGGCTCATTTGTCTGCTTTCGCAGCCGATTCAACCGTGACTGATTTCAGCTTCACCGCGGTGATCATCGACTTCGCGGTGGATAAATATCAGGTGAAATTCATCCGGTATGTTTTTTATATTACATATTGTTTTCCTTAAGAGAACAATTACTCTGGCCTATATCTTTTTATACAGGACAAGTGTTCGCTATAAAAGTGGTGCTCTACCATGGCCGGCACGCGTTAGCTGTTCTACACCGGCATCTGCACATATCACACTGATGAACCGGAACACAAACCGCCGCCCCCGTAGTCCGGTTTACATCAACGCGCCGGCCAACTCGCCCGTCCATACCACCTTACAGCACCACGGACGACTCGCCCGTCCACCTGGCCATAGGTTCATGCGTCCACGCCGGTTTACAACACAGAGGACAACTTGCTCGTCCGCACCGGTTTACAAAACCACGGCCGGATCATCCGTCTGCTCGTCTGGCCAACTCGGCCGTGATTAATTTTAGCATCACTGTGGTGATCATCAACTCCATGGCGGATAATTTCTGGCCTAACACATCAGGTGATATCCATCTAATATATATTTTATTAGTGCATATTATTTTTGTCAAAGAGCAGTTTATCTTTGTCTTGGTCTGCAATATTGTATGCAGGAAAATTATTCATTATAAACGTGGTTTATACCATGGGTACGAAGCACGCGCTGGCAACGTCCTGCCCGGTGTTCGTCCGTTCCACATTACACGGTGAATGGATGCGTGCAAGACGCCGCCCTTACGGCCCGGTTTACATCAACTCGCCCGTCCGAACCGGTTTACAACGCCGCGACTGACTCATCTGTCTGTGCGGCCTCTGATGCTGCGGTCGTATTTTCCGTCCGTCTCTCGCGGCCTGGTCTACATCAACATACTGGGCCGCACCTGTCTGCATGAGCTGGTTATTGGGCGCACAAATCGCCACCACTACAGTTTTGATTAACTTCAAATCGCCAGTTGGAAGGAACCATTGGCCGAGTTGCTGACACGGCTTATATGGGATCATTTACAACCCGCTGCAGTCACCTCAACCTTCTATGGATTCACATCATGTTATCAACGCCAATGATATACAAGTTATGCCGGTTTATATCACGGTCAAATATGGAGAGTCTCAAGCCAACTCCTCGAGTCACCTTTTAGACTCGGGGGCTACGATGACATGACTCAGCGAATATTGCCAGTTTCAACAAATTTAAGAACCCCATGACGATGGAGGGAAGGATAACCCGGTCCCGGAGGCTACTATTATTTGAAGGCCATCAGAAAATTTCCGGCTTAGAAAGTATATGACAGTTACAAAATCCTGGCTCAATGAAGAAGTTCCGGATCATCAGAAAGGATTCCGGTTTGCAATCCTGTTTAAGGGACGTCTGTTCTCCCACAAAGCTTTGAAGCTCTCACTATCCGGTTCAAGATCCCGGTTCAAGAAGAATTTATCTCTTGCAAAAAAGTTAAAAATTACCGAAGAGGACCTGCTGCCATGACGCGCGGTTCAAACATGGGTATCCTGCCTTATTGGCCTAACATATTATTGATCACATGGGGGCTTCTGCTTCATAAAGCGGGGTCTCTGTCTTTCTTATCATGCGTGGTTACATGGAGTGGCTCTGTTTTTAAAGCGGACTCCGGTTTACCCCTTGACATTTGTTTTTTATATATCACTGGGGGCCTTGGTCGTGTCCGAACCAACGAACACCCTTTGATAGGCGACAGCCACCAGATCATTTGGGGACATGGTCAAGTGTGAACCAGTCACGCCTCTTGGTCGGCCTAAGGCCACAAAATCACTTGGGGGCATGGTCGAACCCGAACCATTGCCACGCCTCTTGATCTGGCATATATGCCACGAATCATTTGGGGACCTGGCTGACTTGAATCATTGTCACTCCTATTGGGGGCCTTGATCCTGTCCGACCATGGTAATACCATCTGATCAGCTCAGTATAGCATATTTTTGCAAACGGTTTTTATCATTGCTTTTGCTTCCATATTTTTTCATAACTGTTATTTGATTTTTGTTGCGTTTTTTAAACCGACAACGTTGTTAATCCAGTTCGACTCTCAAATACAAATTGGCGGAACACGGTCAAATCTTAATCAGGAGACTATCTACCCGGTTTTGATTTTCTATTACCATCCTATTATGGAGTAAACCGGCGTTCATTAACCCGGATTGACTTTCAATTACAAGTTGTCAATACAGGATCAAGTTATAATCCGGAGACTATCAGCCCGGTCTGGTTTGACTATGAGTCGCCAGTATTATATATGGTTAAACCGGTGTTTATCACAACCCGGTACGGTTTATCATCAACCGGCACAGTATGAAAGGAGTTATCATTACTCAAGATTGGGGTTATCACTCTTACTACAAAAAGTTGGTAAAACCAGCAATGTGATTCAATATCACAGGTATGATATATTTCATATTTGATTGTTCTTAAGTGCAACCTTGGTTATAAACCCAGGTTATATGTTGGGCATTATGACCCGTCCGGCGGTAAACCGCCAGGACACTTTAAACTTGTTGTATGCAGAAACAGGTTGAATAAAGCATGATTATAAATCACTGACGTTTCTTAAACCGGCCTGGCTTTCGACTATGTGTCGCCAGTATGATGATAAATTATCCGGTGTCTATTAAACCGGCCTGGCTTTAAGACGATAAGTCGCCAGTATATGATGAAAAATTATCCGGTGTTTATTAAACCGGCCTGGCTTGGGATTATAAGTCGCCAGTATATATTTGGATTGCGCCATTGGAATCATGCGCTTATAAATCATTGGATTATATTATCTTGAATATCCAACATGGCTGGATTTTTATTATGGTTATCAATAACCAATATTATGATTGAGTTTTCTAAAGTCGCTTCAGCACGATGGCTATTATTTTATCAATGGATATGATTTATTCTACAATGGAGGGAATAGTCCCGAGTCGCTGCGGGCTTACGACCCGGCACTTGGGGGCTACATTATTTAAGTTGAGATTACATCAAATACACAAGTCTCATGTCGCTGCAAGCATGCACCATGATACTTGGGGGCTAATGAAAAGTCATTCTCTTCTCATATTATTGAAGACCCGACTCATCACATTATAATGAGTCGGCCCTTGGGGGCTACCAATTGCTCCTGTCAACAATTGAAGGTTCAAGTCCCATGATGAGGGTTACATCATATGGTGTTATTTTTATTGAAGTATATATCAAATCCCAGATCAATATTATCTTACTGAGCCGGCCCTTGGGGGCTACACATCATTGCTCAAATCTACATGATTATATTTACAAAGTCCCTGCTCATTATTGCATAAATGACCCGGCCCTTGGGGGCTACACTGGTTGAAATTTTATGAGTATAAGGCAATTTCAAGTCCCTGGTTGCTGCAAGCATGACAACCCAACACTTGGGGGCTACATAATATGGAGTGTTCAGTTTTTACTAATGACTGGGATGAACAACATGGATTTCTTCAAAAGTGGCAGTATTGATATTGAAGCAAGTCTTAAACCATAACTTTGTTTTGCTCAAGACTTGGGGGCTACAGGTAATATGGATATAAGGGAGAAGTATCTTCCAAATTTTCAGTTTGGAGCAAACCAGATTGAACCAGCGTTGGAAACAATTATGACCCGGAATTATCAGTTTTTACAACCCAACAACCCTGGTAATATTAAACCGGCAAGTTTTACATCTTCAAACCGGCTGCATATCAGATGAGTATTTCAAGACCGATATTTCTTAAACCGGCGCTTTGGAAGCCGACTCAAGTGGATTATTCTTCACAATATTTTTCTATGAGAAGCCAACATTAGCAATTTGAGTATGAAGCTGGTTATTGACCAGGATTTTCTAGAAGAAGGAAATGACAAGGACTTCAGAATGATCAGATATCGGTTTACAAGAATTCTTAACCCGGAGCATAGTCTGTCAAATTTGTTCTTGTATTTGTTTTACAGGATTAGTTTAACATGGATAAATCCAAATTAAACTGGGGGCTAATGTCGGGGATATACCCCGCGGCGTAAACCGGCCGGAAGTTAACCCGGCCGGACTTGGCGGTTTATCTGAAGACCCCGCTGACACTTGGTGAGTTACTGGCGACCCGTTTGGGCCTGGCGGTTTACGGTTCATTGGTAATCCGGCAGGCGGGTCAGAAGAACGACAAGACCCGGTGGCCCAACATGCGGTTCATGAAGGCCGGTTCATACTATGGTGGGCCGGTTTAAGGAGAAAGGCATGACGAATATTTACCTTACAAGGAGTTAAGACCAGGACTTGTATCCGGTTCGTATTAGAGATAGACTAGTCCTAATCCTAATAGGACTCCACATGTAAACCGCCCCTTCAACATATATTAGGAGGGGCAGGGCTCCCCAAAGAGGAGAGAAAAAAGAGAAGAAACAATCTTAGGGCTAGACACAACTAGAGGAGAGCCGGTTTACCGGCGACTCCCTCATGATGATAATGACACCTAGCCTCAAACAGCATGTAGGGTTTTTACCGGATGATGTTTCCCGGGGCCCGAAGTTGTCTAAATCCTCGTCTTGTGTATTGCGTCTCTCGATTCCGCTCAACCCCTCTCAAGCTACCACATAGATGCGTTGGCCTCGCGACTAAGTCCTGACACTAAGGACATCTGCTGTGACAATTCCACGACAGTACACGAAGGATTTATAATAGAGTAGGAATCACACACTTATTACATCGAATGTCTCAAAAGAGAACTTACTACAATAATATGGCTTAAGGCCATCTAATGCGATAATAGCGGAAGGCTTGGAAGATAAAGTGAGTCCATCAACTTCAACGACATAGCTGAGCTGCATGGCAATGACCTAACGAACCTTACTCCTCGTCTGAAAAGTCTGCAACATAATACGTTGCAGCCTGAAAACGGGTTAGCACATGGAATATGCTGGCAAAGTAACACAATAGAGCAAGAACAGAATAATTCTATCACTACATGCATATATGGCTGGTGGAAAACTGTATGGTTATAGTTTTTGCGAAAAGCAAATTTTTCCCTACAACAAAGGAATAGATTTTTAATTTAACTATCATGGTGGTTGAAACATCATTGAGAAGGTACCCCCAACTCAATCCCAATTAAAGTGATTAACAACCCAACAATATTAATTAAACATGGTGAGATACATGCGATAACTCAGGTACTAGATACTCAAGAATTGTCCATAACCGGGGACACGGCTAACCATGATTAGATTGTACACTCTGCAGAGGTTTGCGCACTTTTCCCCACAAGACTCGATCGCCTCCGTTGGATTTCTCGCACTACATGGTGTTTGAGAAACGGATGACTGAGACACAGTCTTTCAGAAACATTAACTCTCTACTCCGGGTAGACCATACCAAACCTACAAAACCCACTACCTGTTGATCTACCTCTTCAAGAGCTTCACGTAACCTACTCAACTATGCTAGAGCCCATAATAGCTTGTGGCTGCACACGGAAGTTTCTAGCATGAATCATATTAGTTCCCTTTGAGCCTAGGTGGCGGTCCATAGGAAGATCACACGGGTACCCCGGGATTTCCAAAAATAGAAACAGACAACACTGGGTTCCCCAGGTGCCTCAATCCACCCAGTTGTTTGATTAAGTTGCCACCTTAAGTTGAACCATTAATTAAGAATCTCACATCTGTCATGGATTTCACTCAAACCCAAACACGTCTACGAGCATAGCATGGCAATATAAGCAATACGTAGAAGTAACTCCCAAGGGTTTGAATATAACAGGGCAATAGGTTCTACCTCAGCAACTACTTCCCAACCCACAAGTTAATGACATCCTAATCATGCAATGTTTGAGGATTGGAACTAATGCACAAAAACTGGGTAATAATGGGATATGATCAAAGTGTTACTTGCCTTGCTGAAGATCCGTGAATCCTAGAGACTCGTAGTAACACGCTTCGCACTCCGGGAATTCTATCGCGAGCAAACAATAACATACATAAGTAACAAGCAACGATGCACAAGCAAAACTCAAATAAGAGAGGTTGACCAGAAAGTTCAACTTAAGGACTCTGGTTTGAAAAAGAATCAAATCGAACAAAGCAACAAAACTCAACCGGTGAATGAAAGAAACTTCGTTTACTAATTTGAACTTAGGTCAAATTTTATAGTAACAAAAACTTGTTTGAGTTGATTATCCAGAAAGAGGCTTTCGAGACGAAACTCCAGGCGCTTGAATAACCTGATTCCGATAAACGAGCGAAAATATAAACAGAAACTAAGATCGGATCCGAAATCACGATCAGAAAAATCGCGGAATAAATCCGAGAAAAAGAAAAACGAGGAACAGGTTAACGAACGAACGTTCGTTATCTGGATCTAAACGAAAAACACGTTCGTTAAAACGAACGACCGAGCAAACGCTCGCTAATTAAATAAACTGGAGAAAAACCGATCTATTTAAAGAAAAACGAAAACTAGGGTTTTCTAAAAAAACCGAATGGTTTTCTTTGGAAAACCGGGGCGGCTACCTCGGCTCGGCTCCGGCGGGACTCCGGCGCTGCGGCGGGGCGGCGTGGTGTGCGGGGCTGCGGCGGAAGGCGACG
>NC_041386.1:546832165-546840374 GCF_002162155.2 Triticum dicoccoides | reverse complement strand
GGGCGGCGGTGGCTGGGTCTCCAAGGGGGCTCCGGCGGGGTTATAAAGAGGGGGGCGGCCAACCTGGGGAAGGGGCGGCCTCGGGAGGCGTGTCCGCCCCGGACACGGCGGCGGTGGCGGCTCCGGTCGGGACTCCGGTCCCGATCCGGCTGGGGAGGCGGTGGCGCGGGTGGGCCGGTTTGGCTGGTTGGGCTTCGGCCTAGTCGGGCGCGCAGTTTTTTTTAAATAGTTCCGCCGACAGAAATAAAATCCAAGAAAAATAAATAAAAATCTAAAAATGCCAAAACAAAATTTCACCGTCTAAATAAAATATTTAGGATGAGGTGAACATTTTCTTGGCTCTAAAATGCAATTTTGAAAACGTGCAATTTTTCTAATGCAAATAAAATCCGAATAAAACCAAATAAAATCCAATAAATGATTTTAATATTTTCCTTCCAATATTTTAATTATTTTGGAGAAGTCATATTATCTCCACTCATTTGATTTAATATGAAATATTTTTCGGGGAGAAAAATTATTAAAATCAAATCCTCGTTTCATTATTTGATAAAAATCAAATATGAAAACCGGAAAAATCCCCAACTCTCTCCGTGGTTCCTTGAGTTGCTTAGGATTTCGAGGATTGCGGAACGAAAATGCAATAAATCATGATATGCATGGATGATCTATGTATAACATTCCAAATTGAAAATTTGGGATGTTACAAACCTACCCCCCTTAAGATGAATCTCGCCCTCGAGATTTGGGTTGGCTAGAAAATAGGTATGGGTGGTCCTTGCGGAGATCATCCTCTCGTTCCAAGGTGGCTTCATCTTCGGATTGTGGCTCCACTGAACTTTGCAAAACTTGATAACCTTACTATGGGTGTCTCTGCTGGCAAACTCAAGAATCTTAACTGGCTTCTCCTCGTAAGTCAAATCACTGTCCAACTGAATTGCCTCCAAGGGTACTGTATCTCTTAATGGTATATTAGCCATCTCAGCATGACACTTCTTTAGCTGTGAAACGTGGAACACATCGTGGACTCCTAACAATCCCTCAGGTAGCTACAACTTGTAGGCAACTTCTCCCGTCCGTTCCAAAATGCGATACGGTCCTACAAATCTCGGGGCTAACTTTCCTTTAACTCCAAAACGTTTCACTCCTCGCAAGGGCGATACTCGCAGATATGCTCTGTCTCCAATCTCGTAGGTTACCTCCTTGCGTTTTGAGTCTGCATAACTCTTCTGCCTGGACTGGGCAATCTTCATCGGTCTCGGATCAGTTTTACCTTCTCCTCAGACTCCTTAATCAAGTCTGGTCCAAACAACTGTCGGTCTCCTACCTCATCCCACATCAACGGTGTTCTGCACCTGCGTCCATACAGGGCTTCAAACGGTGCCATCTTCAAACTAGCTTGGTAGCTATTGTTGTATGAGAACTCTGCATACGGCAAATTGTCATCCCAACTAGATCCATAATCTAGCGCACAGGCTCTCAACATGTCCTCCAAAATTTGATTGACTCTCTCGGTTTGTCCATCTGTCTGCGGATGAAACGTTGTACTGAACTCCAATCTCGTTCCCAAAGTTTGGTGTAACTGATGCCAAAACTTTTAAGTAAACTATGTTCCTCGATCTCATACGATGGTCCTCGGAACTCCATGCAGACATACGATCCTGGACATATATATCTTGGCCAACTTTGCACTTGTATAGGTGGTTTTCATTGGGATGAAGTGAGCTACTTTGGTCAAATGATCAACTACTACCCATATGGAATCATATCCTGCTTTAGTCCTGGGTAATCCGGTGATAAAGTCCATGCCAAGTTTATCCCACTTCCATTCGGGTATCGGCAAAGGCTGCAACAATCCTACTGGCTTCTGATGTTCTGCCTTGACTCTCTGCCATACATCACATAGGGCTACATAATCGGCAATATCCTTCTTCATACCAGTCCACCAGAAACGTTCCTTCAAATCCAAATACATCTTGGTGTTTCTGGGGTGTATCGAGTATGGTGAGTCATGAGCCTCTTGAAGTATTAACTTTCTGATCTCCTGATTATTGGGCACGTAAATTCGGTCCTCAAACCATAGGGTATCGTGTTCATCCTCACAAAAACCTTTGGTCTTTCCTTTGCCCATCTTCTCCTTTAGCTCGACAATCTCCTTGTCATCCTTCTGAGCTTCCCGAATCTTGTCTAGCAATGTCGACTGAACCTCCATTACGGCAATGAACCCTCTAGGTACAAGCTCTAATCGAAGTTCCATGATGTCCTCTGCTAACTCCTTCGGCAGTCCTTTACCTTCGAGGATATTAGCATAACTTTTCTGACTCAAGGCGTCTGCTATGACATTGGCCTTTCCCGGATGATAGTGTAGCTTCATGTCATAATCCTTTATAAGCTCCAACCATCTCCTCTGTCTAAGATTCAGCTCCTTCTGGGTGAAGATGTACTTCAAACTCTTGTGATCTGTGTACACATCACAACGGTTTCCAATAAGGTAGTGTCTCCAAGTCTTCAATGCATGCACTACGGCTGCTAGCTCCAAATCGTGTGTGGCATAATTCAGCTCATGAGGTTTTAGTTGTCGTGAGGCATACGAAACAACTCTTCCATCCTGCATAAGCACACATCCAAGTCCTAAGCGAGAGGCGTCGCAATACACTTGGAACTCCTTATGCATATCTGGCAGTACTAGCACTGGGGCTGTAGTCAAACGTTTCTTCAACTCTTGGAAACTTGCTTCACAATCTTCTGTCCATTTAAACTTGGTATCCTTCTTTAACAGTTCAGTCATTGGCTTTGCAATCTTGGAAAAATTCTCAATGAATCTCCGGTAGTATCCCGCGAGTCCAAGAAAACTGCGGATCTCGCTAACTGAGGTGAGTGCCAACCATTCAGTGACTGACTGAACCTTGCTGGGGTCTACTGCTATACCTTCTCCTGATATAACATGTCCAAGGAATCCGACTTCCTTCAGCCAAAACTTGCATTTGCTAAACTTAGCATACAACTGGTGTTCCCTGGGCTTCTCGAGAACTAAACGCAAATGCTCCTTGTGCTCCTCTTCATTCTTCGAGTATACCATGATATCATCACTAAATACCACAAGAAACTTGTCCAAATACTCCATGAACACCTTGTTCATCATGCTCATGAAATAGGCAGGGGCGTTAGTCAGTCCAAATGACATGACCGTATACTCGTATAATCCATATCGCGTTGTGAATGCCGTCTTTGGTATGTCCTTCTCTCGTATCTTCAACTGATGATACCCCAATCATAAATCGATCTTTGAGAACACTTTAGCTCCTTACAATTGATCAAACAGATCGTTGATCATCGGTTGTGGGTACTTGTTCTTTATCGTCACTTCATTCAAGGCTCGGTAGTCAACAACCATCCTTAGGGATTTATCCTTCTTCTCAACCAAAAGTACTGGGGATCCCCAAGGTGATGAACTTCTTCAGATGTATCCTTTCTCCAATAACTCCTTGATTTGTTTCTTAATTTCCTCCAGGTCATTTGCAAGCATCCGATAGGGTCTCTTGGATATTGGTCCTGTTCCTGGAAACAGCTCTATCAAAAACTCAATATCTCTGTCCGGTAGCATGCCTGGTAATTCCTCTAGGAAAACATCCGGGTAATCCTTTACTACCGGCACTTCCTCCTGAACAACTCCCGTAAGGGCATTCACTTGGCTCCTCCTAGACACATGCCTAGACACATACTTAATCCTTTTTCCCTCCGGGGTGGTGAGGTAAATCGACTTACTAGCACAGTCAATGCTTCCTCCATACTTTGACATCTAGTCCATACCCAATATCACATCCAATCCTTGCGACTCCAAGATAATTAGGTCGGATGGAAACACATGTGTGCCAATGGTTAAGGGTATCTGGTCACACCATCGGCTAGCCATATACTCTGCTCCAGGTGAACTTACTAAGAGAGGGGTCCTAAGGGTTTGGGTTGGCAGTTTAAACTTATCCACGAATCCCCTTGATATGTGTGAATGCGATGCACCAGTATCGAAAAGAACAAGAGCGGTAAATGACTTTAACAAAAACTTACCTATTACCACGTCCGGCTACTCTTCAACCTCCTCCATGTTAACGTGGTTCACTTTTCCTTTGTTGAATGGATTAGACTTCTTACCAGCGCTTCCATTTCTGTTTCCATTCCTTCCTTCAGGGCAATCATTGGCATAGTGCCCTGTCTTCCCGCACTTAAAGCAGGTAACCTGACTTAGGTCGCTTTTGGCGGGTGTGGACGGGTTGGAGCGGTTCTGATTGTTGTTAGCTCCGTTCCCATTCCCATTCTTAGCACCACTGTGGTTATGTGATCCTCCTCCAGTGTGGTTGTGACCTCCATTGTTATGAACAAGTCCTCCCGAGTTCGGGGTTAGGCGAGGCTTCTGCTGAGCTCCTGAATTATACTTCCTTGTCCATATTTCCTCTTGCGTCTCTCAATTTGCTGCTGCTTCCCCTCAATCATAAGAGACTTATCTACCAACTCCTGGTAGTTGTTGAAGGTTGCTACCATCAACTGCATACTCATCTCATCATTCAACCCTTCCATAAACTTCTCCTGCTTCGCGGCATCCGTGGCCACGTCATCAGGGGCATAGCGTGATAACTTGCTAAACTCATCCACGTACTGATCCACAAAATGGTTCCCCTGGCGTAGGTTGCGGAACTCCCGCTTCTTCATCTGCATAGCTCCAGTTGAGACATGGGCTGTGCGGAAAGCTTGCTGAAACTGGTCCCAAGTGACATTGGCTATAGGAAAAGTGGCTGTGTAATTCTCCCGCCATGAGGTTGCTGGTCCATCCAATTGATGTGCGGCAAAGCGCACCCTCTCAGCATCTGTGCAACCTGCGGTGGTCAACTCCCTTCCAATACGGCGTAGCCAATCATCAGCAACTATAGGCTTGGTGCTACTGGAAAACACCGGTGGCTATAACCTTAGAAAACGGGCTAGGTTGTCCACTGGTGGTGGGTTGTTGTTGTTGTTGTTGTTGTTGTTGTTGCCCTGGTTCTGAACTAGTAATTGCATCAAGGCATTCTGCTGTTGGATCAACTGGGTGAGTTCCGGTGGGAAAGAAAAACCGGTGCCACATCTCGAAGGCATCTGATGGGTTTAGATGGAAGAGATTAGAATAGAAAAGGGGTCTAATGAGAAAACACTACCCATATGCACATGAGACAAACACAATCATTTCACTCAATCAATCAAGCAAGGGCATACAAACGGTCTAGAACTATCGCAAAAGTGCTCACTACTACTATATACATGGGGGGAAATACTACTAATAGTTGGTGGTCATCTAGAAATTTTGATCGGTGGAAGACCCCATGATGTCTGCTCCAGCTTCGTCTTCAAAGTCATCATCACTAGGGTCGGAGTCGGTGTCATCGATGATGATGTAGTCCTCGGGGCGTATTTCCTTGGTTCTTCTTCTTCTTCTTCTATTGGTGCTGGTCCTCCCATGAATACTCCGATCTTCTTGACTAAGTAGTCATTCTTCTCCAGTAGGGTCTTGATTTCCTCCTCATATCCATCACGTGTAAACTTGAGTTCTTCCTCTAGCTCGATGATCCTAGTCTTCGCCTTCTTCAAGTCCATCATGTCCGCGCACATCTGGTTCTCCTGACATCGAATGTGCTGGTTTAACTCCTGGATGAAAGCTGCAATGGATCTATCCTTCCTGGTGCTGATTACTTCCCATTGCTCGTCTCGGCACCCACATATTTGGTAGATTGTGTCCTTAAGTTCCCTGTTGTAAACTTCTCCAATGCGTCCCATTGTAATGTGGGCTGCCATGCTCTTGCCTAGACTCCAGGTAGGTGCTTCGAAAGAAAACTCTATGGGTTTAGAAGTTGGCGAGAATGTCCTTCCTGGAACTTGTACTTGAATCATCTAGCGCTCCTCTTCAGGTAAAGTGGTGTTGTACGTCCCGGTGAAGCTTGGTATTCCAATGTTCAAGTACCTAGTGACTTCCTTCAGGTGACATCCAAAAGGTGTGTCTTCATCTGGTTGTGCAAACTTGTTCTTCATCTCCGCCATCCTAAAGAGTAGAAAGTGGAGAGGAGTCAGAAATGAGTAGAGAAGTGTGACCTACGGTTTATCTTAGTGGTCGTGTCCTACACTCAGCGTGTGCTCTGATACCATCTTATAGCGACCCGACCTCAGATGGTCAAGTCTCTATGCTTCAGTGCCATCCCTGGATCGGTAATGCTGGCGCACACAGTACTCGAAGGATTTATAACAGAGTAGCAATCACACACTTATTACATCGAATGTCTCAAAAGAGAACTTACTACAATAATATGGCTTAAGGCCATCTAATGCGATAATAGCGGAAGGCTTGGAAGATAAAGTGAGTCCATCAACTCCAACGGCATAGTTGAGCTGCACGGCAACGACCTAACGAACCTTACTCCTCGTCTGAAAAGTCTGCAACATAACACGTTGCAGCCCGAAAATGGGTCAGCACATGGAATATGCTGGCAAAGTAACACAGTAGAGCAAGAACAGAACAATTCTATCACTACATGCATATATGGCTGGTGGAAAGCTGTATGGTTATAGTTTTTGCGAAAAGCAAATTTTTCCCTACAACAAAGGAATAGATTTTTAATTTAACTATCATGGTGGTTGAAACATCATTGAGAAGGTACCCCCAACTCAATCCCAATTAAAGTGATTAACAACCCAACAATATTAATTAAACATGGTGAGATACATGCGATAACTCAGGTACTAGATACTCAAGAATTGTCCATAACCGGGGACACGGCTAACCATGATTAGATTGTACACTCTGCAGAGGTTTGCGCACTTTTCCCCACAAGACTCGATCGCCTCTGTTGGATTTCTCGCATTACATGGTGTTTGAGAAACTGATGACCGAGACACAGTCTTTCAGAAACATTAACTCTCTACTACAGGTAGACCATACCAAACCTACAAAACCCACTACCTGCTGATCTACCTCTTCAAGAGCTTCACGTAACCTACTCAACTATGCTAGAGCCCATAATAGCTTGTGGCTGCACATGGAAGTTTCTAGCATGAATCATCTCAGTTCCCTTTGAGCCCGGGTGGCGGTCCATAGGAAGATCACACGGGTACCCCGGGATTTCCAAAAATAAAAACAGACAACACTGGGTTCCCCAGGTGCCTTAATCCACCCAGTTGTTTGATTAAGTTGCCACCTTAAGTTGAACCATTAATTAAGAATCTCACATCTGTCATGGATTTCACTCAAACCCGAACACGTCTACGAGCATAGCATGGCAATATAAGCAATATGTAGAAGTAACTCCCAAGGGTTTGAATATAACAGGGCAATAGGTTCTACCTCAGCAACTACTTCCCAGCCCACAAGTTAATGACATCCTAATCATGCAATGTTTGAGGATTGGAACTAATGCACAAAAACTGGGTAATAATGGGATATGATCAAAGTGTTACTTGCCTTCCTGACGATCTGCGAATCCTAGAGACTCGTAGTAACATGCTTCGCACTCCGGTAATTCTATCGCAAGCAAACAATAACATACATAAGTAACAAGAAACGATGCACAACCGAAACTCAAATAACAGAGGTTGACCAGAAAGTTCAACTTAAGAACTCTGGTTTGCAAAAAGAATCAAATCGAACAAAGCAACAAAACTCAACCGGCGAACGAAAGAAACTTCATTTACTAATCTGAACTTAGGTCAAATTTTATAGTAGCAAAAACTTGTTTGAGTTGATTATCCGGAAAGAGGGTTTCGAGACGAAACTCTAGACGATTGAATCGCATGATTCCGATAAACGAGCGAAAAGATAAACAGAAACTAAGATCGGATCCGAAATCGCGATCAGAAAAATCACGGAATAAATCCGAGAAAAAGAAAAACGAGGAATAGGTTAACGAACGAACGTTCGTTATCTGGATCTAAACGAAGAACACGTTCGTTAAAACGAACGAACGAGCGAACGCTTGCTAATTAAATAAACCAGAGAAAACCCGATCTATTTAAAGAAAACGAAAACTAGGGTTTTGTAAAAAAACCGAACGGTTTTCTTTGGAAAACCGGGACGGCGGGGCAACTACCTCGGCTCGGCTCCGGCGGGGCTCCGGCGGGACTCTGGAGCTGCGGCGGGGCGGCGTGGGTGCGGGGCTGCGGCAGAAGGCGGCGGCGGCTCCGGCGCGTCGCGGGCGGC